>NC_079221.1:37838882-38171094 GCF_029633865.1 Lampris incognitus
ATTCGCTTGAAAACAGTTTGATGGAAATGCAGCTACAGTTTCTTGCCAGAGAATAGTTCTCAAACCAGAGACTGTCTTGCTCATAACTTAAGCAGTTGTTATTTAAGCGGCTGTTTTGACGCATATAGCCTTTACTGTCAAGGGAACTGAATAATGATTGAACACCTGTTCATATTACAGATTTCATTCAACTATTGCTTTTGTGAATTGATTTGTATTTTGTTTACTAAAAGAGGATGCTGATGAATTTGCTCTGTGCTTATACGTACTTCCACCCATCCATCCATTATCCAAACTACTTATCCCTCTCAGGGTTGCAGGGATGCTGGAGCCTATCCCAAAAGTCATTGGGCGGCAGGCGGGGAGACACCCTGGACAGGCCGCCAGTCCTTCACAGGGCCGACATACACACAAACACATCTAGGGACAATCTAGTAAGGCCGATTCACCTGACCTGCATGTCACTGGCCTGTGGGAGGAAACCGGAGCACCCGGAGGAAACCCACGCAGACACAGGAGAACACGTAAACTCCACACAGAGGACAACCCGCGATGACCCCCAAGTTTGGACTACCCCAGGGCCTTCTTGGTGTGAGGCGACTGCGCTAACCACTGCACCACTGTGCCGCCCTTATATGTACTTATATGGAAATTTTAATTTCGCTAAAATTTTCAGCACTATCAACTAACACTAAGGGCAAAACACCCAACCAGGTGTTAATGTGTCAGGCAACAACAACTGAGAGAACAAGAAGATAGAAATTCATCCTTTTAGCGTGAATAGTAAATTAAATAAAATTACACTTGTCCTTGTGGGAGAAAAGATAAGGAGCAAAACACTTTTGGGCAGCCATATTTTACCACAGCTAAGGATGAACAGGGATTGGCAAAAGCCAGTACCACAGAGGAAACAGATAATATCTGAGGAAATAGTGAGCCCTGGTCAGAAGTTTGACATGGTGTTATGGCCTGTGTTTGAAACTGTATACTAACATACTGTATATTAAATACTCCACAATTACGTATTTACTTCTGCATACTCAAGTTGTAATTAAACAGTATTATCAAAAGGCTGTTGGACTGCAGCAAAATCAATATACTTGTACTTTCCAATACTTTTTTTATTTTATTTTTTGGATTTTTTCCCCTTTTTCTCCCCAATTGTACTTGGTCAATTACCTTATTTTCTGAGCTGTCCCAGTCACTGCTCCACCCCCTCTGCCGATCCGGGGAGGGCTGCAGACTACCACGTCTCCTCCGATACATGTGGAGTCACCAGCCGCTTCTTTTCCCCTGACAGTGAGGAGTTTCGCCAGGGGGACCTAGTGCATGGGAGGATCACACTGTTCCCCCCAGTTTCCCCTTCCCGCCGAACAGGCACCCCAACCGACCAGAGGAGGTGCTAGTACAGCAACTGGGACACATACCCACATCCGGCTTCCCACCCGCAGACACAGCCAATTGTGTCTGTAGGGACGGCCGAAGGTAAACACGGGGATTCGAACCACCGATCCCCGTGTTGGTAGGCAGTGGAATAGATTGCTATGCTACCCGGAAGCCCAATACACTATACTTGACAGTAATGTCACACTTTTGAAGGATTTGTTCATCCAACTGATAACATTTCCAAACATATGCAACTGGCACAAGAATAGCACAAGAAACTGGCGAGGGCAGTCAGCTTACTATATTCCCATAGACCTGCCTTGCAGTTACCTCTCATGCGACTGACAGAGCTCTGTGAAAAGAGTGATTTCACAAAGTCAAACTAAGAAAACCTCATTAAACTCACATTTTGTCTGCTTTGTCACAAATGAATTAGATTGATTTTTATGAACTGTTTATTAATCCTACTTTTTAAACATATTTAGACATTTTGTGAAAATGACAAACAGTGGATAGTGATAAATAAAAGAAATACAGTGCACCCGGAAAGTATTCACACCCCTTCACTTTCCCCACATTTTGTTATGTTACAGCCTTATTCCAAAATGGATTAAATTCCTTTTTTTCCTCATCAATCTACACACAATACCCCATAACGACAAAGTGAAAAAGGTTTTGTAGAAATTTTTGCAAATTTATTCAAAATAAAAAACTGAAATATTGCATGTACATAAGTATTCACACCCTTTACTCAGTACTTGGTTGAGGCACCCTTGGCAGCGATTACAGCCTCAAGTCTTCTTGGGTATGAAGCTACAAGCTTGGCACACCTATATTTGGGTATTTCTCCCATTCTTCTCTGCAGATCCTCTCGAGCTCTGTAAGGTTAGATGGGGAGCGTCGCTGCACAGCTATTTTCAGGTCTTTCCAGAGATGTTCAATGGGGTTCAAGTCTGGGCTCTGGCTGGGCCACTCAAGGACATTCACAGGCTTGTCCCGAACCCACTCCTTCATTGTCTTGGCTGTGTGCTTAAGGTCGTTGTCGTGTTGAAAGGTAAACCTTCACCCCAGTCTGAGGTCCTGAGTGCTCTGGAGCAGGTTTTCATCAAGGATCTCTCTGTACTTTGCTCCATTCATCTTTCCCTCGATCCTGACTAGTCTCCCAGTTCCTGCCACTGAAAAACATCCCCACAGCATGATGCTGCCACCACCATGCTTCACTGTAGGGATGGTATTAGCAAGGTGATGAGAGGTGCCTGGTTTCCTCCAGACGTGACGTTTGGCATTCAGGCCAAAGAGTGCAATCTTGGTTTCATCAGACCAGAGAATCTTGTTTCTCATGGTCTGAGAGTCCTTTAGGTGCTTTCTGGCAAACTCCAAGCGGGCTGTCATGTGCCTTTTACTGAGCAGAGGCTTCCGTCTGGCCACTCTACCATAAAGGCCTGATTGGTGGAGTGCTGCAGAGATGGTTGTCCTTCTGGAAGGTTCTCCCATCTCCACAGAGGAACGCTGGAGCTCTGTCAGAGTGACCATCGGGTTCTTGGTCACCTCCCTGACCAAGGCCCTTCTCCCCTGATTGCTCAGTTTGGCTGGGCGGCCAGCTCTAGGAAGAGTCCTGGTGGATCCAAACTTCTTCCATTTACGAATGATGGAGACCACTGTGCTCTTCGGGACCTTCAAAGCTGTAGAAATGCTTTTGTACCCTTCCCCAGATCTGTGCCTTGATACAATCCTGTCTCGGAGGTCCACAGACAATTCCTTTGACTTCATGGCTTGGTTTCTGCTCTGACATGCACTGTCAACAGTGGGACCTTATATAGACAGGTGTGTGCCTTTCCAAATCCTGTCCGATCATTTGAATTTACTACAGGTGGACTCCAATCAAGATGTATAAACATCTCAAGGATGATCAGTGGAAACAGGATGAACCTGAACTCAATTTTGAGTGTCATAGCAAAGGGTGTGAATATTTATGTACATGCAATATTTCAGTTTTTTATTTTTAATAAATTTGCAAAAATTTCTACAAAACCTTTTTCAATTTGTCATTATGGGGTATTGTGTGTAGATTGATGAGAAAAAAAGGAATTTAATCCATTTTGGAATAAGGCTGTAACATAACAAAATGACGGCAAAGTGAAGGGGTGTGAATACGTTCCAGGTGCACTGTATATAAGCGCTATATCTTTGTATGTTTAAATTGCATTTAAATGCAATCAAATTCTTGCTACCAAGCACCTGACACTTTATGCCTTTCACAAAACTGACACGTTACACAGTAAAAACTCACTAAATACTCTTTTCACACAGGAGTTAGTATGAGTATGAGTAGTCTGGATAGTGGAGAGATGGCAGTGGGGTTTTTAACTAGATTGTTTAACACAATCTTGGAAAGTGAGAGGATGCCTGAGGAGTGGAGAAGAAGTATACTGGTAAGAATAAGGGTGATGTGCAGAGCTGTAGCAACTACAGAGGTATAAAGTTGATCAGCCACAGCATGAAGATATGGCAAAGAGTAATAGAAGCTAGGTTAAGAGGAGAGGTGATGGTTAGCGAGCAGCAGTATGGTTTCATGCCATGAAAGAGCACCACAAATGTCATGTTTGCTTTGAGAATGTGGATTGAGAAGTATAGAGAAGGTCAGAAGTAGTTACATTGTGTCTTTGTGGATTTAGAGAAAGCATATGACAGGGTGCCGAGAGAGGAGGTGTGGTATTGCATGAGGAAATTGGGAGTGGCAGAGAAGTATGTAGGGGTGGTGCAGGATATGTATGAGGACAGTGTGACAGTGGTGAGGTGTGCAGGAAGAATGATGGATGAGTTCAAGGTGGAGGTGGGATTACATCAAGGATCAGCTCTGAGCCTTTTCTTGTTTGCAATGGTGATGGACAGGTTGACGGACAAGATCAGGTAGGAGTCTCCGTGGACTATGATGTTCGCAGATGACATTGTGATCTGTAGTGAAAGTAGGGAGCAGCTTGAGGAGAGCCTGGAGAGGTGGAGGTATGCACTGGAGAGAAGAGGAAGGAAAATCAGTAGGAGCAAGATGGAATGCATATGTGTGAATGAGAGAGAGGACAGTGGAATGGTGAGGATGCAAGGAGTTGAGGTGGTGAAGGAGGATGAGTTTAAATACTTGGGGTCAACTGTTCAAAGTAACGGGGAGTGTGGAAGAGAGTGCAGGCAGGGTGGAGTAGATGGAGAAGAGTGTCAGGATTGATTTGTGACAGAAGACTACCAGCAAGAGTTAAAGGGAAGGTTTACAATAATAATAATAATAATAATGATAATAACAATAATGATAATAATAATAATAATATTTTGATATATAATATTTTATTTGTGGGCGCCTTTCAGAGCACTCAAGGACACCTTACAAAACAACATAAAAAAACAAGCAGCACTGTATTAGACAGCATAAAATCAAAACAGAGCAGGGTAGACAATAAAAAAGTTAATACAACAGATAAGTATAAAATCACCATCTGCACAAAACTCAATGAAGCTTGGATCAGACCGAATATGCCAGTTTGAAGGTTGAAAGAGAGTCAATGATGTGAATGTCTTGTGGGAGAGAGTTCCATAGGCGGGAGGCAGAATGACTGAAGGCTCTAGACCCCATGGTAGTCAAGTGGGCCGATGGTTGTGAGACCAGCTACGTTATATGATTTGGAGACAATGGCACTGATGCAAAGACCGGAGGCGGAGCTGGAGGTGGCAGAGTTGAAGATGCTAAGATTTTCTCTGGGAGTGACGCAGAAGGACAGGATTAGGAATGAGTATATTAGAGGGACAGCTCTGGTTGGGCGGTTTGGAGACAAAGCAAGAGAGGCAAGATTGAGATGGTTTGGACACGTGTGGAGGAGAGATGCTGGGTATATTGGGAGAAGTCTGCTGGAGATGGAGCTGCCAGGGAAGAGGAAAAGATGAAGACCAAAGAGGAGTTTTATGGATGTGGTGAAGGAAGACATGGAGGTGGCTGGTGTGACAGAGGAAGATGCAGAGGACAGGAAGAGATTGAAACAGATGATCTGCTGTGGTGATTCCTAACAGGAGCAGCCAGAAGTAGTAGTAATAGTAGTAGTAGTAATAGTAATAGAAGAAGAAGAAGACAAAGAAGAAGTAGTCTCAATAGTATGCACTTTAAAACACATCTATGGTCAGACAAGGACCAATTTCGGCTCATAGCACTACAGAAGGATGGAATAAATAAGGTAAAGGAAAAGATAATGCTCAGAAAAACACGACATATTTTGTAAAAGCAAAACATTCCTCTGATGGAATTTCTAAGAATCACCACAGACCAAATATTCTGTTTTGTACAATCGATTCAATATACAGTCCCCTTGTGGAGATCAGCCTTGCTGTGTCCTCTGTAAACTGTGAAAATTTTCTGAGCTTTGTTAGCAATATCAATGACATTCAATCTCACATCTCAGCTCCAGTCCATGGACATTTATGAAATTCTTACCCACACTGCTGTCTTAAGCCAGTTTAGCAGATTCTCTCACTTTTCTGCCCAAAGCAGTCCCTCAGATGAAGCCCACTACTTGCTCCCTTAAGATTATTCCCTCATACCATCCACCCATTCATTATCCAAGCCGCTTCATCCGAATCCGGGTCGCAGGTATGCTGGAGCCTATCCCAGCAGTCATTGGGCAGCAGGTGGGGAGACACCCTGGACAGGCCGCCAGGCCATCACAGGGCCACCTGATTGGCCACAGTAATGTGTGTATCATCAACAGCTGTCTTACTATGAGTACAGTCCTCCCGTTTCAAACATTCAAACATACTTTGGTTCAGCCTCTCCTTAAGGAGTCCAACCGTGACCTCACAACAACTAATCATTTCCGACCACATCTTAAAATCGTAGGGACTGGCGCTGCCTGTTGACTACAATACCCATAACTCCTTGCTAAACCTCACACTCCATCATCTTTCACGGAAACATTATTGGATATAACAGTACTGTATCCAGTGACACATTTTCACCCATAAAACTGCAGCAGAACTGAAACTCGCTCTCCCGTGTAGGACCGTGCATACTACATATTTAGAGATATTCCTGCAGAGCAACGAGAACAAAGGACCACGTGTCTACACATTAGTGCTCGCCACGGTTTTATTGGAAGACAACCCAGTCTTGTTCCTCTGCTAACCGGCTGTGATTTCTGGTTAAACTTTCCTGTAAGCCATGTAGGTTTCCAATGCAATTGCAAGTAAGACTTATTCAAGATCATCACATGATGGACGGATCATTGAGGAATTTCGGCTGATGAGCTGCTGGAGGAAAAGAGACTTTGTTTTCCACGGAGCCATGCTTCGATGCTGGACAACAAAGGAGGCGCCTCGGATAACCGCAGAAGAGCAAACTCTGATAAGGCTGGTGTCTGGGCATAGTTGAGATTTAGTTGTAGTGGTTGGTCTAATCTCACGTGAGAAAAGTATTGTTAGTTGAAATCATCCATAGGGAGTGTTACATGGGCCGACTGCTAGTTTTTGATTTTTTTTTCCTTTAATTTTTCTTTTGTTTGAATCTTCCCTTGTTATTTTCGCTATTCAGTTGTACAAACTGATCCATACAGTTCGCTGGACACACCGGCTACTTTCTTTTGCTCACTTGCTTTCATTTTTGTTTCTTTGTTTGCAAAGTTATTTCGGGTAGTCTGAGCACACGCAGCTCTCTTCCTCTCTCTCTCTCTCTCTCTCTCTCTCTCTCTCTCTCTCTCTCTCTCTCTCTCTCTCTCTCTCTCTCTCTCTCTCTCTCTCTCTCTCTAATCCCTCTCTTTGTCTTAACCTTATCACACTCTTATCCGGCACGCCATCTCACCTGCACAGCCTCTCTCTCACAAACACCTCCTCCTTTCGGCACGCACACACCCTCACATTTCCTTGCCACTTGCAATAACATACGCATACAAACACACACCCACACATATGCTCCCATGTGCACACACACACACACACACACACACACACACACACACACACACACACACACACACACACACACACACACACACACAATACTGGCACAGCTTCTCTCCCTTGTATTTACCTTTTGTGCCTTGATCATCTCATTGCTGCTCAGTGACTGATTGTAAGTGATTAGTATTAGTCGATTTTTAATTGATTGTTCTAATATATTGTTTATACTGAGGTTGTCGTCCTTTCTGTTTTGTGATAGTAGCAATCCTGAAGCCGTCCTCTGCCAATGAAAGTACTTCAATTGGAGCTACATTGATTCTTCCATCAACTTGACTGGTTCAATTATAACTATTGAACACCAAAATTAATAGCTGATACATTTGGGAGGCTGATTTAATGAGACTGATTTTAATATGCTTCTAATGTGCCTTGTGGAAGGCAACGTGTTGGAAGACAAAGAATCTCCTCCGGCTAAATGAAAGTAAAACAGAACCCCCCCAGATTTGGTCAGTCACATCTCGTACAACCAAGGACCACTATCCCTTTATGTCAAATCACAGAAGGTTGAATGAGTTCATCTGGACACAACGTTTATTGAGAGAAACATTTCATCGCTCATCTAAGTGACCTCTCCAGTCTCGACTGACTGCATGTATCCCAACCGTTTCTTATGCAAATATGGGCGTGACCATTAACTAGCGTTTCAATGGCCATGTGGACAATTCACAAAGGATTGGGGAATATTTGCAATCACAGCATTGTAACATCGTGTCAGATGTACTCTTAGTCCCCCCCCCCCCCCCCGCCTCGGTTCAAGGATGGTCATTCCCTCTTCACATAGATGGCGTTCCTCCGTATCAAGGATGTGCACATCCTCATCCTTGAAAGAGTGGCCACTGGCCTGTAGATGGGTGTAGACTGTGGAGTGCTGGCCTGACGCGTTAGCTCTTCTGTGTTGTGCCATCGTCTTGACCAGCGTCTGTTTAGTTTCCCCGATGTACAAGTCACGGTAATCCTCCTGGCACTTAACAGCGCACACTATATTGCTCTGTTTGTGCCGGGGGACCTGGTCCTTGGGGTGGACCAACTTCTGGCACAGCGTGTTTTGGAGTTTGAAAGCAACTGAGACGCGGTGTTTGGAAAATACACGTTTCAACTGTTCCAACACCCTGGCCACATACAGAATCACCACTGGTTTACGCTTAGGCAGGTGTTGTACTCCTCTCTTTGATTGGCTGGTGCACTGTTTGGGCGTCTTCCTGGCTTTGACAAACGCCCAGTTAAAATAACCACACTTAACCAGGGCCTGTTTGGGTACTTAGATGAGTGATGAATTGTTTCTCTCAATAAACGTTGTGTCCTGATGAACTGATTCATTCAACTTCCTATGATTTCCTTACCTGGATTAGCATCCGTAAAGACACCTTTATGTCAAAGTTCACACCAGCACTTGGTCTTGCTATTTGAGAAACAAAAAAACTCTGTTGTAAAAGCTGTTTTTTCCCCAACTTAGAACTATAGGAAAGATGAAGTGATTTCTTACATTCCATGACATGGAAATGATTGTACATGCCCTCATCTCTACTCATGTAGACCAGTGTTTCCCGACCCAGTCCTCAAGGAACACCTATCCTGCAGATTTTCTTTGCAACCCTGAATAGGTACCTGTTTGTAGTTTTTCAACCAATCAGCAATGAATTATGTCAGATGTTGCACACCTTGCATAATTAAGTGCTGTTAGATGATTGGTTGAGTAAGTACAAGCAGGGCTACCTATGCAGGGTTACAATGAAAATCGGCAGGATAGGTGTTGCTTGAGGACTGGGTTGGGAAATGCTGATGTAGACTATAGTAACTCCTTGTACACAGTTTTCAATCATTCCTCCTCGTTCCACCTTCAGATTGCCCAGAATCTTCCTGCCAGACTCCTGAGTGATACTAGGGAGAGGAAACACTTCACTGCTGGCTCTTTGTTGGCTCTCGGTTAGCCTTAGGATTGAATTTGAGGTTTTAGTGTTTGTTTTCAAAGCACAGCATGGACTGGCCCCCTGCTATATCTCTGACCTCCTCTGACTCCATACCATCGCCAGGTCACTCAGATTCTCCAGCCAAATATTTTGCTCTGTTCCACCATCCTACTTTTGCTGTCACTGCCCCAAGGTTGTGGAAGAAATTATGCCCAAACCCTGGACACTGACCCCTCACACCTGGTCACAACCTGTTCCAACTCCTCCCCTCTGGTGGGCACTACAGAGCACTGTACCCCAAAACAACCTGATATAAAAACAGTTTCTTTCTGCCGGCTGTCATTCAAATGAACACTTAACATTGTCAAATAAATCCAACCATTTTGTACTAGCAGAGGTACCCGGCATTGCCCGCAGAAAATGTTCTCGACAAAACAACCAACACGATCTGATCTTTACGATATAATCGATGATATATGCGATAAATGAATGTCGAATAAATAAACAATACATGTGATAAACGAATGTCGAATAAATGAATATTATTAATGACAATTATCAAATGTCATAATTTTCAGTCCATTCAAGCTTCTTTGCCAATGTGTGTATTAATCGCTGCAAATCCGCCGCCGCCAGCGCCACCATCACAAATCACCACAAAATAAACTCAATTTGGCAAATAAATCAATTATTTTAATTGGTTTTTGAAATATTTTTCGAACTGTGCAATCCTTGGAAAGTGCTGACTCTAAAGATACCTTTCTTTTGTTCTACAATGAGTATTTCTGGAGTTTTAAGCGAACATACAAACATACACTCTTGCTTTATATATATAGATATACTGTACTATACATTGTATGTACACTCTGCCATGTATATCTACCTCAGGCATGCATGTAATAAATCTGTTAATGTCTATTTCAGCATCTCTGATATATTCTCTGCACCATTACCCTTTATCACCTCTTATTTCACCCATTTAAAGTCAATCCTTGTGTATATACCTGTAAATTGTTGTGTTGTAATTCTATGTTAAGTAGACAGAGAGCCACAAAACCGGAGTCAAATTCCATGTATGAACAAACCTACATGGCCAATAAACATGATTCTGATTCTAAATCCCACTTAAAAGCCCACTTGTATTCTTTTGCATTTGAGGCTTCCTGATGCACTCTCTGTTGTCGTGACTTGTTGTGTCCATATTTTTAGCAATTTTCTGTCCATTTCTCCTTTATTTAAATACAAGTACATATTATTTCCGTCATTAGTCTTTGTATAGCATTTGGTCAACGTTAGCTGTGTTAAAATGTGTTTTATAAATGAAGCTGACTTGACTTAAGCTATTCTGTATTGTGGGTTTGGCGAGTTGGAGCAAACTCTGTGGAGGCAGAAAGGACAAGGGACCGTAGCAAAACTTCCTGTGGCACTGCTAAATCAACCAGACATTTAGGGAGGTAGCCAAACGCAAGTGGTGAAGGCTTTATCCGCTGCCGTAGTTTAAGTCAGCAAATGGTTGTGAAGGAGAACTTTTTCATTTGGGTACATTTCCAGTTGGGGACAACTTACTGAGGGAGCCTCAAAGAAACAGAAGCTGAAGTGAAATATCTAGAACAAACAAAATACTTTTTTGTACTATTTGGAATAAACACAACAAGTGGTGTGGCATTGACGTGTTGTTTACTATGTTGGAACAAAAGCAATAAAAAATTAACTTATTTTTAAATATTTTATAAACAGCCAACTACAAACAGGCTCCATTTCCTGCTCTCTTATTAATACCATTAACAAGGCTACAGTGAGTTGGAACTTTTCAGAGTAAAAGAACACTAAAATGTCAAACGTGCCCAACAACCTTTTTTCCCAGCAAGACATTGTCCACCCCACCCCTCCCAGTCACTCCATCCATTTTGTAATTCTAATTAGCAGATAGGGGCAACGGCTAACCTTTGCATCTGAACTAAATGCTCTTGGCCATCTGGATGTTTGGAGGACTCAGACAAAGCTGGACTGTCTCCAAGAGCCAGATTCAGCTTGTCTAGCTGGCAGCGTTCAAGACTACCTGAACAATATGCAGATTCACATGGTGTGTAATGCACAGGGACACCTTGGTGTTTGGGCTTTGCCTGGAGGAGGGAGGATAACACGTGCCTAAGAAGTGTTCTTCGGTAATTACACCTCACTTGCCGCACTGCCAACTGGCTCCACCAGCGCTTCATGCTAATGGAAGCAACGGGTGTTCCTGGGTGCTCTCACATGTAAAAATTACACATGTTCAATCAATCATTTGATTCACCGCAAAAAGATAAAAAATAAAAAATCAAGTCATACACCAGAGATGGACTGTGTCGCACAGAGAGTGAAAAAAAAAATGCATTGATGCACCTCTCACAACCTGCCAAACATCCTCTGAATGATCACATCACTATCAACCTCTACCATATATATATATATTTTTTTTGATTTTCATATACTCTATTGATCTCCGTAGGGAAATACAGCTCCACATTTAATCCATCCTAGCTGTGTAGCTAGGAGCAGTGGGTGGCCGCCGTGCAGCACCCGGGGACCAACTCCAGTGCATCGCACCATGCCTCAGTCAAGGGCACAGACAGGAGTATTAACCCAAACATGCATGTCTTTTTGATGGTGGGGGAAACCGGAGCACCCAGGGAGAAAACTCACTGCAGACATGGGGAGAACATGCAAACTCCACACACAAGGACGACCTGAGATGACCCCCAAGGTTGGACAACCCCGGGGCTTCAAACCCAGGACCTTCTTGCTGTGAGGCAACAGCGCTAACCACTGCGCCACCTTACCAGGCAAGTTTATGCCACAATGTGATGTTTTCTATCCTGACCTATGTAGTTACAGCCATGGTATCATACAGCTTCAGCAAAAGTATTGCAAATATACTCTGTGGAAGTAAGATCTCAAAGAAGGTGACTACTGGCATGTTCCTGCATCTTGTGTCTCACATTTTGGTGTGTCACGTACAAATGTTGGAAGGTGCTCAACTGAATCCAGGGAATTCTCCCATTGACAGGGCAACATCAGTACGATTCACAGGATGAAAGGTTCAGGCCAAATGTCTCATTTTCCTCTCTCCCCTGATAATACCTCTGGAGAGACACATTCTGTTACTGAGATAACTAACTACCTCTCAATAGTTTGTCAGGGTTGAGAGGAAGAATAACAAATTTAGCAGGACCAAACACATCTCAGACTGTGAGAGGCTCCAGCTCCTCTATAAGGGACATGTCCCTTATGTCCCTTATGTAGGAGGGTTTAGACTCAGATCAAAACATCATTCTCCCTATCTACATACACCATTCACATGAATAATTCCACCAGAGCCATCGATGTGTCAGTAAGCATCAAGGCAAAATGTCCTCATTCACCAATTCTCGGTATCGTTTTCTCCTAATGTGCACTAGAAACAGAAAGATCAAAACATGACAAGCTCAAAAAGGAAAACATTGATTTTGTAGAAATCAATAAATAGGAGGTTGTGACTCTGCAGGAATGGGGATGGCATGTTGTTTCGGTTTACGGCAGGGGTGATATTTATCGAGCTGAAATTTACGGAGAACACTAAACTAGACAGCATAGAGCGGGGAGATAAGAACCAGCTGTCAATATAACATGGCCAGCCTTGTGGGGTTAGTGGAAAATGATTCAAGTTCACTTTCATTTCTTTCAATAATTACATACTTATTTACGACAGGCTTCAAAAACAGCAATGAGGGTGCATGTGCTAGTGAATAGGATTCTCTGACTATTGAGCCCTCTTAATTTGTATGCATACATTTCCCCAGGTTCCATGCCAATCACACACCTTGCACTTGCACTTGCACTTGCACACACACACACACACACACACACACACACACACACACACACACACACACACACACACACACACACACACACACACACACACACACACCAGTGATGGGATGGCTGCCATCTGGCAGGGAGATATTGGAGGTGGACAGGAAGAACATTCTCCACATGATGGGAGCAGAGCGGATGGAGCAGAAGGCCCCGGGCATTAGCAGAGTGAGAAATAACTATGTGAGAGCCGCAATAGCTGGCAGACAATCGGGGACAATAACACTAGTTACTGCAACTCATGGAAATGGTGCATGGTACTGTTCCCTGTCACAGTGCATTTGACAGCAAATACTTGGTGGAGTCATGCTGAAAATGTAATTTTCCCTATAATTATCGAGCATTTTTACAAAAAAGTTTTTAGCAGGGTTTTATTGCCTTTTAGAGACATTACCTTTGGTATGCAACCTTCCATAGTTGCTGGCTGGCAAACCTTGGCAAAGAGTAACTGCTTTTAAAATGAATTTGACAAGAGTCATAGCCCTGTGATGGACTGGCAGCCTGTCCAGGGTGTCTCCGCACCTGCTGCCCAAAGACTGCTGTGATAGGCTCCAGCATCCCCGCGACCCTGAGAGTAGGATAAGCGGTTTGGATAATGGATAGATGGATGGATGGATGGATGGATATATACTAATAACTAAATATTCCTTGGGGCGGTACGATGGCGCAGTGCTTAGCGCGGTCACCTCACAGCAAGAAGGTCCTGGGTTTGAACCCTGGGGTTGTCCAACCTTGGGGGTTGTCCCGGGTTGTCCTCTCATGTGGAGTTCACATGTTCTCCCACTGTCCGCGTGGGTTTCCTCCGGGTGCTCCGGTTTCCTCCCACAGTCCAAAGACATGTAGGTCAGATGAATCGACGGTACTAAATTGTCCCTAGGTATGATTGTGTGTGTGTATGTGTGTGCGTGTGTGTGTGTGTGTGTGTGTGTGCGTGCATGTTGGCTCTGTGATGGACTGGCAGCCTGTCTAGGGTGTCTCCCTGCCTGCCGCCCAATGACTGCTGGGATAGGCTTCAGCATTCCGCAACCCCAGTTGGGATAAGCAGCTTAGATAATGGATGGAATGAATGGATAAATATTCCTTTGAGAGGATCTAAATTTCAATAACTGGGTATTTGTATTAATTTAAAATATTCATCAGGAATGTATGAATAAGATGGCAGGGACTTCCATGGCATGAGAAATGATTGTACATGCCCTCATCTCTACTCATGTAGACCAGTGTTTCCCAACCTAGTCCTCAAGGACCCCCTATCCTGCAGATTTTGCAACCCTGAATAGGTACCCGTTTGTAGTTATTCAACCAATCAGCAATGAAATATGTCAGATGTTGCACACCTTGCATAATTAAGTGCTGTGAGATGATTGGTTGAGTAAGTACAAGCAGGGCTACCTATGCAGGGTTACAATGAAAATCGGCAGGATAGGGGTTCCTTGAGGACTTGGTTGGGAAACGCTGCTGTAGACAATCAATTACAGAAAACCAAATAGCCAATATTTTACAAATGTAGAAATGCTGTCAAACTGTATGACACATATATTTACTTAAGTCTTCAGCTTGATTGTTCACCCAAGGGTTGCCATCTGGTCAAGTCCTTGTTTAGGTGATTTAAATTTAAGTTAGTGTTTGGGTGCATTCTTCTGGTCGGGTTTAGAAGATTCTGACGTTTCTTTGCTTTTTCTCCAGACTTCCTCACAGACACTTAATTATATGGGGGGCAAAGCTAGTGCTCAGTGATAACAAGCTTTTCAGTGAAGTGCTTCATGAAATTTACAGATCCAGATAATATTTTACAGATCTGCCCACATCTATAATCTTACAAACTGCCTCATTAGCAGCTTACACAGATTTTAGGCGCTGCACACTTTATGGCCCCTGCGCTTACACAGGATGGTGTTCAGGATGGTGACAGTTTTGGCTGATTCTTCTCACACTGTCTCTCTCCCTATCATTTTCTCCCCGTCTGTCTTGCTCACTTAGCTGTGCAAAGAGAGGATGAGCGGAGGTATGCTGTGCATTTTATCACTGTCAAGTCATTCATTTCTGGCAGAGGCCAGACCAGGAACATCTGCTGGAAGGGGTGAGGCGCGACGATGGCTAAAACTCAGGTTGCAGCGGGTGATGGGAGGATTTTGAGTCCTTGTGAAAGGTTAAACTGGCCATTAAAAATGTTAATAGTCTCTCTCACATGGTGATCTAACAGCATCTAGATGAAGTAATAAGGACCTGTATCGTGGAAATGGTGATTTGCTGAACCGGATAGCTCAAGGGGAGAGCAACTCTCCCCAAGGCAGTATAGAGAAACACCTAGAAGTTTAAAGTCAGGCGAAAATCAGTAATTAGATTTAACTTTTCTTGTAAGAACCTTGAAGATGATATAATAAAAAATTCAGCGACATTTTCTTATTTTCAATGACTAACAATTTGTTTAATTCACCTGGTGGGGATTATGCGTTTGATTGTGTGTGTGTGTGTGTGTGTGTGTGTGTGTGTGTGTGTGTGTGTGTGTGTGCCTGCAGCTAATCTCACAAACTACTGGACCTAGCAGCGTTCAGTTATGACTGTATGATGAAGAACCTCTCGTGGTTGCAGTAATTACAAACCTTTGAAAAATGTTTGTTCTCACTATTGCTGCTCCCTCTCTTCATTCACTCTCTAGCTCGCTCGACCAACACTGCTCTCTGTTGCTGCCTGATCTAAGTCAACGGTGCGCATGCACAACTCACATCTATGGTTGACTCAGATTGGGTGGCTGATGGCATGATCAACATTTATTAAAATAATTTTGAGAATCCAAAAAATGCAAAAGTTATAGAGGAACAACTTCCTCTACCATCCGTCCATTATCTGAACCGCTTATCCTGCTCTCAGGGTCGCGGGGATGCTGGAGCCTATCCCAGCAGTCATTGGGCAGGCAGGCGGGAGACACCCTGGACAGGGCATCACACACACACACACACACACACACACACACACACACACACACACACACACACACACACACACACACACATTCATACCTAGGGACAATTTAGTACAGCTGATTCACCTGACTTACATGTCTTTTGGACTGTGGGAGGAAACCGGAGCCCCCAGAGGAAACCCAGGCAGACACAGGGAGAACATGCAAACTCCACACAGAGGATGACCCGGGACGACCCACCAAGGTTGGACTACCCCGGGGTTCAAACCCAGGACCTTCTTGGTGTGAGGCGACTGCACTAACCACTGCGCCACCCAAAGGGTCCGATCCATTAGCCAAGGGCTAGCGAGTCTAGTAACTTCCTCTACTTTGCAGTCAAAACAGTGCATATTCTTGTTGCTGCCTGATCTGAGTCAACCGTAGCTGTAAGTCATGTATGCACAGGTGTAAACAGTTTACCCAGCTTTATTATATTATGAAAATAAAGACAGGGTTAGGGTTAGACAGAAATGGAAGCATAGCAAACCTTTTCCTTTTGGAAAGTGCAAGTTCATATTAGACTTGGTGCAAGGGTCCGGCTAGGAAGCTGCCCATCCACAGACTGACGGGCAAAATGTTATTATTGGGTAGATTTTTTTTAGCGTGATCGTTGTATTTTAACAACTTTTTTTCCCTTACTTCCCGTTCATTGACGTGGGTGCTGTGCAAAAGTCTTATAATGGCAGGAAAAACATTGTGTGTGTATCTGTCTGCTGCTAATCTCACATACTACCGGGCCTATCAGCCTAACACATTTTTTGTCCATGGTTATGACTGTATGATCAGGGACCTCTTGTAGTGATTCAAAACCTTTGAAAAACTTGTTTTATACTGCAACAAAGTGCTAACTCCTCAGCTGATTTTTCGTCTAAGTCCGAGCAGTGGAGAAGGGAAACTACGCAGGCAGTGCATTCGTATTTTCTCTTCTCCCGTTAGGCGAAAAAAGGGGTGGTTTGTTGCCAAGTCTGAGCACTGGAGAAGGGGAGATACTTGCGGTGATCTGCACTCTGCTGATTGAACTCTTCTAGTCATATACCTTTATCCATACCTGTTCTCAATTATCTCAACAGTTGTGAGGAGGTGGACGGGTTTCGTTAATATTCATGAGCTGACCTTTGAGTGACAACAAGCACGGATTGGCAGTGAGGATGGCTGAGGTTTCACATTTTGATGGTTTGATCTGATTGGCTGTATGTAAATGAGTGTGTCTGATGACATCATGAGTATCAGATGAAAAGATCGGCTGACAGAAGCTGAACTGGGGCAGCTCTTTTAAAAAGAGGGAAAAAAAACTGAATTCCAACATTTTTTTTTTCAGTAGAAAGGGACAGTACAAAATCCACAATGATAATATAATAAATGCTGTTGGAAGATATTAAGTGTTTCAATTTCGGTCCAACTTCAACATACGAAAAATGAGTTGTGACCGGGCCATTATGTGCCTGTTGGAGTAGAGTAAGGGTTATAGCATCCCCCGCCTACACCTTGGGCAGAAGTACATCACTTTAAATAGCTGTGTTCAACAATGAGCCCTTCTCTTCCCTCAAAATAAATCCATGGGGGCACTAGCCCGAGAGCAAGCTCTGATTTCAGTGGCGCAGGTTATTACAGGGCACTACAACAGGGGGCACATAGAGCTTGTTAGTGGGCACTTAACCATCTGTACACAAATCTGCACAAGAACACATTGGAATATTTTTCACGCAGCCATGCCTCATCTACATGCTGACCTCTACAAACGGAAGTGTCCTTACAGGCTCATTCAAGCGTACAGGCAGCATTCATAAAACAATTCCCTCTTTAAAACATGACCCCACGGGAAATGTGTACTGTCACAAAATATTCAGAGCGAAGGATAAAAACTGACTCTGGAATATCAAAGACTCCCATCTGTCCAGCGCTTTCATTCTCCCTCCCTCTCTGCTGCTCAACCGCCTGCTGTGGCCGTGCCAACGAAAAGGTATTTCTTTCAACCCAGCAAATTTCATCTGGCTAAGAACACTGAGGAATGAATGGGACACCGAGGAACCATGTATGTTGATGGGCAATAAACCTTGTCATTGAAATGTGAGCAGAGACAAGACTACTGTGTATTTCCTTAGCTGAAAAAAAGGTGCAACATAACCGGCACTAGAAAAAAAAATCTATTATAAAATTCAGCGAGAAATGCATGAAAAAATAAGCTGTAAATTATGGTACTTCTTTGTCTCCCGATGTGTCGGCATAAAATGAGAAGTTCAAATATCTTCAACATTTTATATTTTTTCGGTGTGGAATGACATGCCATTTACAGGTATGGTGGTAATGAACAAGAACTGAGATATCACATGGGGCATAGGTTGTTCTCATCTGCATGCTCTCACCACCAACAGCCAAGGCACCAAAGTACAGAGAGCCAGGGCCATTGATGTCTCTCAGATATACGATAAATTAGTTGTTTTTCTTTCTTTTTCTTTTCTTTTCTCAATAGTCTTTCTGTAGGCATGAGCATGGCCTTAGGAACAATCTGTCCCAGAAAAGAAAAGACTTGAGGACAATATAGAATGATAAATTTGACTCTGTTAGTTTTTGTTATCGACGCCATATGGAAATTGGAATACATTATTCTACACTACACAAAGCAATATAATTACCTGTTTTTGAGCACGGGAGAACATGCCCAAAATGTTGCAGTATTGAAACTGTGATGCTTTTGTTTTGTATATATTGAGAATGACGTAGTTACATCCACTGTCCAACTTCTCTGTCCCTCTCTCACTTTCACTGACACCAAGTGTTGCATGCATGTGAACATAAGGGCAGGCCTCACCTGGTTCTTTAGATCTAGTTTAGGGCAAGGTCGTCCCCCGTTGAAGGCCTTCTCTCGCAGCCACTTGGACCTGACCTTCAGCCCACTGCCACAAGAGGCACTGCAGGCTGACCATGCTGACCAGTCACTCAGTTTACAGTCCAATGGGCAAGTGATGTGGCACACCTCCACCATGTACCCTGGAATTTCAACATATCAGATGGGAGTGAAGGTGAGGAGGTTTCAAGTTGGAGAATTTCAGTTAGGGTTGGCCTGGGAGTCACAGTGTATGTCACATTAAAACATAATAAGACATTTCCTTGATCTCTGACTCGGTGACAGTGCCACCAGAAGTAGCACAAAGCTAAGACTAGAGTGAAATAGCATATAAGCTTATGATACTGTGCAGTGTTTTCTGTGCTTTATGCATAAACTAAGAGGGTGCAATCTGCCTTTTACCTTTCAATGACAAACAGGATAAAACATCTGGAGGTAAGTGACCCCCTCCAGGTAATCACCCTTCCTTAAAAGTCCATGTGATAACTTGCCACAGTAACAGCACCCTGGTCAGAATTCACAACTGCAGTCTTATACTGCAGTTGCACTTGTGATGACATCAGACATCAAACAAGTGTGCAGTGGATTAATTTTCAAGAAGATAGAAGCTGTTTTTGACAGCTGCTTATCACATTGCTTTTTTGCTTTTGCTAGATCTTGTTTTTCTTTCTTCTTTACTGCAGCTGAAGCACTAGATTGACTTCTCTCATCCATGGTTGCAAATTAGCATTAGCATCCACCAGGCCTGTGGCATCTATGAAGAATAACAGGATGTCATGTAAAACTCATAATTTCCTGTGTGACACTAACATTTCCCACGAGGGTACTTACCAGTACACCAGGGTTTAGAATAGGCAATATCAAAGGGTCTTAAGTTAAGCTGAACCTCGAACAGCATGATTATAACATTAAAAGTTAAGATACTAAATTACCATAAAAAGTTATCGCATGGAGCTTTATGATAAGTTACTGCTGCACTAGGGTTGTACAAAGCCTGATTCAATAAAAAAGATATTATCAAATGATATAACTGTGAATCAATATATGGTGATCATTGACAAAAGTGGCATGACATAAGAAAGAATAAGTGCACTGATAAGACTGATAGACAGACAGACAGATAGATACTAGATAGACAGACAGACAGACAGACAGACAGACAGACAGACAGACAGATAGATAGATAGATAGATAGATAGATAGATAGATAGATAGATAGATAGATAGATAGATAGATATATAGATAGGATATAAGTTGTTTTATGTGGAAAATTGCATGATCCTAGATGATTGCACTTTTTTCCATGAAAAAAGGAAATCAAATTAAGATGCAGTGCATTTATTTTCAAAGTATTATACCACAGGTCATCATATCAGACTGGTATTGGTCAATCTTTGACACAGGCGTAACTACAAATGCAATATATTTCTGTGTGGCATCTACCTGAGTCAGTACAAAGCGTGGGGTTGTGTAGGTGGCTCTGCTGGTCAACGCAGGCCACAGCCCTGTAGCGCAGGCCCTGGCCACATTCTTTCACCTCCCAGCGGCTCCTCCAGCCCTGCAGAGCCTCGGCAGCCAGGGGAGATGGAATGATGCAGGAGGACCAGTTCCCATAAGGCTGGGACAAGAAACCATCACAAGGGCATGGCTCTGTCTCCACCAATGGATACAGCTCCTCATTCAGACAGCGCTCCCTCTTCTTACTGCGCCCTGAGAACAAGATGGTGGACAAGATGAAACCCAAACACATATAATGGGTACAATGGATAAGAAGTGCAGTGCTTGCAGATCTCTACAACAAGTTGAAACAAGAAAATTGAATCAAAAAGTCTATATGCAAATCTAATGCCTCTAGAAGATAAAACAAACTGATTTGTTCTCTGTCAAGAGGCTTGTACATCGAACAATCCTATGAGGAATTTATTTCAGAATATGCCATTCCCAAATGAATTTGACAACAGTACAAAATAGCATTTTTGAGTTATTGCACTTTCTTTTGACATAATAAATATAACATAAAATAAGTATAAACTATTCCATAGTCACAAGAAATCCTACTCCATGACTCAGGATTCATCATACTAATATGCTGCAAGGTGGGCAAAATAGGAAAAAAAATAATCCTCTTACCCCTGTTCGCCAATAACATGAGTTTATATGTGCCGCTTAAAAACAGATATCGTTTTAAAATTAGTTGGTTTATCTGAATGAAAGTGATGTAACGATGCTTTAATTTGCATTGTTTATAGACTCATAACATACAAGACAGAGACAAGGCTAAATAAGGGAGGATTAATACATGTGGACAATAATGTGCATTAATACAAAGTTCAACACAGTACTGCACAGGTAGAAAGTGATGTTGCAAATAACCAGTGTGAATAACACAGCATAAAATTCCTCAAAATGTCTGTATTGACAGTATCACAACTCAGAGTGAAACTGTCAGTTTTGAGTTTGACATAAAAAAGACGTGTGATTAGTGACCATGCAGTTTGTGGGTGATCAATTTATTTCTGAGATCAGTTATATGTACTTAATAACACATTACTTTGAGTAACAAGCCCAATATTTTTCCCGTTGCATCTTCAGACAGTCACATGACTCTTACTAGGTAATGATTAGTGTTATCTTTATCAGCCTTTTCATCTGAGAAGTGTCCAAACCGCACGGCTTATCCAAAGGGGTACCTCAAGGGTCAGCGCTCGTTCCCCTTCTCTTCTCAATATACACCACCTCACTTGGTGCAATCACCTGCTCCCATGGTTTCTCATACCACTGGTATGCTGACGATACCCAGCTGTTCTTATCATTCCTGCCAGATGACCTCACGGTCTCGGCACAAATATCATCATGCCTTGCTGATATCTCTGCATGGATGAAAGAACACCACCTTCAACCAAACTCATGCCCACAAAGTCTGCCCGAAACCTGGGTGTCATGATTGATGACCAACTAACCTTTAAGGTTCACATGACCTCGATTGCTCAGTCATGCCAATTTGCCCCGTGAACATCAGGAAAATTAGACCCTACCTGTCTGAGCATGCAGCGCAACTCCTGGTACAGTCTCTTGTAATATCACGCATTGACTACTGCAACTCCTTACTGGCAGGTCTCCCTACATGCATTTTCAAACCTCTGCAAATCCAGAATGTGGCGGCACGTCTGGTCTTCAACCAACCCAAAACAGCACATGTCACTATGCTGTTCATATCCCTCCATTGGCTCCCAGTTGCTGCCCGCATCAAGTTCAAAACCTTAATGCTCACTTACAAGCCATAACACCATGTCACTCTGCTGTTCATATCTCTCCATTGACTCCCAGTTGCTGCCCGCATCAAATTCAAAACCTTAATGCTTGCTTAGAAAACAGCAACTAAAATCGCTCCTGCCCCTGAACTCCCTCATTCAGGTCTACACTCAGTCCCGCTCAATACGTTCTGCCAATGAAAGGTGCCTGGCACTTCTGCCACAACGGGGCCCTAAGTCACTAGCCAGACTCTTCTCTTCTGTAGTACCCCAGTGGTGGAATGAGTTACCAAACGCCAATCGATCTGCTGAGTCCCTCTCCATCTTTAAAAAGAAGCTAAAGACCCAGCTTTTTCTTGAACACCGCCACACATGATGGTATTAATATATATATATTTTTAAATTGCTTCTATGCACCCTTTGCATTGCCTTTGTGCACTGTCTGTTGACACCTATGTCCCATCGGACTTGAACCTAGCTTTTTGGCAGTTACTTGTGTTGCTGTCTCCTAACTAGATCCTTGTTTGAGTTGTATTAACTCTCAGATGTACATCACTTTGGATAAAAGCGTCTGCTAAATGAAATTGTAATATTGTAACTTCGTAGGTCGCCAAAGGAAATAATAGAACACATAGACTTTCATAGGATCTCCAATGAACCCCCTGAAGGTTAATAGTGGATAATTGTTTTGCTAGGTCATACCAATAGTACCAACACCTCTGATTAATCTAGAGTATGCAGAGGAAAGAAAGAGCATTTTTATATTTTAAATCTTTCACATTTCAATAGTATGCAAATACACCATCTTGAGGCAGCATGTGAACAGACATTGTGAGTTATTAGGAAGATGTGGGGGCTCTGAACTGTTACAACTGAACAGTCTTCCACTGAGCGAAGAAGCATTTCTCACATCCCCATTTCCTTTCTTGTAAAACATTTATTCCTTTCATTTGTTTTTCATTTACTGTTTCTCAGCAGTATAGTGTGGCTGCCATTACTATCCATGGCCATGGCTACACAGCCATAGCCTTTGTTTCACAAGTACGACCAGCTTAACACCCAAAACACTCCACAAACTAACACTATCTCTCCTATGGAAGACCTCTATTTGAGTGGCAGTTGTTTGGGTACTAGAACTTCACCATTAATGGCACTGATTAGCCCTCCTTTTTAGGTCTGATCAGTATCATTGCATGATTTGGCCTGTCAAGCACCGAAGAGACTGCACTCCTGTCACTCCTGACACTTCCCCTGCCAGTGTCCAAGCTGGTACGAGACACCACCTGTCAATCTGTCAAGCCAGCCGCTCAACAGCGCTCATGACTGACTGTCATGAGAGCTGTCATGTTTTGCATCATCAGACGGCATCATCTCAGAATGATGTGCGCATTCTTTTGTATTCACTATAGATTTCATGGTACCTCTTGTTAATGCTAACGCCAATCTTGCTAAAATAATATAAAAAGGTCACAACACAACTGTTGAACTGTCTCTGCATGCATTTGTCAATGTATGGAAAATAAATGTGATCATATTGGTGTTGATGATGATGGTGATTTATTTCAAACATGTAAATAAGCAGGATATAACATACAGATAAGCCATTGCCAATAATCTGAAGCGATTAACAAATCCACACATCAGACTCAACAAAAAAGGAGTAGGAGGAAGTCTACACTTATTTTTTCCTTTCCCTTCTCAATCAATAATTCAATTACTATACATTTTAAGCTCAATTCCCACTGTACTGTATAGTTCAAATTCAATGCAAGTTGTGCTGCACAATACAAACTCAACTACTGTGAACAATAAAAGAAAAAAACACATGTCAAAAACATGTTGGTGTTCAGAGTGTGTGACAAACAGAAACAGTTTAAGCTTGAGGAGGACTACTGAGAGACATACAAAACAACAGGCCACGCTGGAACCTTCTGATAAGGCTCTCACACATGTAATGAGCCAGCGGGTGAGGAGAAGGACACCATAAGACTAATTAACTGATCTGGACTCTCCACTTCAGCTGGAGACTAAGCTGTTGTCACCTGCACAGACCAGCAATACGTTCTTTTGAACACAACACAATCCAGGAGCAGCAATGTCGTACTGCACCACATCTGGACTGATTACTTCGACAATAGGTGCTTGGATGCATTGAAGAGCCGCTACCACTGAGGAGGGCCATCAGCATGCTACACACAATATGCCTCCAGCTTCTGCCTGAACGCGTTGGCTGTAATCAATTACAGAATATTCTCTGGGGAATAAACAAGATCGCCGTGTAATTAACATAATTAAGGTAAACACCTCGCTTCTATACTGTAAAGTAAAAGCAGCAACAGGATCTCGTGACCTGAGCCAGATGGAGCGAAAGATAAACACAAAGACAGAGAGAGAGAGAGAGAGAGAGAGAGAAGAGAGAGACTTGGGGAGAGCTACTCTTTCTAGTCTAGCTATTCTTGGGAATGGGCATCGTCTCCACGGACTCTGGGTGTTGTGTTTCTTCCCACAGCGTTCCTCGCGAGTGTCCCATCTGTTTCCGCTTTTCAAATAAGGCCTGATTGCAAACATTTCTCATAGAGTGTGAACTCACTGCCGCCACACTGCAATCTCACTGACAATCTGCTCCATCGGCTCCACCGCTGGTGGCTGACTGAGGGAGGAAAACAACAGAGCAATGAACGACTCTGAAATGTGAATCACCCCCCTCCCCCCCCAACTGTATCTGACAGCATGGAGTCTGACATTTCGAAACATCCCAACTTCACAACAAATTCATATGCCGCTAATCATCTACCGCCGTCATCTTGCAGCCCTGTCTACTTTAAACTCCTCTATTCAGTTTACACTACTGCCTGTTTAGGTTACAAAGCCTCGCCGTGCCCCCCTGCTCACACCATCATCCACCCCTACAGGACGTCTTGATCTGGCCAAGACATTGAATCACATGAACGTGACGAGTGTTAAAATCTGCAAGGACTGTTCCTTCCCTTTCTTATCTATAATATCCCCTTTCTATTTGATTTAAAAAATCCCGCAAAGTCACGACTGACACAGTACCAAACACACATCGTTGCACTTCCAACAATACAGTACAGAAAAGCTGATAAAAGTTGGGTTTTGTATTTTAGCCATGTAAGACAATGAACGCCGGTATCTGGTAGCTGCAGCCATGGATTCGGCTGACAGAGGCCGCTAAGCAGGTATAAAAGTTGGCAAGGGAGTGTTTAAAAACAAAACTATGGCCATTAAGCCCAACCGAACACGAGTACAAATTCCTTATAAGAAAAAAAACAAACAAAACAACAAAAACAGCAGCAAGTTAGAAGCGTCTCCACATCTCATAGACAGAGACAGGGTTTGCTACAGCCCCTGCGGCAACAGATCAAATATTCATGAAGACAAACAGTATCCAGCCTGGTTTAGACCCACAGCGTGTAATTCTGACTTGTCATCTGCACTGAAATAAAGGGATTACAAACTGTGAGAGGCCTTATTTAGACCTGACACACGACTACAGGGACAGATGGAAGTTACAGTAACACATCCAGAAAACAAGGGTTTAGACGGAGTTGTGTGTGTCAAAGCATTGCAACTCTGCACACTAACAGATAGGATAACGTTAATGCACCCCCACTGCTTGCTTTCTGTTTAATAGTGCTGCGCTGAACACACCAAAGGTGCCTTGAGAATAAACAGTGGGTAAAAATTAGGGTTAAAAAGTAAGTAAAGGGGTGTCCATGTCCATGGACGCTCTGTCTAAGTGTGTTTTACTCAAGTATCCTCAGTCTCCTCTGTTGGAACCTGTTACCAGGATGGGCTGGACGATACAGTCAATATTGACGGGCGTTGGGAGACAGAGGACAAAGTGGAACCAATGAGTACGATTACTTTTTGTAGAGTCCACTGAGTATACACGAATGATATACATATAATTGTCTCTGTGAAAAGGCTCCGCCTAACAGGATAATCCATTTGCTCTACCGGCAAGAGATAGATAGAACGGTCGTCGAGACTCATGTCTGTGTGTGTGTCTGCGGTTGTGTGAGCTAGAGTATCGACTTCACCTGTGAGCGAGCGCTTGCGGCTTCGGGAGCTGCCGCAGCCGGTGCACTCAGAAAACCTGGACCAGGCGGTGAGGGTACAGTCGTCCTTGCAGGCCACCCGACACCCTCTGCTCAGAGAGGGCAAGGCGCCAGCCCACTGCAGGCACTCCGTCATGTCGGCCGGCTCCCCGTCCTCCCCCACACAGCTGGCCCCTGAGGACAGAGAGGTGGGCGAGAGTGTCGTCGTGATTAAATAATCCCCAACTTCGGGTATGAGCTCTGATCTTCGGCCAGCCGACTCGCATTTGGATCCGGCACTTGACAGATTCAGAACAGAGCAGTGCAAGTTATGTTCACCCGGGCAGGCTCACACACAGACGGAGGACGGGATAACTTTCTTCCAATCAGATGAAATAACGTCTGAAAAGAAAGGGTGAATTCCAACACATCTGTAGAACATGACAATTAGTAACAGACTGATAAGTGAGCAAACACTACATGCAGGAAAACCTTCATCTTTCACATTTAATAGATGCACAGCATTTCAGATTCACTATCCCATCAAAGACAACAAAAACAAACATCACAAGCTGATACTGTATGTGCACTTTATATATATGTGCACTCACACACACACACACACACACACACACATATATATATATATATATATATATATATATATATATATATATATATATATATATATATATGTGCACTTTATATATATGAAGTGCACATACACACACACATACACACACACACACACACCATATATACATATATATATACTGACAACACAGCAAAACCAGATGGCTTATTTCTTTTAGCAAACACCTTATAGCCCATGCTACTTGTTAAACGTTAAACCAGAGACGACAAATAAGTGAAGGCTCTCTTTTTATAGAAAGAAAAGTTTCTGCAGCAGCTAGAGGTACAGGTAGATCATAACCAGTGCCTCCAAGATTTACAATTAACGCTATTAACAATTAATTAACGCACATCGGTCTTTTGGTCGTGATGTCACAATGCCTCTGATCCTTGGAAGATGGCGCCCGGCGTCACGTTGCCCTTGGAAACGGCCCAAGACCGATAATTGATTCAATCGTTTATGGTTAAGGCAATAGCCTGTTATGATAGTCAATGTAGGCAGTTAGATAAAGCTAGCGCTTACCTTTGCGAAGATCACGGTGTTGTCACAGCCTGTTGGCTTGAAGCTGTGGAGATCTTGAACCCATCCATTCGTAAATTGCCCGTGTGCTTTGAGGGATTTAAACGATTTAAACTGGTCCATTGCGTAAGCACTAATACCATAGACGAGGTAATTTACCATTTCCATATAAGTTAGTGGAGGAAGCTTGTCTGGGTCGTGGCTCCATTCTTTCATTGGCAGCTCGTAGGGATCAACGTTATTTAGGCCATTCAATTTTGTCAAATAATGACATTTGGCATCGGGACATAATTTGTCCCTGTATGTCACCTTTTCTTTGTATTTGTCTTTAAACATCTCAGTGAGGTAAGGGTAAACGCAAATGTAACGCTAATATATGGCTTAGTCAATGGCTAAAGTGCTAGCTAATTCGTCAACAATGCCTCTGATCCTTGGAAGATGGCGCCCGGCGTCACGTTGCCCTTGGAAACGGCCCAAGTCCGAAAGACCGATTCAGCCAATCTCCGTGAATTCTGACTTTGCAATTTTGTCCAATCACCGCAAATCTGACCAATCCTCATAGTTTCCCGCGAGTTTCACCAATCTTAGCCATCCCCTGCGCAAACCATTAAGCCATACGTCACCAAACTCACTTCCTTGTTTCTGGTTGTGAAGATGCAGACATGTGCGCCAGGAACGTCCCACATTTCCATCCATTATCCAAACCGCTTATCCTGCTCTCAGGGTCGCAGGGATGCTGGAGCCTATGCCAGCAGCTGTAGGGCGGCAGGCGGGGAGACACCCTGGACAGGCCGCCAGGCCATCACAGGGCAACGTCTCGCATTTACCAACTACAATTACTGCCGAAGACCGTGCAAGGCAATTCCCTGACATCCTGCACAAAGGCGGGGGTAGACTGTCTTGCACCACGTGAAACGTTGTGGTGGAACACAAAAGAAAGTCATCGACTGACAAGCACTTTTCTACCGCAAAACACACCTGGAGAATGGACAACAGACAGGACAAATCACCATGCCAGAGGCTGTTGGATCCAGATCTACTGCAAGCGTGGAAAGACTCGAGGTGAGTTAAGATTCAATACGCATGGTTAGCGGTCACAGGTGCTTGCCTGTTTGCGCGAATTTTTGCAACCCTGAGCCTTTTTTGGTAAGGTTACTTATAACACTCGGAACAGTGTGGTTTTATTCTCACTGGAACAAGTTCCCTTTGATTTTTAATGAATGAAAAAAAAATCGCAACTATTTTTGAAGTTTTCACTTGCTCCCGCAATATCATTGCAAATAAACAGCTAAAAACATATGTGCACTGCAATTTTTTCCCCAAAAAGCTGCCATGAAATCAGGCATTTTATGCCACAACAATCCCCCCAAAAAAGCCCGCAAAGTCCTGGAGGGACTGCATAATGGCCAGCGTTAATAGGTACGGTCCCTCTGCCACAATTTACCAAGTGCATCTTTTATTAAAATACCACATAGTTACAGTGATTGAATTCTTCTGAGTCTTGGGCGAAGTGTGTTGTGTTTCCTGCAGGTCGGGAGTCTTACTTGCTGTGGATGTTTGAATAATTTGTGGTCTTGCCCGGTGGGAAAAGTAATCAGTTCCCTAATTACTAACATTGATATTTCAAAGTGTGCGATATTAGCGATGGAGGGGAAGGAAGATGTCACTCGAGGCAGGACAAATTCCCTCCGTTGTTTCTTGTTTGTCTAGCAGGCTTGTTTAAATAGCTCAAATCAAAACCGGATTGGGTCTTTCATGGACCCAAGGTCTCCTCTGGGGAAACGGGGCACTGTTATCATGGAAAGTGACCCCTTGACGTCTTAGAGGATCCATTGATCTACAAACATGTCCAACACACTGTATTGATTTCGATTTGACTTTTAAATTTTGCCCTCTGACAGAAACCTGCAGGTTTTTCCATGTCTGCTGAGACTGTGTGGGAGGTGGTCTGGATGGAGGACCCTTTCAGGCACTGTGAGGGTCGATAACAGCTTGTGTTTAAGCGCATTCAAGTACGAAACGTATTTAATGCCAGGGGAAGAAAACCTATCTACAACTCCTAAAGGGTGTTTTGCATTTATTTCAGAGCATGTTAGTCACTCAGCTGGGAGGGTTGTCTCAGTGATGAAATCAAACTGCATCATGCTCTAAACACGATGATGTCAAGCTGAAATACAGTTCCAGATCTGGGGGGAGACAACGCTTATTATGCTAAATGTGCAATAATGAATTCCATATTTGCTGTAAATTTGCTTGTTGAAAAAGCGCAACTAGCATATCAACAGAATATTAGATTTTACCTCAACTATCCCCAGAAACACTCTCTCGCTCCCTCCCTTCCTCCTTCCCCTCGCTCGCTCCCTTCTTCCCCGTCTCTCTCTCCCCCTCCGTTCCTCCCCCTCTCTCACACTCTCCCCCTCCCTCCCCCCTCTCTCGCTCTCTTCCCCCTCTCCCTCTCACTCTCCCTCCCTTCCCCCCTCTCTCGCTCTCTCTTCCCCCTCTCGCTCCCTCCCTCTTGCTCTCCCTTCCCCCCCCCCTCTCTCTCTCACTCCCCCCCTCTCCCTCCCTCTCTCTCTCTCCTGCAGTACCAACCGTACGCCCATCCTCCCTGCTGGTGTTTCTTCTCCTTAACAAAGCCCTGGAGTGTGAGTGTTGACAGCAGTGACATTCCCATTTAGAACGGCGAGCCGTCCATTTCCAGCACAATTATTTAAGCTCCGCTTTGCCTCAGTCGGTTCGTATGGCCTTTCACATTATCTCCTCTCCAAATCATTAACATCTTATTGTAGAGGTATCTCAGCCACTGACAGGGCTCCTCCTAAATTATACAATTACTCAGGAAGGTGACAACATTTGCAGACTATTTAAAAGTGCCTTGCATCTTTACCCATCCTTACGTATTTTTTTTTAAGAAAGCTAGTCAAGAACTGCCTCAGAGTCCTTAAATTCTCCTTCAGTTAATGTTGCACAATTCGAGGCGTAAAGGGCCTCCACCAATGTTTTTATTACATTTTAATCAGATTCACTGTCTTCTGATAGTCATAGGTGTGATAAAGTTACACAGCTTTAAAAACTGCAGCTGTGAATAACGTTTCAACTAAAATCAACATGTCATGTCTCTTCTATTACTTCAACCTACGTTCTCTGATCCCTACCAAAAAAAAAAAAAATCCCGAGAGGACTGAAATTCAATCTTCAAGTGAGTCCGGTCATACAGATCATGGACCAGCCCCTTTCTGTGAGGCCTGCTGAATGATAATCGGGTATATCTTGGCTAGCAAGCCAGATCCAATACAGTCAAGGAAGACTGGTTAGTCCAACCTTGAAGTGAGTTTACTAAGGAGCAGTTTCTAACTCTCATCGCTCTAATCCTGTTTCTGTTGATCACTTTTACTTATCCTCTGATAAATAACTCGTCAAACAGAGGTGATTCTGTTCAGTGAGGTATACAGCTCAACTAAGTGATATGATCAAAATGATCCGTTGGTTGGCTTCAAGCCGCAACCGCCAGGGACGGAAGGTGAAGCCAATGGGGAAGCGCCGCAAGTTGCATTTCCCTCCCGCAGACTCCACTAATTTTGGGTTCAATGTAAGTCAAAGAGAGAATACCCATCTTTTGCCTTCAAAAATAAAGTCAATAATTCTTTTCTGAAAGAAGTTGGGGTCTCAATCACTAATTATGACTCTGGCGCAAAGTTTGAGGGTACCCATTTTGAAAATTATTGCTTCGTTACAAAGATATTAAAGATCAAATAAGTGGCATGTTGAGGCATGTCTGTCTTGATTGACAGGTCTGTCAGCCTATCTGCAACCCACGTGTCAGCCACGCCCCACCTCATTGCCCAAATCTGGATTCTCTGGCTCCAATAATTGACAAGATGGCGGCGAACATAAAGCCGAATTTTAGGCTTCTAAATGCCCCTGCAGAAACCAACGGGTGGCATCACAGGCACAATGCCCATCTTTTTTATACAGTCTATGGTCAGCTCGCTTCAAACATGGGATGCTCCAATTAGTGCAAAATCCATTATCTTCAGCACTGACGCCATAATCAAAAAGCTGCATAATCATGCAGTTACAGTTCTATTCCTTTTCATGAAGAAGCTTGTTTAAGGCCGGGAGAGGGTTCATCCCCTCGACTGTTGTACAAGAATGGCATCGTATTTGTGACCCTGAGTATGACGGGCTAACGTACAGACATACAGTCGGCCTGATCTCACGCTCGCCTTCTAGTCACACTTTCACATATACTCCCACCTCGTGGCCTTGTGTGTCACATAAGAGAGATACGCAGAAAAGAGCCCCAGGTTTTAATCAGGCCAAGGACATATCGACTTTGTGAACACTAGAACATTACGGCTTGCCTTGTACTCACCTATGAGCCTGTGAATTTTATGATGAACAGACCCAGCCGAGTAATTTGATATATTAAAATATATGTTCTGACAACATTGTTAATTCCTCAAAAAATTACAAGCTGTTCTTTTTTTCTTTTTTTGTTGTTGTTGGATTTTACCTCCTTTTTCTCCCCAATTGTACCTGGCCAATTACCCCACTCTTCAGAACCGTCCTGGTCGCGGCTCCACCCCCTCCGCCAATCCGGGGAGGGCTGCGGACTACCACATGCCTCCTCCGATACACATGGAGTCGCCAGCCGCTTCTTTTCACCTGACAGTGAGGAGTTTCACCAGGGGGACGTAGCATGTAGGAGGATCACGCTATTCCCCCCAGTTCCCCGACCAAAGGAGGCGCTAGTGCAGCGACCAGGACACATACCCACATCCGGGTAGGGACGCCCGACCAAACCGATGACAAGCTGTTCTCGATTGCTTTCTATGCCAATTCTACAGATTACAAAGGGAGACAGTTTGCAGACTGTTGGTGTTGAATATGAAAATGCCCTCTTACTATATTTGCTTATATTTAACCATTCTAAATTCAGAGCCATGCTTTTATATAACTGGACATAAACCATGCACAGTTAATATTTTAAACTCCAAATTCAAAGCTGACATTAAAACAGGACAGAGGATGTAGCCCAGTTGAGCGATTGATGATCCGTTATTAAGAAGGTAGTTAACGGTCTTAAATACAATTTGTGTCATAACTTCAGTGTCTACATGTACCTTATGTGCAATGACGTGATGTTTGGGAGACCGTCACTTTCTGTCTCCTCGCATCCTGCCTAGGTACCGCTCTCCCTGGTTCGCTGGGTGCAATTTAGAGATTACCATCTCACCCTATTTATTCAGCCATATGCTGATGAAGCAAGTCTGTTTGCACAGCCATACTCTCTGGCTCGCTCATTTGCATCTCAGGCTTCAGTCTTTTTAAAAAAAAAATTACTTGTAACTGGTGTTGCACCTCAGCATCCACCCCTGCAAAACAATGCTCAAGTAAAAGCTGAGAGGATGTATGGAGTACACACGCCAGCACACAGCTTATACTGTACAATGTGCAAGGCTTGCTGCACTCTTTTGCAACCTAACAATATGTCCTGAATGGGTTACATTTAATATTTTTGCATTCCCCATAATTGGACTAGTAAATATATCTTAAAATAAACAATTAGAATTGTGTCTGTTTTCTCTTGAAGATTTTCTTTTTGGGTCTAATTTCAAAATTTGTTGGCCTATAATACATTTCATACCAATTCATTATGTTTTTCAGTTGTGTTGGTTCTACCCATGTAAAATACTACATAGGTGTAAGTGAACTTACACAAAGCCCCCGCCCCCTTTTTCTCCCCAATTGTACTTGCCCAACTACCCCACTCTTCCGAGCCGTCCAGGTCGTTGCTCCACCCCCTCTGTCGATCCGGTTACCGTACATGCCTCCTCCGATACATGTGGAGTCGCCAGCCGCTTGCTTTTCACTTGACAGTGAGGAGCTTCACCAGGGGGACGTAGCACGTGGGAAGATCATGCTACCCCCCCAGTTCCCCCTCCCCCCCAAATAGGCACCCTGACCGACCAGAGGAGGCGCTAGTACAGCGACCAAGACACATACCCACATCCGGCTTCCCACCCGCAAACGCAGCCAATTGTGTCTGTAGGGACACCCGACCAAGCCGGAAGTAACACGGGGGGATTCGATCTGGCGATCCCCGTGTTGGTAGGCAACGGAATAGACTGCTACGCTACCCGGACGCCCGCTGCCCACCACACATTTAAAAAGTTTTTCCACTCATTATTTTTAATGACTAACATTCAAGCATTTACTCATATTTCCAAACTCGTACTTGAGATTTTGAAATGTCACAGGTGTTTTACGTGGCACTTTCCTGTCATATTCAAACACGGAGCTGTAAAGGTCAACGAGGGGTGTTCGAAGCCTGAAAGCACTACGGACATCCCCCAGTCCTCGCAGAAAAGTCAAACAAATTCACTTGATAAATTTCTCTCATAATCAGGCAATCGTGACGGGACGTGTACTGCAGCGAGAGCAGAAATACTAGCAAGTTCTGAAGGTGGCACATGAAGCAACCAAAAAAATGTCGCTCAAATAGTCGCAGTAAATTAGATACAACAGCAGTTTCTGGGATTTATAAGGACATTTGCTCTCCCCCAAACGAGTCGGAAATGATCCAATTAACACCAGCGCTTTGAGGCAGCAGCAGCCACTTCCACAGTTCACCCAAAGAAATGGAAATCTTTGTCTCGGACAGTAAAGTCGAATCTGCACATTTTGGAGACAAAGACACTGCAAGTCCAGCACACGCCCAGCTGGCGACAAAGGAACGTCTATTTCTGACACCGAATTTAATTGACACCACAATCTGAAGACACAATGAACAAGGAAATTCATTTTCATGGTCACAATGACTCTACGTTAATGGGACACTGCGCTGTGGGTCATAGAGTTTTCAAATGTTCGGAGTGCTGATGAGCTTGATGTTTGGTATTCACGTTGGGGGGATATTTTCTAATTTCATGTCTTTCCAATTTCTCAGTCTTGCCATATCTTGTAGTTTTTTCTCCCCCTGCTGCCTCCCTTACTCCTTCACTCACTGAAAGAGAGAGGGCGAAAGTGTGTGTGTGTGTGTGTGTGTCTTCTGTGCACTTGCATGAGTGTGTGTGTGTGTTCTGTATACTTGCATGTGTGTGAGTGAGTGTGTGTGTGTGCGCACGCATGTGTGCACGCATGCATTTTGTGTGTAAGTGGTCGAATATTCATTCGGGCTGCTGCCAAGGAGCGCGACTGCCACTTGATGCTGTGAATTCATTAAAAAAAGAGCCCAGCGCTGTGATGAGATCGTCAAACAACGGACCGACAGGTTCAATTGGCCACATCTCTTGAAAAATTGGCTGTTCTTTATGTCGCCGTCATTCCTCCCTGTTACTGGAGCTGCTCTGAAAGGCCTATTAAGTCTCATCAAATGAAAACCACACATATGCTGAAGACACAGCCTACATTAATGATAAAGTACAGCAGAGGTAAAGAATGCAAGATAGGCGGAATGATAAAACAGGGCAGAAAAGAAAAGACAAAAAAGAACACACTTGCCTCTTGTCTCTAGACCATCTCCACAAAGGTCCGCAGGTCCGGCCATCCCTTGTCGAACAGAATCTGGAACCAGTGTACAAGTGTGCCACTTGTGTGTCTTCCACCTATATACAACATATAGTCAGCGAATGAGGGAGAATAGTGAATCACAATGACTCACACCCAGTGGCACATTATGCTACCATGCATGTGGTGCTGTAAATGTCAGCGGCATTTTAATGTGCAGAGCTCCGACACGTGTTCAGCACAATGCATAGAAATGTTCATGTAGTTACTATGTTATAGCAAAGCCAACATGATATATGGAGTAAAAAACAAAAAAACAAAAACTACAGCATAAAGATGGAAATATCGGTAATTAACAAATATTTACATCTACACACAAATCTGTGCAGAAACACAGTAATACATATATCCCGTACATGGCATTTTCATATCTCATGCAGTTGCCACGGTGCTTTACTATTTATTACCTGTTAGTTGTCTGAACCACTTTTTTTAAAAGAGTGGTATAGTACAAAACTGCAACTCTTTATTTAAACTCAGATGTGCTTATCTCCAACCCCTAGTTATGAGTTCCAGATTTTGTATTTTAAAATATTTTCCAGATACACTGAATTCCCCATTATTATTATTATTATTATTATTATTATCATTATTATTATTATTATTTTAACAATGACCGAACATTGATTAATAATATTTTATTTTAACATTGATTGAAGTTGGGGGGTGCTTTTTGGGGGGGGTATGGGTGATGGACGAATCTCCTTAACGATTCCTACAGCGTATTTCTGCCACACTCACATGAGTGAATTGCACTGAGCAAACAATTCTACTCAACTGTCTGGAGATATATATATATATATAAAGCTCAGGCCCTTTGATGGCCTGGCGGCCTGTCCAGGGTGTCTCCCCGCCTGCTGCCTGACTGCTGAGATAGGCTCCAGCATTTCCGTGACCCTGAGAGCAGGATCAGCGGTTTGGGTAATGGATGGATGGAGGGATTGACCATATAGACTTGGCAAATAAAGGGGACTTATTGACTGGAGTTATAAGAAAAACCTCTTACTGATGCAGTGAGTTTTGTGTGTGTGTGTGTGTGTGTGTGTGTGTGTGTGTGTGTGTGTGTGTGTGTGTGTGTGTTTGTGTGTTCTCACCTGTAGACTGGACACACAGGAAGTGGTTCACATTCCCTCTCTTCAAACAGTGTGTCTGGACACTCTTGCCCTCCATTGGCGGACCTCTGAATGACCGTCCTGTATCGAGACTGCGTGGCCACCGTTGCATTCGCTGTTGAACAGGAAACGATAATCAAAGGCAGGATCTTGCAAGAGGGACTCTTTTTGTGTTCCCAAGCAAATTCAGTTAAATGTTTGTTATGAGGCACAATGAGAGAAATGACAGAGAAAATTGGCGAGGCCAAAATAGTGATCAAAACTTGCCGTCTCTAAAATGGCCATATATGGGACCTGGGCCATCAAGTGACTAGGGACACAACATTTGTATAAAATCTACACAGGTAATTGAAAAACCAGAGGGCGCAAACAAGCAGTAAAGGTCCCAAAATACGGATGCAATCTCAGCTGACTGGCCCTTGCAGCTATGATGTCCTCCACTTCCCTGCCGCCTGTTTTTAGACACACATCAAACTATAATGGCTTAATTTGGCTCAGGCTACAAGCCTCATTACACAGCACTAATTACTAGACATTGAAAATGGGGCAATTAAGTAAGTGATCACATCATCAGTCGACCCAATGGACTGAAGGATATTTACAGTCAAGATGCCAGCCGAATTCTTTTAAAACAACTGCGTACTTCTGATTTCCGACATGTCTACGCTACACATATTGGTCAAACCAAGGATATACATTAATATTTGTCTCAATGAGTCAGCTTAACATAAGTGACAATTACCATTTATAATGTAATCATACAATACATTGGCGACTCAGTCCACCACCAGAGAGCATATTATTATAGCAATTGTTTCTTTCACTTCAGACAGTGCCCTTGCGGTTTGGACTCGTAAATCACATCTGTTGAGCACTCTACATATAATACCTTGCAATAGGATTACAGGGTTTAAAATAAATGCATATTCATAGATATATGCATTTTTTCTTTACTATTTCAACAATGCAACCCCCCCACCCCTCCCCCAACAAAATCACTCCTTTGAGTCTTAGAATAACTATTTAAACCACTGAAATCTTGGCTCAAATTTGACTAGAAGAGTGCACTCAAGAGTGCAGATGTATCTCCCCTTCGCCGGTGCTTGGATTTAGGTGAAAAACCAGCTGAGGAGCTAGTACTCTGTTGCAGTGTAAAACAGGTTTTTCAAAGGTTTTGGATCACCACAACCACGAGAGGTCCTTGATCATACAGTCATAAATGCACAAAGATCATCATGCAGACAGGCTCAGTAGTATGGAAGATTAGCAGCAGAAAGATACACACACACAGTCTGCCATTACTAAGACTTTTGCGCAGCATCCAAGTCGATTGAACAGGAAATATGGGGGAAAAAGGTTGTTTATATGCAGTGATCACGCTAAAAAAAAAATCTACCTAATAAAAACATTTTGCCTGTCAGTCTGTGGATGTGCAGCTCCTAGGCGGATCCTTACACGAATAAAGCCAAGTCTAATATGAACTTGCACTTTCCAGAAAGAAAAGGTTTGCTATGTGATCGTTTGGGTCTGACCGTAACCCTGTCTTTATTTTCATCAACTCCCATATTTTCGTAATGTGTGTGTGTGTGTGTGGTGTTAGTGTGTGTGTGTGTTAGTTAGTTAGTTAGTTAGTGTAGATAGCGGGACCGAAAACTAAAGCACTTATGATCCTAATTCTTTTTGGAGGTGGTAGGTATTGTCTCAGAGAGTAAGGGAAAAACGGAAAATTAAAATTATGCATAAATATGCAAAATATGCATATTTCTAAAAATGGCTAAAAATCACTTTTCTCGGCATTTCAGATGATTCTGGGCATCTTTGATTTTTTCACCTATATAAAAATGTTTTTCTGGGACTTGGAAATGTTTTGGCATTATGCAAAATATGCATTTTTGCAAAAATGCACTTATGATCCAAATTTTTTTGGAGGTGGTAGGTATTGTTCCAGAGAGGACCAGAAAAATAGCAGAAAATTAAAATAATTATAATAATTATGCAAAATTATGCAAAATATGCATTTTCTATAAATGGCTAAAAACCACTTTTCTCGGCATTTCAGATGACTGAGCATTTGGGGGGAGGGAGTTGGAGTGAGGGGGGGTAAACCACTTTTCTCGGCATTTCAGATGACTGAGCATTTGGGGGGAGGGAGTTGGAGTGGGGGGGGTTTAGGGGCAGGGGAAAGGCGGTTAGCTGGCAGGATGAAGAGGAGGAGGGAGATTTAGACGGGTGGATAACCAAACCGCTACATTGTAGCGGGGTTCTTCTAGTAATATAATAAAGCTGGGTAAACCGTTTACGCTTGCACGACTCACATCTACATTGACTCAGACCAGGTAACGACAAGAATATGCAACACCTCCTGTTTAGACTGCAACGTAGAGGAAGTTGTTCCATTATAACTCACATTTTTTGGAATATCAAAATTCTTTAATAACTTTTGATCATGTCGTGACCAATCCAAGTCAAACGTAGATAGATGTGAGTCGAGCATGCGCACGGTTGACTTAGATCAGGCAGCGACGTTAGTGTCTAAGGCAGAAAAGCTTCATCCAGGAGGAAACTGATGTCCTTGTCCGGGAGGTGCACAGTCGATAGGTGTACATACAACAGTCATTAACACCAATTGCAATGTGATACAAGACAACACGCAAACATGATCACTTGACAGGCTACCGTTTAACGTGTCTTCGTTCTCACCAGCCTCTTTCTCTCTTTCCTGTACATTCTGTGAACACAGCAGGAGACCTTAAATAGTTGTGATCACGGATCAATTTGCCTAGGCAATCAGTTTGTACTTTCACGTTGAATGACGTTAGTTGAAATATTAAAATCCCTGTCACCATGTTGTTTTCCATGCGTCATGACGCACATTGTTTTATGTTGGAAGACAATAACACACGTGTAGATATTTTGTTTTGTGATTAAAAAGGTTTAGGATAGTAATCACTAGTAAAATTATACATGAAATAGGCCAGCATAACATACACAAAAGTGGCATGTATGATTTTGGATCAGTCTATGTTTAGTGCACCGTCGCCGAAAGCCCAGAAACTACCACACAATGCCTGCATCTGCGCTAAGACGTGGTCTGACCAGGTGGAGACGCGGGCATAATATCTGGTTTTATTTTACACCGAACTAGCACTGCGCCAACTAATTTTGACTGACACACCCTCTACTGTGCCCCCACGCCCATTTCGCTGCAAGTGATGCCATGGTGAGCCCAGAAATTAGCAAACGCTCCCAGGCGACAGAAGAACCACCTTGAGCCAAACAAAATTGTCACTATGTCTGCGTTAGTCCTTGCGCCGTCCAGAAACTAGAACCCAAAGTGTCTTAGTAAGGTGTCGGGCCACCATGGGCCTCTATGACAGCTTAAATTCTCCTTGTCATAGATTCTACAAGTCTCTTAACTCTACTGGAGGGATGGAACATCATTCTTCCAAAATATATTCCCTCATTTGGTGTTTTGATGATGGTGGTGGAGAGTGCTGTCCAAAACTTTCGTCAGAAATCTCCCAAAGAGGTTCAGCTGGGTTGAAATCTGGTGACTGAAGGCCATAGCATTTGATTTGCATCATTTTCATACTCATCTAACCATTCAATGACCCCTCATGCCCTGTGGTTGAGGGCATTGTCATCCTGGAAGAGACCACTCACATCAGGATAGAGATGTCTCGTCATAGGATAAAGGTGATCACTCAGAATAATGTATTGATTTGCAGTGACCCCCACTGTATAACAGAACCCCCGGACCCCTCACTGTAGAGGTCAAGTATTCAGGTTTTACCTTTAATTTGTCACCAGTCTGTATACACACACACACACACACACACACACACACACACGTATATATACACTGACCAGACAAAACATTAAAACCACCTGCCTAATATTGTGCAGGTCCTCCTCATGCAGCCAAAACAGCTCTGACCCATCGAATCAAGGACTCCACAAGACCTCTGAAGGTGTCCTCTGGTATCTGGCACCAAGACGTAAGCAGCAGATCCTTTAAGTCCTGTAAGTTGGATCGTACTTGTTTTTCCAGCACATCCCACAGATGCTCGATTGAATTGAAATCCTGGGAATTTGGAGGCCAAGGCAACACCTTGAACTCTGTCACGTTCCTCAAACCATTCCTGAATAATTTTTGCAGTGTGGCAGGGCACGTTACCCCACTGAAAGAGGCCACGGCCATCAGGGAATACCATTGCCATGAAGAGGTGTACCTGGTCTGCAATAATGTTTAGGTAGGTGGAACGTGTCAAAGTAACATCCACATGAATGCCAGGTCCCAGCGCTTCCCAGCAGAAAATTGCCCAGAGCATCACACTGCCTCCACCCGCTAGCCTTCTCCCCACAGAGCATCCTGGTGCCATCTCTTCCCCAGGTAAAAAATGCAAGCGCACCCGACCATCTATGATGTGAAAGAAAATGTGATTCATCAGACGAGGCCACCTTCTTCCATTGCTCCATGGTCCAGTTCTGATGCTCATGTGCCCATTGTAGACGCTTTCGGCGGTGGACAGGGGTCAGCGTGGGCACTCTGATCAATAGGCAGCGACAATGCCCCATATGCAGCAAGCTGCAATGCATTGTGCGTTCTGACACATGTATATCATAACCAACATTAACTTTTTCTGCAATTTGAGCTACAGTAGCTCTTCTGTGGGATAGGACCAGATGGGCTAGCCTTCGCTCCCCACATGCATCAGTGAGCCTTGGCTGCCCATAACCCTGTCACCGGTTCAGCGGTTGTCCTTCCTTCGACCACTTTTGGTAGGTACTGACCACTGCATACTGGGAACATCCCACAAGACCTGCCATTTCAGACATGCTCTGACTCATTCGTCTAGCCATCACAATTTGGCCCTTGTCAAAGTCACTCACATTCTTCCACTTGCCCATTTTTCCTGCTTCCAACACATCAACTTCAAGAACTGACTGTTCACTTGCTGCCTAATAGTATATCCCACCCCTTGACAGGTGCCATTGTAACAAGATAATAAATGTTATTCACTTACCTGTCAGTGGATTTAATGTTTTGGCTGATCGGTGTGTGTGTGTGTGTGTGTGTGTGTGTGTGTGTGTGTGTGTGTGTGTGTGTGTGTTTGTGTGTGTGTGTGTGTGTGTGTGTGTGTGTGTGTGTGTGTGTGTGTGTGTGTGTGTGTGTGTGTGTGTGTGTGTGTGTATATATCAACACAGATACAGGGAAAAAAGTCTTTAATGCATAGCAGTACAGGCCTGTTTTGCGCGTCTGCTATGCATTAAAACTTTTTTTTTCATGTACACTACCGTTCAAAAGTTTGGGATCACCCAAACAATTTTGTGTTTTCCATGAAAAGTCACACTTATTCACCACCATATGTTGTGAAATGAATAGAAAATAGAGTCAAGACATTGACAAGGTTAGAAATAATGATTTGTATTTGAAATAAGATTTTTTTTACATCAAACTTTGCTTTCGTCAAAGAATCCTCCATTTGCAGCAATTACAGCATTGCAGACCTTTGGCATTCTAGCTGTTAATTTGTTGAGGTAATCTGGAGAAATTGCACCCCACGCTTCCAGAAGCAGCTCCCACAAGTTGGATTGGTTGGATGGGCACTTCTTGCGTACCATACGGTCAAGCTGCTCCCACAACAGCTCAATGGGGTTCAGATCTGGTGACTGCGCTGGCCACTCCATTACCGATAGAATACCAGCTGCCTGCTTCTGCTCTAAATAGTTCTTGCACAATTTGGAGGTGTGTTTAGGGTCATTGTCCTGTTGTAGGGATGAAATTGGCTCCAATCAAGCGCTGTCCACTGGGTATGGCATGGCGTTGCAAAATGGAGTGATAGCCTTCCTTATTCAGAATCCCTTTTACCCTGTACAAATCTCCCACCTTACCAGCACCAAAGCAACCCCAGACCATCACATTACCTCCACCATGCTTAACAGATGGCGTCAGGCATTCTTCCAGCATCTTTTCATTTGTTCTGCGTCTCACAAACGTTCTTCTTTGTGATCCAAACACCTCAAACTTAGATTCATCCGTCCACAACACTTTTTTCCAGTCTTCCTCTGTCCAATGTCTGTGTTCTTTTGCCCATCTTAATCTTTTTCTTTTATTGGTCAGTCTCAGATATGGCTTTTTCTTTGCCACTCTGCCCTGAAGCCCAGAATCCCGCAGCCGCCTCTTCACTGTAGATGTTGACACTGGTGTTTTGCGGGTACTATTTAATGAAGATGCCAGTTGGGGACCTGTGAGGCGTCTGTTTCTCAAACTAGAGACTCTAATGTACTTATCTTCTTGCTCAGTTGTGCAACGCGGCCTCCCACTTCTTTTTCTACTCTGGTTAGAGCCTGTTTGTGCTGTCCTCTTAAGGGAGTAGTACACACCGGTGTAGGAAATCTTCAATTTCTTAGCAATTTCTCGCATGGAATAGCCTTCATTTCTAAGAACAAGAATAGACTGTCGAGTTTCAGATGAAAGTTCTCTTTTTCTGGCCATTTTGAGCGTTTAATTGACCCCACAAATGTGATGCTCCAGAAACTCAATCTGCTCAAAGAAGTGCCCATCCAACCAATCCAACTTGTGGGAGCTGCTTCTGGAAGCGTGGGGTGCAATTTCTCCAGATTACCTCAACAAATTAACAGCTAGAATGCCAAAGGTCTGCAATGCTGTAATTGCTGCAAATGGAGGATTCTTTGACGAAAGCAAAGTTTGATGTAAAAAAAATCTTATTTCAAATACAAATCATTATTTCTAACCTTGTCAATGTCTTGACTCTATTTTCTATTCATTTCACAACATATGGTGGTGAATAAGTGTGACTTTTCATGGAAAACACAAAATTGTTTGGGTGATCCCAAACTTTTGAACGGTAGTGTATCTGTGTTGATATTCCGCTCCTCTTAGTTGAGCACTTATAACACCATTGACGGTTTTGGGGAAAAAATGCTATATATACATATATATAATAATAATTATTATTATTAGATGAAACTCTGAGTGGTCTGTAGACTAGAAAAGCACTTTATATAAAATGCAGTCCATTAGGGGTGTCTCGATGTACCCGTATTGACGATAACCATGATATTTAAAAAATCTAATACTGATATCATGTTAAGAATACACAGTAACAGTTTCTTGAAGCTTGCATCTATAACTCCCTATAAGCATCTATAACGCCCTATAAGCATCTATTGCATCTATAATGCCCATACTTTCCTATAATGTGTATTACAATGACTAACGGCTATGGCTGAAGACTGAAATAGCACTGAAGTCTCATTATGCATCTCTACAAAACTTTAGCAAAACAAGTTGGGTATGATGCATTATGACATTTGACAGATAAACAGGCTAATGATGACATATTTTAAATGCATAAATCCGTTTTAAATTGACAATGTATCATAAAGGTGGCTATGAGGTATTGTGAGGGCGTATACATGGTTATGATGAATCTTACAATGACTTATAGCTTCACTTATAGGGCGTTATAGATGCTTATAGGGCGTTATAGAGGCAAGCTTCATAGAAAGTGTTACCGAATAGGTAATACACATATGACATTATCATGTAAATAATCCAGTGACTCTTAAATCTTTTCTTTCCATTCTCGCTTTGTTCCCCCCCAACCCCCCCCCACACACACATACACCTGACATGAAGCAGTATCTAGCTATTATAATAACAACAATAATGATAATAATCATTACATTTATATCCATATATATATATATATATATATGTAGAGAGAGAGAGAGAGAGAGAGAGAGAGAGAGTGGTGATTGCCCAAATAATGTTGTTATAAATAATAAGAAATATGTTTCCAGTTATCAATCTATTTTCACTCACCTCCACACACCCAGCAGTCCTGTCAGCCAGTGGTATGGCTCTGATTTACTCGCTTTCAGAAAGACCGCCCCTTCGGCTGATTTATGATGAGTTGCACAAATCAGTATGGCGAGTGACACCGGCAAGTAAAGAGCAGGGAGAAGTTGGCCCTCCACTTTGTCAGCCTACCCAGGCCTTTGCGCCATGTTAAGTCCACGTTTGTTATATATTCGCATGTGTCCCCGTAAAACATCATCTCCTCTCATCATCTCAGGGAATATGTCGAGGATCCGACAGCTAAACATCTCCGGAGACTCGACAACAGCTTAAAAAACACTCACCATGGTAAACGTGAGTCAGCAAACACCGGGTGACTGTTTTTTGTTTTTGTTTTGCTTTTTTCCGTCTTGACTAAAGCTTTGGGGGTTTGTTGGATTTTCGTTTGTGAGTTAACTGAACTGAGATGCGTTTGGGGACAATTCCTTGTTTTGAGTTTTGTTTGTTGGATGATCGGGAAATCCTGAAGTGGAGCATTTCTGTTTGGTGAACTGAACTGATAGTGATAACCAAGAAATACCGAAGTGGAGTATATTTACTTAATAAAGTGAATAGTATTTTAAGGAACTTTTTTCCTCTCCCTTTACCTCTAACCTGTGAAAATGGACTGATGGTGTGGTTGAGTTTATTTAAATGTGTTTATTTAAATCCGTGTTATATTTCCCTGCCTTGCAATTATAAATGTGTTTGTGTTGTAAAAACATAACCAGAGTCATGTGTATTCTGAATACATGTGTCCTTTGTGGGGTTTGACATTGACTCGGACTGGTTTGAACTTGGTCCAACACGACACGAGCTAGCTACTACCACAGTGTGTGGCTACTACTGCCGCACAAACCCATGTCATGAAAAATAGAAAGAGGAATGAATGATGTAAGGACATGGTCAGTGGGCATTAAATCACAGTACATCCCAGTGCTTGGTTGTCAGTCTGTGGTCTCACACACAAACTGTCTGTCCCCTGCTCCCCAAGTGGTTTTGTTGTGTCTTGTGGATCTTTTGTTTATCAGTTCGTCCTGTTGCCATTTCACTATCCATTAAGTGGAATTGTTCTTTTTTTTGCTTTTGTACAGTTATGGTTACAGACTCTTACACCCCACATCCTTACACTTGTATTTTTGAGTGTAATTCATTTGCCAAAAAAAAAAAAGAGAAAAAAAAGAAAAAGAGATAAAATGCACAATAAACCAAGTTAAAGATGAATTTGCATGATAGCATTTTTTTCTTCTTCAAAATTTCTATAGATATCACTACAACATTGTTGTGGTGAATACTTTTGGCCATGATAACTGTGTAGTGAAAATGTAATATTATGACAGCCCTAATATATAGAAATATTAACACCCACTCATAACATGCTGCAGAACCTGTATGCCAGAGACTGTGTGGGCAGATCTGACTGCATATAATTGACAGGTGGCATCTCGCCATTAATGAAAATAAAATAACAACAACCAAATGAAGAAGCGCAGCCAAAATTGCCCCACTTACTGTTCTCCTTTGGTTTCCCTTGGGGCTTGCTGTGGATGGATGTGTGTGTGTCCCTGCGGGCTGTTGTGTACGGCAGAATAAAGTGCCTCTCTTGCTCTCTTTCATCAGTTACCCATTTCTTTAAGTGTGAAATTAGACAAACCCAAAATACAACTCCCAGCTGCATGTTTCCTCTCATCTTTCTATAGCTAATTTTATCAACGTTGTGCGTGTAATGTTTCTTGTGTTATGCGATGTTTGCACACTTATAGCCAACTTCCTTTGCAGATCAGTGATGCAAATACGGGCAAGCGTCTCTGTGGAGCATGATAAAGACCGGGCTGATGTGCCTCTGATTCTGACTGGTTCATTAGATGACCTGAATCACCTGACATCCCCAACCTTCAACAATAACGCTGCCCAATTCAAACCACTGACATGAGAACAGAGAAAAAAAACCCTCTTGTGCAGAAATCATTCACTTGGAACATCTAAAATTGTTCTTCCTTTTGCAGACAAGTATTTTCACGTAGGACCCTATTGCTTTTTAATAAGAACCAGATTAAGGAAATAGATTTTTGGGCCCTTTAACATAATACTCCCAGGCTTCATTTATTCATTTCCCCCCGCCTATTAAGAACATCCTGTTTAAGAATAAATCGTTTACTTTGCAAAGCCTTGTTAGGGTGAAGGCAAGCCACTGCACAATTAAATTCAAAGCAAAGCGAGCATATTTTTCTGGAGGGGTACCTGGCATGCAGTTTGAGGGACAGGCGGTCCATTCACTGAAAGGGGTTACAATGCAGTCTTTCTTACAGGGCAGGAGGCAGGGTCGTACCGTCTCCGGACGTGCAGAATCTGGACACCTAAAGGAACAGACAATAGGAGAGCTTAAATTTGCTCCCTTCCTCTCTCCCTCTCTCTCTCTCTCTCCCTCTTTCTTTCTCTCCTTCCCCCCCCTGGGCAATGAATGATAAGCTGCCTCATTCACACCAGTGACTGGACAGCGTGGAGAAACACAACTGCCCTGTCCTTGACATTGAACATCTCACACCAGCTAACACAAATGATTATATCTCCCTCCCCCTGTTGCCTTGCCGGCTAAGATACGCAAGGAAGGAAAAAAAAAAGCAAGGATTTAAGAGTTTTCTCAGTTTCAGCTGCCTCTCCCAAGTCTAAATCTTGCATGGCGGAAAGACAAAGGTCCATGCAGTAGGCAGGCATGCGGAGCACCAGTAGTTTACTGATCATATTATACTGTGTCCGTTGTGAATACCAATTAGCTTCCTTAGGAATCATTAATGTGCAATGTCTTCCAAGGACAGTGCACTTTGGCTCACTCTTCCTGCATATCATCTGAATAATACAATACAGTTCACCCATTTCAAACCATAGAAGTAGAATTAGATAAATACAAAGTACCAATTTTTCAACATCTGTTACTGGGAAACAATCTCTGATGTGCAGCACAAAACATATGGTTAATATAAATCATATAAATGTGTGTGTGTGTGTATATATATATATATATATATATATATATATATTCGTAACATGCCCGTGTTGGTTTTCAAGCGACTGAAGAAACAGGAGAAAGAGAGTTTTTGAACGTGTCGGAGGAACTCTATGAGTGTTTTTATCTCCTCGTACACAGGGAGACCAGAGTAGCCCCTCATTGCCACCCAGGAGACAGGGTGCTCGAGGAGGGAAATCAATCAAAGTCCTCCGCTAGGCTGCTAATTAAAGCTGAGAAAAGTGAGGATATGCAAACTGTTTACCAATGAATCATTCCTGGGGTGCCAAGGACACCATTACAACAGGCTTTAAAGGGGCAATTCGCTCACTTTCACTAAACACTTTGAGTCGTTTATTTCACATGCCATCTTTATGTAGCGGGCCCACAGTCCAAATACGCAAGCAATTAACTGAGACAGGCTTCATGTGGTATATTTTGTAGCCTTGAAACGGGTGGGGTTAAGGGCTGCGAACGCATGCGAAACCAAACACGGTTTTGTGCTTTTATGTCCTTGCTGGTGAGTGCAGAGAACATCCCAGCGTCTTTTTAGTGTGGCTGTCTGACCTCAGCCAGCAAACCCTGGTCCAAGGTCTGCCTGGAGACCCAGCATGGTTCCAGCTACTGAAAACCCGCCTGGAGACAGGTTACATCAAAGTATGACAGGGAGAGAACAGGCAAAATGGCTAAGATCCCAATCTCTCCTAGCTTTGTTGTTCCTCTTGCCTCTCTTTCTCTGCAGTGATTCAGGCCAGAGGGCAGGTCAAGACCGGCATTGGAAAATATGATGTAGTAAATCCCCAGTGAGGGGGATGTGGTACCCACAGATTAGAGGCGACAGAAAAAGGCCACTGCTTTTCACGATAACATTGTTTGGAGCTTTTAAATTCCTGGGACAGATGGCCGACTATATGTTCAAAATTACAACTGGCAAAGTATAATGGGACACCTAATCCGAATTGATTCATCTGACCCAGAGGAAAAGTAAATTGGACATTGGATCTTATCTTAATCCAACATATTTTCTCAGACGTATCTGTTTAACACCAGTGTGAGATTCAGACACTTTTCTCATGCCTCTTAAATTGTGCTCTTGTAAAATAACCTTTTACTTGTCTCACCAAGATCAAAAATATAAACTCTTGAAATGTTTCTGGATTTAGTGTCACGCCGACGGGTTTTATGTCTCCGAACACTCGGCTCATGTGATAAAAGCAAAATCCTAAAATGAACTTAATGGGTTTTCAGAGACAGAGAAAGCACAACATCACAAATTATCTTACGCTTCTCACTTTCTTCTCAAATTTCACTTTTAATCTGAGCTCATTTGTCTTAAATTAGAATTAAATGCTCTGTATTTCTCATGAGAAGGACGCTATTAAAGCATAAGACTTTTCTTCTGAGGAGTTACTTTAAATGGTCAATTTTATGTTAAAATGTGTTGACTGTATTGTGACAAGTGACGCAGTCACATCTGCAAACATCAGTTTTGCAATTAAGGATACTTGTTGAATCTTTTAAGACACAGTTATGGGGGCTCTTACTGAGGAAGATATACGTAGATGTGCTTACAGACTGAGCTAACATCCCACAAGTAGCACAATGTCAACAACATCTGTAAGTCCCGTTCTTACAATAGTGTTCCAACACACAGGGGACAGTCCAGGACTTCAATCAAACTTTAACCAATCTCTGTTTGTGATGTCTTCTCGGTATTTATTATATAATATTTCAGCCTTTCATATTTGCATCGCTCCATGTGGACACACTGTGACTCGGGACACGGATAGCACCGCATGGTTCAGCAGGTCTATACGTAAGACTAGCTTCTAAACGCAAACACATCGACTTACCACTCAAAGCTACCGTGACTCCCCCCGCCCCCCTTTTTCTCCCCAGTTGTACCCAGCCAATTACCCCACTCTTCCCAGCTGTCCCGGTCGCTGCTCCACCCCCTCTGCCGATCCGGGGAGGGTTGCAGACTACCACATGCCTCCTCCGATACATGCGGAGTCGCCAGCCACTTCTTTTCACCTGACAGTGAGGAGTTTCTTCAGGGGGGGGTCATAGCGCATGGTAGGAACACGCTATTCCCTCCAGTTCCCCCTCCCCCCCGAACAGGCGCCCCAACCGACCAGAGGAAGCGCTAGTGCAGCGACCAGGACACATACCCACATCCGGCTCCCCACCCGCAAACATGGCCAATGTGTCTGTAGGGATGCCCGACCAAGCCGGAGGCAACATGGGTATAGACCGCCACGCCACCCGGACACCCTGCTATCATGATTACAAGTGACGTGAAAGGCTATTTATGAGCCACTGGCCCATTAAAAGAACGTGCTGTAATCATACAGAGCCAAAAGTAGCCATCGGATTAGGGGTTCAATGTATAGACCAGATCCACTGGTGCCAGATTTCATTAAAACCTCACGTGGCGGGACGAGCACATGAAAAACTCCTCTCTGTAAAGCATTTTATGTCCCTGTCAATAATATATATTGGCTTGAAGCAGGACAAACTGGCTGCATTATTTATAAATCTGGCTTTCTGGTGTGGCTATAACATCATTATGGCCACAGCACAAAGGCCTCCTGCGGTGTCTGATATTGTATTTCTGAGAGAGGAGGAGGAGGAGGTAATGGTAGAGGATATGTAAAGTGGACCTCACGTTCACAAAGGAATTAAATAAAACGAATCCTAATCACAACAAGATGGCACAGAACAGCGTGTCCTCATGCAAAGTTCTCGGTTGGTAACATTTTACCATTGATTTAAGACCTCAGGCTCGTCCATCAGAGTAAAAGCTTATGCTGAACACCTACAAATAAGACAATGCTGAAAATGTAGGTGTTCCTTTTCAATGATCTACATTAAGGGATAAAATAATCATGTCTCAACTTCTCTTTTTTTGCCCCCCCCCTTTTTGCTCCGCAATTGTATCCAGCCAATTACCCCACTCTTCCGAGCCATCCGGGCAGCTGCTCCAGCCCCTCTACCGATCCGAGGAGGGCTGCAGACTACCACATGCCTCCTACGATACATGTGGAGTCGCCAGCCGCTTCTTTTCCCCTGACAGTGAGGAGTTTTGCCAGGGGGACATAGTGCATGGGAGGATCATGCTACCCCCCCCCCCCCCGACCCCCTGAAAAGGTGCAATGACTGACCAGAGGAGGCGCTAGTGCAGCGACCAGGACACGTACCCACATCCGGCTTCCCACCTGCAGACACGGCCAATTGTGTCTGTAGGGACGCACAACGAAGCCGGAGGCAACACGGGGATTCGATCCAGTGATCCTCGTGTTGGTAGGTAATGGACTAGACCGCTATGCTACCTGGATGCCCATTTCCTAACTTCTGAGGTAGATTTAATGAAGCACCAACAGTTACCATCCATTTTTCTCAAGATGGATTGAACATCAGGGAGCTGAAGCTGATCTTGGCTGCACTGCCAGCTTTATACACACCAGAATCCAACAGGCTTTATCCAACGCATGGCCTAAGAGGCAGATCAGTACACATACCTTTTACTTACGACCTGCCCGGTGTTCTTCTTCATGCAGTTGATCTTACGGATCTGGACTCCGACGGCACAGGCGGCAGTGCCGTTCCAAAAGCTGGTCCCATTGAGATTCATGGAAGCGTCTTCGATGCAGGGGCCCCATGCTGAGGCTTCCCAGTAGAAAACCATACACGGATGGTCATTACAGACCCTCCAGTCCTCCAGGGCCGGAGCTGTCGGACACTCTTTCCCTCCTGGCCGTCAGAGCACATCAAAGACACACAGCATCAAAGACATCATTTGGTGCAGCGAGGGAACGCACTACAAATCGTTTTTCTCTCAGAGCCCTGCGCTCCCCCAGAGGCAGCACCAAACAAGAGCACTCGTACGGGAGAACCTGTTTGCAAAGAGATGACAGAACACTAACAAACAGGATGACGCCGACTCCATTTAAGACCGAAATGACAAAAAGCCCACATAATGACGATGCAGGGACAAATCCCGAGAGACGGTGCTATGCATTAACGTCGCTAGCTGATCATAGCTTTAATTTTAGAGTGCTGCACTCTCTGACACCTGCTGACTTTGAACGTAACTCTGTTGAGCCAGCGGTGCGATTCTCGGTTTTCCGATTGCCTGATTGCTTTTGGGGGCTTTTTTTTTTTTTTTTAGGGTTCAAAATGCATTGTAGTATATAGGAAAGAAGCCAATAGACTGTTTGCATGTTAAGGATCACAGGTTCTGCCTGATAACAGTGTGGAGTCCCTGCAGAACAGGAAACCTCAGACACATACACACACACACACACACACACACACACACAAATGCATGAACGCACAGGCACATGCACGTATGCACATACACATAAGCTCATGTCTTTGCACACCCCGACAGGTACACTAACATTGTAAATGAGGGATTGTGCAGAGATGGAGGCAAACATGTATTACAGGTAGAAAGAAGTGTGTGATATCAGTGCAGGGTCTTATCCACTCCCAGCTCCAGTAAAAACAGTAAAGGGGAAGATTTCAGCGGGATGGCTGGGGTCAGCTGTAAAGCAGTGTGTTCCCAGAAGTGCACAATGATTCAGACGGGGGTACGGATGCGTTAAGTCACTGAACCGGAGCCAAGCACACACCTGCTTACACACTCCAATCTCTCGCCCTTTCTCTGGATTCCTCCCAATTTTACACACTTTCTCTTATAAACAAAGACACACACGCACACACACACACACGCAAGCATGCGCACACAGACACATAATCTCTCTCTCTCTCTCAAACACACACACACACACACACACACACACACACACACACACACATACTCTCACACAGGCAAAAAATACAGCTATAGATATACAACACACACACACAAGCACGTGCACACAGACACACACACTCTGTCTCTCTCTCTCTCTCTCTCTCTCTCACACACACACACACACACACACACACACGCACACAGGCAAAAACATAGATATAGATACACAATGCACACACGCACACACACACAATCACGTGCACACATTCTCTCACACACAGGTAAAAAACATACATTTATATATATATATACACACACACACACACACATACACACATACAACACACACACGTATACACACACACACACACACACACACACACCGTGCTCCTTGGCCAGCCAGGCAGGAGATAAGCAGCAACAATGTAATAAAGCACACTGTGTGCAGCCTGGGTTTAAAGTGTGCAGATACACTGTATCAGCTGCTGCTGCTGATATGGATTTGGTTACAAGAGTTAATTGGCAGTAGCCTTCTGCCAAGGTGTTACTTTCTATGCACAAAACACTGCGATGCTTCTTATAAAGCCGCAAGGAAGCAGCCATCAATACTGAATGTCCTCAACATAAATATTTGAAATTTTTGAGATTAATCTTCTAAATGAATTTCTGACATCTGCCAACCGCGTTTAAGCGAAAGCAAATTAAGCGGTGCGGCAGACGTGCTCTGACGAACACTCTTGTTGAAATGTGTTCACCTGAAGGGTCCATTATTTCAGTTATTTTCTTTCTAATGAAGTACCACCGTTTCTCATCAGTCTGCTGAGTTACTCTGGAGGTTTTCGAACTGTTGTGCCAGTTATTCCAGCCATCTAATCAGGGTGGTTTTTAGACCTGAAACCAAACATGAAGATAATGAACTACCTGTCAGACTGTGAGGCCGGCAGTACCGTGGGCACCCGAGGGCCGGTTTGAAAAGCACCGAGTTAGTCTACAGTTTATGACAGAAGCTGTGCGGACACAAAAACTTGTTATATCATCTACAATTGCCGATTTATGAAACTGGTCGGAGAGGAAATGAACTTACCGTTTGCGGGGAGGGCCAGCACGTGGCGTGTGCGGCTCTGGCGACCCTCTGCGTTCTTGGCGGCACAGCTGTGGGAGCAGGAGGACCAGGAGGACCAGGGGCCAACCACGCATCCTCCAGGGCAGGCCACCTCGCAGGAGCCCTGAGCGGGGGGCCGCTCCCCCACACACTGGCTGCTGGACACCTCCTCGTCTGGGGGGGGCACATAGAAAACATAATATCAATTCAACTCCCGTGACCGGTTAGCATAAAGAAAGGAAGGAGTAAGATTCAGGTGGATATTGTGAGAATGTGATGTTCAGGGTTCAGTGCCTTAGTAAAGTAGTCACAGAATTCTGAATAACTGGCTATAGAAATAATTGTGCGTTTTCTAGTTGTGAGTGATGCAGCAAAGTGTTGGTTCAATTTCGGTAATGACCCAACAACTAATTTTAAAAACAATACACATTTTTTTCATTATATCAGTCACCTTTGAATATAAGATTGAAGCAGAATTATCCAAAAACAGTGATTAACCCAACACCTTATTTCACTATTTTTTGGGGGGGGGGGGTTCCCCCCCTTTTTCTCCCTAATTGTATCTGGCCAATTACCCCACTCTTCCGAGCCGTCCCGGTTGCTGCTCCGCCCCCTCTGCTGATCCGGGGAGGGCTGCAGACTACCACATGCCTCCTCCGGTACATCTGGCGTCGCCAGCTGCTTCTTTTCACCTGACAGTGAGGAGTTTCACCAGGGAGACGTAGCGCGTGGGAGGATCACACTATTCCCCCCAGTTCCTCCCCGAACAGGCGCCCCGACCAACCAGAGGAGGCGCTAGTGCAGCGACCAGGACACATACCCACATCCGGCTTCCCACACGCAGACACAGCCAGTTCTGACTGTAGGGATGCCTGACCAAGCCGGAGGTAACACGGGGATTCAAACCCGCAATCCCCGTGTTGGTAGGCAACGGAGTAGAGTAGTAGCATCCTTTGCTTCACTCTCCGAACGAGCTAGGGGAGAAGACAGGGCCTCCAAACATTTTATTTCAAAACTCTTTCCAAGTGGACTTTGCTGCACCAGCCTTTAGTCACATAAAGTGCCATTATCAAAATGTAAATATCAATTTATGGCATTTGAAGGCAAGATTTCTGGCCTTATTCAAGCTATATCTCTGGCTTGCTTGTTACAGCTCAGTAACTTACCAACTATCACCTGGTCCGGCATATAAAAAGGCCATCAGATTGGACATATCCTTATCATTTTTAATCCATCGAGACAAAAGACAACAGGCGCCTTAGACAACCCAGGACAACAAACTAGGCAAGACAGGCAAGATTTGACACAGGGACGTTAAGAGAGGATGAAATGAATGATGTAGAAGTGCAGTTCCCAATTTTGAAGGTAAAATAAATGTAATGATAAATGATGAGAGATGGAAAAATTACCTCTTCCTTATTACCTCTTGCTTAATATATGTAAAGTAGGTCGATTACTTTAGAAATGAGAAGTGAGTGATGAAGGATATATTTAATTTATATTCTGTCAATTCTTTTTCTGAGTTATTAAAGCAACGAGACCAACACTTCCCATGTGTGATATCTGTAAAGTGTAGAGATAGCACTTTTTATTGAGCCGGCGATCATTAACATTCACAAATGGCAGCCTGCTAAAATTTCCACATATGTATTTTACATACCGGAGAAAAGTCAATTGTCAGCTTCATGTCAAGGAAGATCCACAGTAAACGTATGGATTACCGCTGCTTAATGGAAAACACTCTGCCACATTTAATTAGAATTTCATCTGGTCTAATGAATATTATACAGCTGTCCCATTGGTATGCCAGGCTAGTTCTGAATGCTATCCCACAACCTTCATCTTGCAGTCCTAACCTGAAAAATAGCCACCACCTAAACTGGTGATACATGCAATTAAACCTTCCTTCAGACAAACGGTGTTTTTCATTACACCGGCCTTCAATCAGGTCGTTTATTTCCATCTGTTTTTTTGGGGGGGGGGGTTTCTCCCCTTTTCCCCCTAATTGTACTTGGCCAATTACCCCACTCTTCCAAGCCGACCTGGTCGCTGCTCCACCCCCTCTGCCGATCCGGGGAGGGCTGCAGACTACCACATGAATCCTCCGACACGTGGAGTTGCCAGCCGCTTCTTTTCGCCCGACAGCGAGGAGTTTCGCCAGGGGGACGTAGCATGTGGGAGGATCACACTATTCCCCCCAGTCCCCCCCCCCCGAAAAGACGCCCCGACCGACCAGAGGAGGCGCTAGTGCAGCGACCAAGACACATACCCACATCCGGCTTCCCACCCGCAGACACGGCCAATTGTGTCTGTAGGGACGCCCGAGCAAGCCGGAGGTAACACGGGGATTTGAACCGGCGACCCCCTTCCATCTTTTACGGATTGTAAAATCAACAGTGGATCTTGAACACAAACGCATGAAAATATTTTAAAAAAATCTAGCATGATGTCACCAAGATCTTTTAGTGTCAGCTCTTTTTCTTGTGAAATTGAACTGCTGAAAGCCCAGTTGAAAAGAAAAAAAAAGAAAAAAAAGAAAGTGTGCTGCCAAAACCCTTTTCACATGGCCGGCCCAGAGAGAGCCACATGCTCCCTGAGGTGTCTCGGCCTGACCGGAGACGGATCGCTCTCAGAAACACGGATGTCATCGTGATGTCAAAACAATGCCGGCAGCCTTAAAAGCAATGTTTTCGGACGTACGTGTTCTCTCTCTCTCTCTCGCTCACACACACACACACACACACACACACACACACACACACACACACAAACACACACACAGCGGTATCATTAACTCAGCTGAACTCTGCCACTCCATCAAAGAATTTCTTCTTTTTTTTTGTTACTTTAACAAAAACAACCCCAGGGTGGATTTGTTATCAATTTGTCTCTCTGCCCCCTCACCCCCCCCCCATCTTTTCTACTGAGCATATCCCTCATGCCAAGTAGGGCAGCATGGAGAGCACATATAGGTATCACCTCATCAGGCGGACGTGAAGCGCCCCCGCGGGGACCCTCCCCGCCCCTCCACCCAGACAGGCTAAAGCGGCGGCGCTCTCCAGAGAAACACCGGCGTGTCTACAGCGGGTGTTCTCCTCGGCCTGCTGGAACCGCTCGGAGAACACCGCAGGGGCCGCCATATGCCACTCAGTATCCCTGTCATGAGCGGGGATGCCGCGCGTGGCGCGCACACGAGGTGGCGGGCCCTCCAGCACAAAGTTAGCAAACGGAATGGAGGCTCGGAGCGTCTCTGCTGTGCTCCGATTGGAGGTTTTGACTCAGCCGCCGTGGCGCTTCATCCACTCCTGGCATCGTCCGCTCACGTTGTCTCATCGGGTTGCACGCAATGGTTACCGTTACCGTTTGGCTTAAGCCGCGGGAAACCCGCCATTGTGGGGGCTGCATTGCTAAGTAATTCTGCCAGATATAATAACATGACATTTGCAAGCGTGAAAAAGCTGGGGGACGATTTTCCCGTCTGAGTGTTAAGGGGAACAATTTATGTGATTATATATCCACGGATACACCCACTTGAGGAACACCGGGCTCGCAGCGCTTCAACGGGGAAATTTCCAGATACTTAACATAATTGTTTTGAACTTAACTTCACATTTTAAACTGTGTGGGACTGCAATGTGACTACGGGGAATGTGCTTCCTACCTGACTGAACCCCCGGCGGTAATTGTGAAAGTTTTGAGACGCGTCTGCTTTCTGTATAGCAGATCGCTGTGCATCATTTCTGTGCAAATGCGGTGCAGGCGGCGTGGCTTTTTGTTCCCTCGCAACGTGGGGACGGACAATGAGATGCAGCACTTTCGCACTTTACATAAAACCTTAAATGTAAATTGCGGAGCAGCAAGTTTTATCAGATGTTATTTGGAGTCTCTGGTAAGTTACAAGAAACAGCTACTGTTGGGGATGAAAGTTGCACCGCCCACATGCTCTCCTTCTTCGCTGGTTATATGGATTTTAATCTTTGCATCGCCTCCTTTTTAGGAGTAATGGGGAAAAAAAAACGTTTTCAGCTACTCAGAAAGTTTGTCCTCATTTTGTAGGCAGGCTGGATATGACGGCGGACAACGGACATGGTATCTATAATATAGTATTAACGCTCCATGCAGAAAAGGAAGAATATTTGGGGTTACTTTTTGGTGACCTCAGTGGCACATCACAGTTTGAGTTGTCCCTTCTTCAGCCGCTTCTCTGGGGTCGGGTCGCGGTGGCAGCAAGCTAAGTAGGGCACTCCAGACGTCTCTCTCCCCAGCAACGCTCTCCAGCTCTTCCTGGGGGATTCCCAAGGTGTTCCCATCCCAGACCAGATTGGACATGTAGTCCCTCCAGCGAGTTCTGGGTCTACCCCGGGTTCTCCTCCTAGTTGGACGTGCCCAGAAAACCTCCAAAGGAAGGCGCCCAGGAGGCATCCTAATCAGATGCCCGACCCACCTCAACTGGTTCCTTTTGACATGAGGAGCAACGACTCTACTCTGAGCTCCCCCTGGATGTCCGAGCTCCTCACCCTATCTCTAAGGCTGAGCCCAGACACTCTACGGAGGTAACTCATTTGAAACAAACTCAGTTTGAGTTGTGGTACTCCAAAATATCATTTGGTATAACAGATCAAATGTACATCAGCAGTCTGTGTTTTGTGTTGACCTTGACACAATGAAACCTTCATATCAAAGCCATTCAAATTTCTGCATTATCATATAAGCTTAAACACGTCACACTGTTGTGACCACTAACCATCATCTTCATCATCATCGGCAGTCACTCGGGGTTGAGTATGACTGTCCTCCTTCTAGGTCTTTGTGGGTAACCTTGCAGGAGGACACCTGTGCGTGACAGCTTTTTATGTGTAGTGGCTGATGTGCCTGCAGCCACTACACAGTCCTTGGCAGGGGGTGGCCAGAGTCCAAGGACATGGAGAACCAAGATGATTGGAAACCACCTTCTGTTGCAGCCTTCTTCCACCTTCACTGTCATTGTGACCTGGAGACATCTTCTGCCAATTCCGCCGTTAAGGTCTTTGTGGGATCAAGCTTCATCTGGAACCTCCCCCTTGACCTATCTGCCTTGGGTGACCCGACCAGGAGCCAAGCTTCGGACGGCATAGCTCTTGGGATCATTGGTACACACAAGCTTCTCCGCCAGGGCAAAGTGACGATCCAGGAGAAAGGACCACCAACACTAGCTGCACCAGAACTATATAATTCTAACCAAGGCTCTGCCTTGAGAACAGGATGCAAACTTCAATCATTTACTATTTCCAGGTGAGGATGAGCATTCAACATTGAGACACGATCACAGGAAGACACACTATCTGACCAGAAGGGTCATTTAACACGGCGCCATCAGCACCTAGGAATTGACAGTGGGTGCCTACAAATCCCAGCTCTGCTATTTCCTTCATTCCAATGTTAGCTTTAAGAATAGCATCTACACCTGCCGCCATCTGACATTATTTTGAAATACTTACAATCACGACCATAGGGTTTGAGGTACCAATGCTGCTTACCAAATTAGTATAGCAAATTCTGGACGAGGAGGGATTATTCATGTAAACAACACCATGGAAACCAAATCAGGTTTATCAATGCTCCAGTGGTATTTCAAGAGCTGTTTAGCTCCATTGTTGGCACTGCGAGCGTTATTTGTTTCCATGCCATGAACATCAGATAAAAAGTAATTGTTAAAGCAATCAATCCGCATTTAGAGTCACAGAAGAAATAAGACACAATGCATTATTGCAACATTGCCTAAAGAGGACTAATGATCATTTAATTGCAAATTACAGCGAAGGAAAATACAATGGTATGCAAGGCTAAGTTGGAGTGGGAATTCTCCCTCTGTAAGTGTGTGTGTGTGTGTGTGTGTGTGTGTGTGTGTGTGTGTGTGTGTGTGTGTGTGTGTGTGTGTGTGTGTGTGTGTCCTTGCATTCGCACGTGTTAGCATTTATGTGAGTGTGTGTGTGTGTGGGGGGGGGGGTCTGTAAATAGATGGCTGCCCTACGGGTCCTTTTGAATTATTAATAAATGGATCTGTCGCTGGAGCTCCTGCTCAGATATAATACGACTGTCTAATGCATGCCGTTCCAACCTGAATTCTGTTTCTGCACACCCACCTACCATTTACGTTTAATAATCATAATCATACAAGCTCGGATAAGAAAATTGGAAGTCCTGGCCTTTTTATAAAATTACTTTTCATATTCACAGATAACAGACGCAATGATGGAGATTGCCATATGCCGCGTACAATCGATGTGGGGAAGATGGTAGGTTATGAAACGATATCCTGGGTCACTCACTTTCCCTGCCAAATGACAAACCACATGAAAGCAACTAACTCTCGGGTTGTTCTCCTGGATGCTTTGTTGGCAAGACATGATTTCAATTATAAATCGAAATTGTTCTTCACTATAACCAGAAGCGGCAAAAAGTAAGTGTGGTCAGGCATCCAGGTAGCGGTCTATTCCATTGCCTACCAACACGGGGATCACCGGTTCAAATCCCCGTGTTACCTCCGGCTTGGTTGGGCGTCCCTACAGACGCAATTGGCCGTGTCTGTGGGGTGGGAAGCCAGCTGTGGGCATGTGTCCTGGTCGCTGCACTAGCGCCTCCTCTGGTCGGTCGAGGCGCCTGTTCGGGGGGGAGGGGGAACTGGGGGGAATAGCGTGATCCTCTCACGTGCTATGTCTCCCTGGCGAAACTCCTCACTGTCAGGTGAAAAAAAGTGGCTGGCGACTCCACATGTATTGGAGGAGGCATGTGGTAGTCTGTAGCCCTCCCCAGATCAGCAGAGGGGGTGGAGCAGCGACCGGGACGGCTCGGAAGAGTGGTAATTGGCCGGATACAACTGGAGACAATTCAAAGAAGAAAAAAAAATACATGATAGTATGTCTTCACTTAGACTTCCATCACAAAGGACACAAATGCCTGTCCAATGAATAAGAAAGGTCCAGCGGTCACATCCACATATGCATACGAGTGAAAATAAGTGATACAAAGAGCTGAATTCTAGCTACTGAGAACCAGCACTTAACAAAAAGATGATTGTAAGCCATAGTTGTTGGTGAAACATACCTCGGATGACATGGTATGTGGCATTTCCTAATGCGTTTCACTCCACCAAAACACTGGACTAGAGGTGTATTCCAATGTTTACAATGAAGATGTAATTTTGTATTTTAAATCTTCATAATGCATTAGAAGGCTATTTACTCTACACATGGGAGTGATTTATTTTTGCTCTAATCCAGTCTAATCTAATCTGATCTAATCTACTCTAATAAAAAAAAAATCTGAGAGTTTATGCTGCACTGTCTAAGCCCATTTTATTAATTTCAAGATAAAAAAGCTCACCGATCTTATGGTCTGTCATTAAGTGGTAGTAAATTGAGGCTTTGGGTTTTGTTTTGGGGAGAAAAGAACTGTGGGTGATGTCTGGTGAACTGCACCTGTCATGTTAGACATCTGTCATGCTAACAGCCAACCTCAGTAAATAAAGGACAGTTCACATGCATCAAGTCTCACACATCATTCATTAAATAATTAACAAGCATCCATAACAAAAAAGTGAGCCCAGCCACTGAGGATGTACAAGCCAGTGCATTCTTAGTGCCGGTCCAAAGCCCAGACAAATGTGGAGGGTTTCATCGGGAAGGGCATCCGGCATAAAATCTTTGCCATATCAAATATCTGGATCATAAATCAGATTTCCATGCTGGATTGGTCGAGGCCTGGGTTACCAACGACCGTCGACGGTACTGCTAGCCAGCAGGGTGCCAGTGGAAACTATGCTACTGTTGGGAGAAGGAGAGGGGGAAGGATAAGAGTGTTGAGGTGAGAGTTGGAACTTTGAATGTTGGTACTATGACTGGTAAAGGGAGAGAGCTGGCTGATGCAGATATGAGATATGATGGGGAGAATGAAGGTAGATATACACTGTGTGTGCAAGAGACCAGGTGGAAGGGGAGTAAGGCCAGGAGCATTGGGGGTGGGTTCAAACTCTTCTACCATGTGTCGATGGGAGGAAAATGGGGTAGGGGTAATTCTGAAGGAACAGTATATCAACAGTGTGCTGGAGGTGAAGAGAGTGTCAGACAGAGTGATGAGTATGAAGATGGAAATCGAAGCAGTGATGATGAATGTTATCAGCACATATGCCCTACAAGTTGGGTGTGAGATGGAAGAGGAAGAAGAATTCTGGAGTGGGTTGGATGAAGTGGTGGAGAGTGTACCAAAGGAGGAGAGAGTGGTGATTGCAGTGGACTCCAATGGGCATGCTGGTGAATGGAATGGAGGTGATAAGGAGGGAATGTGTAGGTATGGTGTCAAGGAGAGAAATGTGGAAGGACAGATGGAGGTGGATTTTGCAAAAAGGATGGAAATAGCTGCGGTGAATACATATTTCAAGAAGAGGGAGGAACACAGGGTGATGTATAAGAGTGGAGGAAAGTGCACATAGGTGGACTATATCTTATGTAGGAGGCACGATTTGAAAGAGATTGGAGACTGCAAGGTGGTGACAGGGGAGAACGTAGCAAGGCAGCATCGGACGGTGGTCTGCAGGCTGACTTTGGAGACCAAGAAGAGTAAGTGAGTGAAGGCGGGGGCCAACAATAAAATGGTGTAAGTTAAAGAAGGAAGACTGTTGTGTGGTGCTCAGGGAAGACTAAAGACATACACTGGGTGGTAGTGAAGAGTCACCAGATGGCTTAGCAACCACTGCAGAAATAGTGAGGGAGACTGCTAGGAAAGTACTTGGTGTGTCATCTGGACAGAGGAAGGAAGACAAGGAGACTTGGTTGTAGAATGAGGAAGTACAGAAAAGTATACAGAGGAAGAGGTTGGCAAAGAAGAAGTGGGATAGTCAGAGAGATGAATAAAGTAGAGAGCAGTCCTAGAAGATGCAGCGTCAAGTTGTATGAGAGGGTGGACACTAAAGAAGGAGAAAAGGACTTGTATCGATTGGTTAAACAGAGGAACTGAGCTGGGAGGGTTGTGCAGCAGGTTATGGTGATGAAGAATAGAGACGGAAATGTGCTGACAAGCGAGGAGAGTGTGTTGAGAAAGTGGGAGGAGGACTTTGAGGGGCTGATGAATGAAGAAAATGAGAAAGAGAGAGCAAGAGAGAGAGAGAGAGAAGGTTGGATGATGTGGGAATAGTGAATAAGGAAGTGCAGTGGATTAGCAAGGATGAAGTGAGGACAACTATGAAAAGGATGAAGAGTGGAAAGGCAGTTGGCCCAGATGACATACTTGTGGAGGCATGGAGGTGTTTAGGAGAGATGGCAGTGGGGTTTTTAACTAGATTGTTTAACACAATCTTGGAAAGTGAGAGGATGCCTGAGGAGTGGAGAAGAAGTATATTGGTAAGAACAAGGGTGATGTGCAGAGCTGTAGCAACTACAGAGGTATAAAGTTGATCAGCCACAGCATGAAGATATGGGAGAGTAATAGAAGCTAGGTTAAGAGGAGAGGTGATGGTTAGCGAGCAGCAGTATGGTTTCATGCCATGAAAGAGCACTACAGATGTGATGTTTGCTTTGAGAATGTGGATTGAGAAGTGTAGAGAAGGCCAAAAGGAGTTACATTGTGTCTTTGTGGATTTAGAGAAAGCATATGACAGGGTGCCGAGAGAGGAGGTGTGGTATTGCATGAGGAAGTAGAGAGTGGCAGAGAACTATGTAGGAGTGGTGCAGGATATGTATGAGGGCAGTGTGATGGTGGTGAGGTGTGCGGTAGGAATGACGGATGGGTTCAAGCTGGAGGTGGGATGTGGGATCAAGAATCAGCTCTGAGCCCTTTCTTGTTTGCAATGGTGATGGACAGGTTGACAGACGAGATTAGGCAGGAGTCTCCATGGACTATGATGTTTGCAGATGAAATGTGATCTGTAGTGAGAGTAGGGAGCAGCTTGAGGAGAGCCTGGAGAGGTGGAGGTATGCACTGGAGAGAGAGGAATGAAAGTCAGTAGGAGCAAGATGGAATACATATGTGTGAATGAGAGGGAGGACAGCGGAATGGTGAGGATGAGTTTAAATACTTGGGGTCAACTGTTTAAAGTAATGGGGAGTGAGGAAGAGAGTGCAGGCAGGGTGGAGTGGGTGGAGAAGAGTGTCAGGAGTGATTTGTGACAGAAGGGTACCAGCAAGAGTTAAAGGGAAGGTTTACAAGATGGTTGTGAGACCAGCTATGTTGTATGGTTTGGAGACAGTGGCACTGACGAAAAGACAGGAGGCGGAGCTGGAGGTGGCAGAGTTGAAGATGCTAAGATTTTCATTGGGAGTGACAAAGAAGGACAGGATTAGGAACGAGTATATTAGAGGGACAGCTCAGGTTGGACGGTTTGGACCTGTGTGGAGGAGAGATGCTGGGTATATCGGGAGAAGGATGCTGAATATGGAGCTGCCAGGGAAGAGGAAAAGAGGAAGGCCAAAGAGGAGGTTTATGGATGTGGTGATGGAGGACATGCAGGTAGCTGGTGTGACAGAGGAAGATGCAGAGGACAGGAAGAGATGGAAACGGATGACCTGCTGTGGTGACCCCTAACAGGAGCAGCTGAAAGCAGTAGTAGTAGTAGTAGTAGAACATAAAAGTGCATTTACCTTATAGGTACATTGACAGTCATTTCACTTACAGTACTGACATTGCATACCATCCTGCGTATTAAGCTGTAACTTTTAAAAACCAAACAATAACAAAGCTCAAATAAAAGACATAAGATCACTGAAAAGGTCCATAGCTTAAGAAGCATGTTATAGTTTACTCAGGGCTTCGGAAAGAGGGCATCTTTGATCAGTCATTATGTATGAATAAGTGATATGTTAGAAATGTTAATGGAATCACACTGTAATGAAAACTTTGTACGTGAAATGATCCCGGCCAAATCTTGATATATCAGTTACACTTACAGGAATCATCAGTGCCAAAAAAAGGCATGTCTCCAAGTAAATCACCCTGATGATAATTGGGTCTGTACAAGTATTGATAGGGGAAGGCTTTAAATACAGTGGACTTTACAGCGGCCCTGTGCCGACAGTGGATAGCGGTTGCTATTGACCAGCATGCCAGGCTGTCATCTTATTTCAGATATTTAATGACAGACTTGGCAATATGACTGGAAGATGGTGCTGACGAAATCCAGCTTTTTTTTTTCACCGGAGAGTCGTGGCGGGCAGGAAGACTCATCCTTGCACAGAAAGTCTTTTGTGTTTTATGTGTAAGGTAATGCAGGGGCAGAAACTATTCGGGTAACAAGAGGTATATATGATCTGGTTGATGGAAAGTTCAGTCAGCGACAGGGACCACATCTCAAGGGGAGAACAGATATACGGGGGGGATGACAACTATAATGTATGCTTCGGTTTAATTACATGTGAAACTTCTTTTTGTTTCTTTGCAGCAAGTACAGCCTATCGACTGAAAGGACCTTCCATCTGTCACTCCCCGCAGCGTAAAACCTATTAATAATTTCAGCGAGACTCTGAGATTGCCTTGAAATTGCTATTCTATTTCTGAATTAGCCAGAAGCCCAGTGTTTATTAAGATTTTAACCCTGAACAACATGAAACATATTTTGTAGAATCTCAAGGGAAGATTCTCGCTCTCCGTCATAATGTAAATGCTCTTAAATGGTTTGGTGGGAAATGCATCAAATTTCCCTCCATTTAAGGCCTGGCATTTGAATTCCAGCAATTTTCTCAGGACGTCTAAAGCAGCTAGCTGTGAATAGATGGACTGCTGACTGCTTGAGAGCAGCTATATATCTTTTGCATCCCGAACAAATAAAATTTGCTGGCAAAGTTGAAGCGGAGCATTCCGCGTCTCCAGAAGCATCGCTTTTCCCCAGAATTACCTCCAGAACGCCCCTCGAAATGGAGAGCAGTTTGTGTCAGAGCAGAAAATTGCGAATCAAAGACTTGTTCTGTCGCTGATCAAAGTGGAAAAAAGATGAAATGTCACACTGAAATGCTGAAACGAACTCAAGTTCATTAAGTGGCACCTATCATTCTAAAATTGGTACCTCTCCAGACCAATCCCCCTGTGGTGTAGTGTAGTTGAACTGAATACATGTTAACAACATGGATATGACTGACGCAGGTGCACAGCTTCCTGACTCCATATCTCTATCTGTCTTTCTGTCTGTCTGTCTGTCTGTCTGTCTATCTATCTATCTATCTATCTATCTATCTATCTAGCTATATATATGTATGTGTGTGTGTATACATCTATATATGTATATATACTGTTTTATATAAATCATACTGTTTTATATAATATTTTATACAAATGTATATAAAACATGTTTTTTTATATATACACTACCGTTCAAAAGTTTGGGATCACCCAAACAATTTTGTGTTTTCCATGAAAAGTCACACTTATTCACCACCATATGTTGTGAAATGAATAGAAAATAGAGTCAAGACATTGACAAGGTTAGAAATAATGATTTGTATTTGAAATAAGATTTTTTTTACATCAAACTTTGCTTTCGTCAAAGAATCCTCCATTTGCAGCAATTACAGCATTGCAGACCTTTGGCATTCTAGCTGTTAATTTGTTGAGGTAATCTGGAGAAATTGCACCCCACGCTTCCAGAAGCAGCTCCCACAAGTTGGATTGGTTGGATGGGCACTTCTTGCGTACCATACGGTCAAGCTGCTCCCACAACAGCTCAATGGGGTTCAGATCTGGTGACTGCGCTGGCCACTCCATTACCGATAGAATACCAGCTGCCTGCTTCTGCTCTAAATAGTTCTTGCACAATTTGGAGGTGTGTTTAGGGTCATTGTCCTGTTGTAGGATGAAATTGGCTCCAATCAAGCGCTGTCCACTGGGTATGGCATGGCGTTGCAAAATGGAGTGATAGCTTTCCTTATTCAGAATCCCTTTTACCCTGTACAAATCTCCCACCTTACCAGCACCAAAGCAACCCCAGACCATCACATTACCTCCACCATGCTTAACAGATGGCGTCAGGCATTCTTCCAGCATTTTTTCATTTGTTCTGCGTCTCACAAACGTTCTTCTTTGTGATCCAAACACCTCAAACTTGGATTCATCCGTCCACAACACTTTTTTCCAGTCTTCCTCTGTCCAATGTCTGTGTTCTTTTGCCCATCTTAATCTTTTTCTTTTATTGGTCAGTCTCAGATATGGCTTTTTCTTTGCCACTCTGCCCTGAAGCCCAGAATCCCGCAGCCGCCTCTTCACTGTAGATGTTGACACTGGTGTTTTGCGGGTACTATTTAATGAAGATGCCAGTTGGGGACCTGTGAGGCGTCTGTTTCTCAAACTAGAGACTCTAATGTACTTATCTTCTTGCTCAGTTGTGCAACGCGGCCTCCCACTTCTTTTTCTACTCTGGTTAGAGCCTGTTTGTGCTGTCCTCTGAAGGGAGTAGTACACACCGGTGTAGGAAATCTTCAATTTCTTAGCAATTTCTCGCATGGAATAGCCTTCATTTCTAAGAACAAGAACAGACTGTCGAGTTTCAGATGAAAGTTCTCTTTTTCTGGCCATTTTGAGCGTTTAATTGACCCCACAAATGTGATGCTCCAGAAACTCAATCTGCTCAAAGGAAGGTCAGTTTTGTAGCCTCTGTAACGAGCTAAACTGTTTTCAGATGTGTGAACATGATTGCACGAGGGTTTTCTAATCATCAATTAGCCTTCTGAGCCAATGAGCAAACACATTGTACCATTAGAACACTGGAGTGATAGTTGCTTGAAATGGGCCTCTATACACCTATGTAGATATTGCACCAAAAACCAGACATTTGCAGCTAGAATAGTCATTTACCACATTAGCAATGTATAGAGTGTATTTCTTTAAAGTTAAGACTAGTTTAAACTTATCTTCATTGAAAAGTACAGTGCTTTTCCTTCAAAAATATGGACATTTCAATGTGATCCCAAACTTTTGAACGGTAGTGTATATATATATATATATATATATATATATATATATATACATATCCCTTTTCTATCAATACCATAAATGTACCCCACACAACATTTTCTGGCACCAAATTTTCTAAATTCAATGAAACTTTTAAACAATTCAATTAACTTTTAAAGAGGTACAAGGATGAGGAGGAGGTTTTGCTTCTCTCATGACCGTGACACCCATGGTGGATGCTGTTATTGTCGTTTTTGGAAATAATTGTTATCGTTTTTTTTATTATTTTTTTATTGTTTTTTATTGAGTCATTGTGAGCTAGATATTGAAAATAACGTATTCTGATGTGTGAAAAACTAAGTTTATTATTTAGGTTTTTTAATTGGGCATTAGAGAGGGGACAGGAAATGATAAGTAGTAACTTCCTCCTGCTCCTTTTCAAACATATTTGTTAGATTCTCTATTGAGAATTCTTCTGCTGAATACTTTTGGTTTTGTTTTTATCAATTGTTTTATTTTTATCATTATTCATGCTTGGTTATTTTTTCTTTTATTTTGCACGTTGGAAATAAAGACATTTTTGATTTGATTTGAAACTAGTTCTCTGTCAGATTTCTGCATCAAAGTATATGGAGAGCAACATCTTCTCTGCATGTTGAAAGCCCCACTTTGTACATTTTGGCCAAGGACAACATGCTGTTGAGCATCTGAATTGGACAGCTTTTGTCAAATTTACTAAACACATTCGCTAGCCATTCCAAATAATAGAAAAGAAAAAAAAAAACCTCACACCAAAAATTGCTATAGCTGTAACACTGCATGAGGGAATCTGTTGAGCGATGAAACATGTTATTCAAGAACCTACCATGCTGAGCAAATATTATCTACAGTATTAACTAGTGTCTTGTTCATAGTAACATTTAACCATCTTTTCTTTCTATGCAAAAGTTTGCATTAAATGTGCATTATGGTACATATTTTAATGTTTCGCTGCATATTAAGCTGACCTACTACTTCTACTGGTATCCACATAAGTGTGTCACTGAGCTTCTGGACTGTGAGGAAGAACTCTGAGGAGGAGGATGTCTGGGGATGACCATAAATAGATGCGTGTCTCTCTAAATTTCTACTGTATCCTAATCGGGGGTGGGGGGGCGATATTGGTACAACATAAGAACAAAGTTTCATAAATCATAATCTGGTGACAGTTTTCCAGTTATACTTAAAACATATCCATTCTAATGACCTTTGTGCCGTGTTTCCAACGTGTTGGGTTTGAACCCCTCTTTCGCTGTTAGACTTGGTGTGGCGTTGGTAAAGAATGTTTGGTGAATAGAAAATGTTTGAAAAGTTAAAGCTTTTCCCTGGCAGTCCTCTTGCAAGCAAGAGTGTTCCCGATACATAGACGCTGGGACTGGGGGTGCCCCCTATTGCCCTATCCACAGTATCCCTTTAGTGCACCAATTTGTTTTTTTTTTTTCAAATAAAGAACTGGTGCTTAGATTTGTCCGACTTTCTTTTCTGTCTATCATATTTCCTTAAAACATAATTCATGCTTTCATAGCCTTGTGATGTGACTGTCAGAAATAATAAGCCTGTCTCCTGCTCAAAGCTCTTCATGTGTCTTTAACTATGTAAACAAACAGCCAGGCCAGTACGATTCACATCATCTTGAGCCAAGAAGGGCGAAACTAGCAAGACAAACTTTTGACCCATATTATCCATCCATCCACTATCCAAACTGCTTATCCTGCTCAGGGTCACGGGGATGCTGGAGCCTATCCTGGCAGTCATTGGGCAGCCGGCGGGGAGACACCCTGGACAGGCCGCCAGGCCATCACAGGGCCGACACACATACACACACCAAGGGACAATTTAGTATGGCCGATTTAGTATGGCCTACATGTCTTTGGACTGTGGGAGGAAACCGGAGCCCCCAGAGGAAACCCACGCAGACACGGGGAGAACATGCAAACTCCACACAGAGGATGACCCAGGACGACCCCCAAGGTTGGACTACCCTGGGGTTCGAACCCAGGACCCTCTTGCTGTGAGGTGACCGCGCTAACCACTGCACCACCGTGCCACATATTAATAACCCATATCAATAAAGTTTAATACTCAAGTAAAAGTCAAAACTAATGTTTGAGAAAAAACTCAAGTAAAAGTAGAGAGGATTCTGTTCATAGCCTATATCATAGTCAATCCAGCTTACTCAGATGTTTATAGTTTGTAGCCTACATTTGTTCTTCAGACTAAATACATATGCTATTGTAACGTACACGAATAAGTTGACACGTTAGCCCTTGGCTAACGGGTCGGACCCTTTAGTCGACTGGTTAACATTGTCGCCTGCGGTGCAGGAGATACGGGTTCGCGTCCCGCCTGTGGCGGTTCCCGAGGCTGCCCCCCGAATTCGCTACACTATTAATCCACCTTTAATGGAAGTGAAAGAATTTCTGCCTATTTGTGAAAGAGCCCTGCAGGCTGCTTACCAACATGGCCACCAGTGGCCTCGTGTGTGGGCAGTACTGGATTTGTGTTACATCAACCACGTGCACACAGCTAATTTCGGTCAATGCAGGCAAAATGCAGAGTAGATGATAGACTAGTTGTACCTAAGATATAAATGGCAAATGTAGTGAAGTACAAGGCTAAAAAATACACGAGTAACTACAGGGGTGCACTCAGAGTGCAGATCTCGAACAGGCATATGCACACAAGGACAGAAAAAAACAGTGTTTTTCCTGCCATTATAAGGGTTTCTAATTTCCGTTGGGAGTGATGAAGAAGGACAGGATTAGGAAAGAGTATATTAGAGGGACAGCTCAGGTTGGACGATTTGGAGACAAAGCAAGAGAGGCAAGATTGAGATGGTTTGGACATGTGTGGAGGAGAGATGCTGGGTTTATCGGGAGAAGGATGCTGAATATGGAGCTGCCAGGGAAAAGGAAAAGAGGAAGGCCAAAGAGGAGGTTTATGGATGTGGTGAGGGAGGACATGCAGGTGGCTGGTGTGACAGAGGAAGTTGCAGAGGACAGGAAGAGATGGAAACGGATGATCCGCTGTGGTAGCCTCCAACAGGAGCAGCCAAAAGTAGTAGTAGTAGTAGTAGTAGTTAGTAGTAGTAGTAGTGATATTAGCAGTAGTAGGGGATAAGATTTTTGTGCAGTTGATTGAACATGCATATAGTTCCACAAGAAATATGGGGAAAAAAGTTCATATGCAACGCTCAAGCTAAAAAAAAAAAACCTACTAAAAACATTTTGCCTGTCAGTCTGTGGATGTGCAGCTTCCTAGGCGGCCCTCGCATGAGACCAAGTCTGACATGAAATGACAGACATTTCAAAGTCCTTATTAGAAGACATCAAATTTGTTCAACCGTTGTTGTTTTAATGACATTAATGAACGCATGTGAATGGCTGCTCTGCTGATTGACTTTCATCATTCCACAACAGTAAAAAGAAAACGTAGCTCAGCCATGGGAAATATGTTATTGTAGCTACTGAGATGATTTCCAGCTGTGACTGTGATTAAGCCCACTCTTGAAATTGTATTTTTATAAGTGCAGTTTTAACATGTCACTTCCGTGTGGCGGCGAGGTGAATAAGGTGAATTATTTTTGGTTCATCCAGTGTTCCTCCAGGTCTCCTGTGCTGAGATCAGCAGTGAATGATTTGCTGTCTTGCAAAATCTGATCGACTTCTCGTTTACTTTCAAGACTCATAACGGAATACATAATGTTTTGGTTCTGACACTGTCGCTATCTGATCTGACTCAACTGTGTAGTATGTGAGTCACGCATGCACACAGTGGACTCAGGCACCCTTGGTTGAGCGAGCTAGAGAGTGAATGAAGAGAGGGAGCGGCAATAGTGGAAGAAAAAAAACAAAAGCGTTTTTTGAAGGTTTTGAATCACAGCAACCACGAGAGGTTCTTCATCATACACTCATAACTGTGCACAAAATAGTTTAGGCTGATAGGTCCAGTAGTTTACAATATTAGCTGCAGGCAGGCAGGCAGGCAGGCAGACAGACAGACACACAGACACAGACACAGACACACACACACACACACACACACACACACACACACACACACACACACACACACACACACACACACACACACACACACACACACACACACACACACACACAGGCTACTGCCTGGTGGAGATATAAAAGGTAAAAGTACAGCTCTGAAATGAGTTCAAATGTGCAAGGTTACAGGCACCAGCTCAGCCAACTGCAGGTGCCTATTTTTCTATTTTCGCTTCGCCTCATGTTCTGTTTCACGCAATTGATTTTTGAGATATATATGACTATATGGAATGGCCAGCCTTCATTGGGAAGTGGTCTCTCCTTCAAGGAGGCATCAAATATTTGTACCTTCAAGAGCCCATGATAGGCTTAATGACTTTTGATTTTGCACTTTTTATTTAAAGGATTTTGTTAAGGTTTCATGATTGATATGAGCATGCATGACAAGGGCTATGCCTCGTTGACATGACCCATGTTTTCATTGTCTTAAATAGCAAAGATGCTTTGTGAAAGTTTAAATCTTACTTTCTATTTTTCTAGTAGCTATATACGTCTCAGATTATTTGAAATCACAGCCTTTGGTCGGGCTCATTAATAGCTAATTCTGATCAGTTCTGTTGGACAGGGCTGTCCAGGGTTGGCGCTGCTGGGGCACCACGAAAGAGGTGATAACAGGTGTCCGGGTAGCGTAGTGGTCTATTCTGCTGCCTGCCAACACGGGGATCACCGGTTCAAATCCCCATGTTACCTCCAGCTTGGTTGGGCGTCCCTACAGACACAATTGGCCATGTCTGCGGGTGGGAAGCCAGATGTAGGTATGTGTCCTGGTTGCAGCACTAGCGCCTCCTCTGGTCGGTTGGGGCGCCTGTTCAGGTGGGTGGGGGACTGGAGGGAATAGTGTGATCCTCCCATGCGCTGCATCCCCCTGGCGAAACTCCTCACTGTCAGGCGAAAAGAAGCGGCTGGTGACTCCACATGTATCGGAGGAGGCATATGGTAGTCTGCAAACCTTCCTGGATCGGCAGAGGGGGTGGAGCAGTGACCGGGATGGCTCAGAAGAGTGGGGTAATTGGCCAGGTACAATTGGGGAGAGAAAAAAAGGGGGGGAAATCCCCCCCCAAAAAAGAGGCGATAACAGTGCAAGGGGTGAAGTAGGCCACCCCCCCTCTCCAATTTTTACAGCACCCCCTCCCAGAAAATAGTTCCAACGTCCCTGTGTGTAGAAAGGAAAGTGCATCATTTGCACTTGTATTGCAGCTGGGAGGGAAACCTGAATGCATTGGCCTGGCTGCACTGACAGAATGGCAAATGAATGTTGGTCACTCGAAGGTCTACCAAAGTAATCTGTCAGGCATAACAGAGGAGCAGCTAAAAGCATATTCCAGCAAGAAAAAAAGATGATGAACATGATCAAGGAAGGTTACTGACACTGCCTTTAAAATTGGCTTATACAACGAGGCTGGTATGGTAGTGTGGTACCCTCAAGGAACCCAAACAAAAATTTATACATCACATTATCCATTATTCCATCTATTAATCACACAGCCTATTCATAAAAAGAAGTAAAAAGAGAATAAAAATACTGAGCATTGCAATGTTTCAGAGCTTTAGTGGCTAGCCAAGGGCATTATCCGGTGTAACGAGAGTCCAAATGGGGCCCATTCACTTAGACAGAAAGTGAATTGAGTGTGTCAGCAGTGACCTGGAGACAATAAAGTACTTCTATTCTCTCTCTCTCTCTCTCTCTCTCTCTCTCTCTCTCTCTCTCTCTCTCTCTCTCTCTCTCTCTCTCTCTCTCTCTCTCTCTCTCTCTCTCTCCCTCTCTCTCTCTCTCTCTCTCTCTCTCTCTCTCTGTCTCTCTGTTCAATGTCACATCTTGTCTCTCCAATGACATTATCTTGTCTCAGAACTATTTTGATAAAAACCAAATAAAACCCATTGCGCATTCAGCCGTTTGTATTATTCAGCCGTTGCGAGAATTTCAAAATGACGACACTCATTTAGTACAATGCACACAATTATGTTTGCAACTTATTTCAGGGGAGAGTCAAGCACTTATATGTCACAACACACCTCTCAAAGTGAATCTGTCTGTGGGTTACACTGACATTTGGAAATATTCAAAAGCGTGATAAAGCCGTTAAGGGCTGCTTTGCCATGACTTGCTATTCATTTTCAGACTAGCCAGTGAATCCATTAACGTAGTATTCAGTTAGAGTTCACATTCTATTGATGGGCTTACAATCATTGCAATCATTCCCTACTGTCACCACTTCACTTGCCTGTGATGCCATAGTGTTTGTAAAATAGCAGTACCTGCCGGATTCTGCACCACTGACACCTGCCTCGGTTAAGACGGAGGTACAACTATTTGTGAAACTAACCCTTTGTGCTCAACTCCAATCAGACAATCAATAAAGTAACAGTGTACAACTAATCAACAACTACTGACAACAGAACTAGCACGGATAATTTCATAAAGCTTTTGGTCAAAATCCATCGAAGAATGTGTTTTTAATTGTCCCGTCAAAGCTCATCAGAAACTCTCATTAGATATTACATATGGACTCTCCACCGCCTCCCTGATATATATATATATACACACATACATACATGTGATTTATTGTGACAGAATAATAAAACACAGGGGGAAAAAAAGATGCAATTAGGCTCATAATCTATGGAGACGCGCAATTAAACCTTGGTGGGAAGCAGTGAATTAGACTTTTAATCAGGCACTTGCTGTGTCCATAAATTCTAATATGGCCCTCTCCGAATTAATGACGCTCAGTGCTGATACAAAGCCTGGGCACGATGGATCACGTCATAAATGAAACTTCACACAAGTCACAATCATCCTTCTGATTTGTTTAGTCATGTCACAAGCGCAGCACTGATGACTTTGTCATGGCTCTGTTGACCTTTACAGTTTTGCTGTAAGCTACGCTGGCCTGACTGCCATTATGCATCTGAATAACTGCTCCGGTACAGGCTTCATCCATCCATCCCATCAATTATCTAAGCCGCTCATCCCGATCGGGGCCGTGAGGATGCTGGAGCCTATCCCAGCAGTCATTGGGCAGCAGGCGGGGAGACATCCTGGACAGGCCGCCAGTCCATCACAGGGCCGACACACATTCACACCTAGGGATAATTTAGTACGGCCGATTCACCTGACCTACATGTCTTTGGACTGTGGGAGGAAACCGGAGCACCCGGAGGAAACCCACGCAGACACGGGGAGAACATGCAAACGCCACACAGAGGACGACCCGGGATGACCCCCGAGGTTGGACTACCCCGGGATTCGAACCCAGGACCTTCTTGCTGTGAGGCAACCGCGCTAACCACCGTGCCACCTCCTTTTGCTTGATTGTTTTAATTAGTCTGTTGCTTTCTGATTTAAAACAAAGTTTATCATTATTATCATTATTATTATTAGTAGTAGTGATAGTAGTAGTAGTTTTCATAGTAGTATTGATATTATTATTAGTAGTAATAATAATAAAATAATAATAATAAAGGCTGAGATTCACTAAAGAATAAGTCATTCACCACGTTTGTACTAATGCAGGGCAATCGACTTGAAAATCACAACATACTTGTATCATGTCTTCGTGCATGCTCAATATTCTAGGTAAGAAAATCAAAGAAAGTTGGAGAAAGTATCCAGATGACCTGTTGCAACTTTCTTTGATTCTCATAGGATGATATACCCTGCTACATAAAAACGCATGATATGGTACAGTACCTTCAACAGTGACACAGGTGACATTCTGCACTCTGATCCCCGGACCACAGGCACCCTGGGTGGGTGTGCATGTCGCTGCTGGTTGGACCTGCCACCGATAACACTCAGGATCCTCACAAGGGATGGCCTCCACCAGGTGAGCACAGCTCTCTGGAGGACCGCCGGGCTCCCATAACACTTGTCGTCTCCTTTGCTTGAAACCTGAGCGGGAGAGAGTCAGGGAAGAAGTGCGGGGGTTCATTTTCTATGCATAGAAACAGAAAAGGCAGGGAACGACAAAGATGTCAAAAAAGAAAAAAGAAAAGAGAGAAAGAGAGCGTGGGCGGCTGAGACAGATGCACAGTGGCTGGCAACGCTCTTCCTTAGTGGGATCTGAAGGAGGTTGAGATAACCTTACTCCGATTCTTTTTGCATCATTATTGCTTGTTTAGTCTCTGCCTGAGGCATTGGTCCCACACTGGAGTAGAGGGGGGGGAGGGCTGAAAGGAGGAGGTTACCAGGTCTCCTTTCCTTCCACGCCAACACCTGTTTATCCAATAATTGAGACTAACTCTCCAGCTTGCTGTTGTTGTTGCTCTTACCAGACAGATGTCTCTGCCTGCAAAGGCATCCCGGCCCTCACACCCTCTCGACATACTTCTCTCTATGGCCCACCGAGCTCTGTATTGCCCATTGATTTGACCACCAGCTGAAACGCACAAGGTCAGAGTTATTTGTTTAACCATCGGTGATGGGATATTTGTTAGACAGAGTCATGTCTGGTAAGCTTCGTTCTTTTCTTTGCAATCACTGTGTAGCGGCATTAGAGTGAACGTGGCCGCTGAGGTAGGCAGGACTTACACCTCCGAGTTTTTTCCTCCAACTTATTTCAGATAAAGCATGAATAAAACCGCATATTGAGAGAAGTCTAATCTCATGTGGGTTTCAAGGCAGAGAAAAACTATCTTCAACATGCACAAATGTGAGGTTGTTGTTTTTTTTTTTGTTTTTTTTGCTCCCCACTTTAAATATAGACCAAGACTTTACTCAAAGCCGAGAGACAGCGACGGTAGAGATGTGGGCTGAGGGAGTAATCACTAAAGCCCTGTGGCCTGGCGTACTGAGGAGACACAAAACACTGCAAACTCCCTCATACATCAGTGTCCTTTGCTCGGGCACCTGGAGCTCCACATAGACTTCCTGCTGGATTTTTACTTACTGCTTTGTTTTCCCCTAATAAATCTCAAATACCAGCGGCACAGCAGGGTAGACTTGGGCAGCACGGTGACCCAGCCGTTAGTGCTGTTGTCTATAAAAAAAGAAACAAAAAACACTGTTGCCTCACAGCAAGAAGGTCCAGGGTTCAAACCCCAGGCCGTCCCAGCTCCTTTCTGTGTGGAGTTTGCATGTTCTCCCCATGTGTGCGTGGGTTTCCCCCAGGTGCTCCGGTTTCCTCCCGCCATCAAAAAGACATGCATGTTAGGGTTAACACTCCTGCCTGTGCCCCTGAGCAAGGCAGTGGAAAGAAGAACTGCAGTTGATCCATGGGCGCTGCAGCTGCCCACTGCTCCTATACGATAGGATGGGTTAGGCCCTGTGTAGCGCCTCCTCGTGGCGACACACGGTAACTGGGTACACCTTGGACCCTGGCTGAACTACAAGGGACTCGGAGAAGGTCTGGCCCCTAGGCGTGCGGTACGCAGGCCCACCGGTGTGTGGATATTCCCTGATGCCCACGAACCAGCCCCCCAGCTATGGGTTAAATAGTGCCACTGCCTACTGGATACCCCGGGGGAGGAATAGGCTACGGGAGTAAACCCCTACAGAAAATCAACGTCCACAGTTTTTTGTTTTTCTTGCCCTTGTGTATGTGTTTAAGTGGGAGAGTACTGCTGGCGTCGTGTGAGGCTGCCGCTTCTCCCTCTCGTGGCCCTCCTCCTTCCCATCCACCCCTGTATGTCTGTGCTATGTTTATATCGGTTGTCTTGTTTCACCCCGTTTACTGTAAAGCGACTTTGAGTGTTAGAAAAGTGCTCTATAAGTTTGGTTTATTATTATTATTATTATTATTAAATGCAGAAGACACGTTTCATTTTATGTAAGTGTCATAAACTGTCCATTTCCACAAAGGTCTGTTTTCGAAATGAAGCTTTGAGGAAAACGGAAAAAGAAATGACTTTTCAGCTATTTACAAAGGTTATTATCTAGCGAGGACACCATGAGGTTCTAATCCGGTATCGACCACTGATCTCTGCCAGCTCCCTCGCGGCGTAGCATAATTTTCTTGTCGATGAAAAAAAAAAAGGGCCAAAGGCCCTGTTTGTTAGATCTCATTTTTCTTATCCTACATTATTTTACAATTCAGTAGCAGATAAAATCTAACTTTATTTTATTTTATTTTATTTTTTTTACAGAACTTAGTCTGTAAGAGCACCCGACACATGGTTCTGTAGAAAGGGACCCTGATTCTTCCTCCACGGAGAAGAGTGAAAAGACCAGACTAACCTCGGGATACCCTACGGACAAATTCAATCCACAAATCATTTAAAAGCGGGAGCTCCTTGTTCAGGAGCCTGATTGTAAGCGGTTCTGTCCAGGAACACTGCCCGAAGCAGGCTGTGGGGATGGCTGTGGATCGATTGCCGCCTGTCCCAGTACAACTACCGCTACCCGCATCCGGATGGTGAAAAACAATTTAACACAGACCCCCCGCCCCCCACCCCCCGCCACACCAGACGGTATTAATTGAAAGGTGTCTCGGTCATAACTGGTATACTTCAGAGGACAACTGGGCAGCTCGCTGTGGCTCAGCATCTCGTCTCCCATCAGACCTGCTGCAATTCGCTGCCCCCCCCCTCCATCACCACCATCACCCCTACCCGCCAACCCTCTTCGCAGCTAGTATAAGCCGTGCCGAGTCATCGCCAAAAATCCTCTGCGTTCAAAGCCTTTTTCAATCATGTTCACAAAATCCATAAACCTGAAATAATGAAGTGCCATTTAAATTGGTAATGTGCCAAAAGAGCAGATCCGGCGCTAGAGCAAATCAATAGGATGGGCGTTTGATGTGCATGAGATGTACACAAAATCACCACGGCAACCGAAACATAGCAACAACAGCACCACTGCATGTGCACTGCTGCACTACCAGCACTTTAACGTTTTTTTGTTAAAGAAAAGCGTTTGCTAATTATATGTTATTACTATTGTTGTTGTTATAACAATGATAACAATGACAATAATAATAGGTTCCAGCAACCCCCCGCAAAATTTGTGGCATGCAAAACAAAAGGCTGCATCAGCCTTAATTGAATATTCCAGCCGGGGTCTGTTGTGGTACCGTGCATTTGTAAAAGTCTGTTTCATCCCTGAAATCTTACGAGCTGGAAGCGTGTCCGGTTTTATCTGGTCGGGCACATTATCACTGAGGTCACCCGGGGCCACTGATCGCTGTGAGGTGCTTGTACTGGTCCGATCCGGTTAGCAGCAGGAGCGAACAGCTGTTGCTGAAGCTGAGCTTGAGAAGGCCAGTGTTGCTGGTTGTGGCGCCGCTGCGCCGGCGATGTTGTAGGGGGGAGAGATGGAGCAAGGATGCTGATGAGCTGGTTGAGATTGTTGTTTTTGTGTGTTATAAGCTCATTTCTGATGTCCCTTTTATTATCCGACTGTGACTGTGTCAATGAAATGGCAGTTTAGCCTTCTTCCGTTCCTATACTGTTAGCTAATTCCACCCGCCAACTTAATTCAAAACTCGAGTCAAGGGGCATCCGGGTATCGTAGCGGTCTATTCCGTTGCCTACCAACACGGGGATCACCGGTTCGAATCCCCGTGTTACCTTCGGCTTGGTCGGGCGTCCCTACAGACACACGTGGCCGTGTCTGTAGGTGGGAAGCCGGATGTGGGTATGTGTCCTGGTCGCTGCACTAGCGCCTCCTCTGGTCGGTCAGGGCACCTGTTCGGAAGGGGGTGGGGAACTGGGGGGAATAGCGTGATCCTTCCACACACTATTTCCCCCTGGCAAAACTCCTCACTGTCAGGTGAAAAGAAGCGGCTGGCGACTCCACATGTATCGGAGGAGGCATGTGGTAGTCTGCAGCCCTCCCCGGATTGGCAGAGGGGGTGGAACAGCGACCGGGACAGCTCGGAAGAGTAGGGTAATTGGCCGGATACAATTGGGGAGAAAAGGGGGGGGGGGGGGGGGTTTAAAAAAAAAAAGACCATCAATCCCAATGCGAGGGCAGGGCTGTCATCAGCGGGCAAGGAGTTCAAATGAACGCTCCCCCACCTGCACCCCCACCCCCAATGCCGGCCATGCAAAACAGCAAAGCCAGGTGAGGCACAAGCCTCCTCCTTTGGCTGCCATGCATCTCTTGACAGCGCAACACACAACAATACCTACAGGGATTGGTCTTAGATATGTACCGTGGGTTGACTCCGACACTGTGTAATAATATCAGGGCACACCGCATCTTAAAGAGGGCTGACGCAAAGCTCTGTGGCTCAGTGTTGACTGCTAAACAACCTGGGTCGTAAAACTGCATCGGTGTGAAGGCACTCTCCCTCACTCTTCGGCCACCGGGGGAGGGCGCTCACTAAAAGTGATTTGCCATTAGTTTCAGAGCGGCACCTATTGTGGATTATGTGGTTTTATGGACGCCATCAAAAGGTAGTGCACAGACAGGGAGCCCTGTGCAAAACCCTGTGCTGTGTGTTGTTTTGCTTTTTTCACCTGATTTTTGACATATGTTAATGACACTGTCAGAGAGCAGAGCTGGCTCATGCCACCAAGATCCACGGCGCTAGACGTTGTGATCACTGACCTGAACAAGGCTTGCTTCGCTCGCACCCGGGGGGAATCTCACAGACGTTCCCTGTGCAGCGGGGGATGAGGTCAGCCCGCCCTTTTAGCGCGCCGCTAATGCGCTTCTCGCATCTCTGCTGACGGTACCCTACTCACACCCCCCCCCCCCCCCCAGCGTGCATTTGTCTGGGAGAAAAGACTCAAACCGTCTGCCCGCAACAGCAAACAAGCCCGGCTGTATGCTCGAACCAGGCGTACACAGGCAAAGAGGCAGCTTCTTGTCTTTTGATGTTCTTTAAAAGAAAAAAGCCCCCACCACCACCATCCCCACCCCTCCCCCTCGGACTGTGAGTTTAACAGCGGGCCCGCTCTCTTTCTGTCTCTCACCAGAGCTGTGGTTTCTTACATGTAACACACGGCTCCGGGGAACAGTTCTCCCTCACCCAGCCACTTATCCACAAACTATTTCCCATTCATACACACGCCACACCGCTCAATGTCAATTCTCTCTTCCTGTTTGTCTGTCATTCTCTCTCTCTCTCTCTCTCTCTCTCTCTCTCTCTCTCTCTCTCTCTCTCTCTCTCTCTCTCTCTCTCTCTCTCTCTCTCTTTCTCTCTCTCTCTCTCTCTCTCTCTCTCTCTCTCTCTCTCTCTCTCTCTCTCTCTCTCTCTCTCTCTCTCTCTCATACAGTTTTCCGCCGTACCTTTGCGTCCCTGTAGCTCCTTGCAGTGGTCATGAAGGCAGGCTCCCCAGGAAGACCAGGGGGAGAGCAGGCAGTCGTGTGAGCAGGAGACGGTGCAGGGCTGGACAGCCGAGGGAGGCTCCAGGCCGGCACAGAGCGCCGTACTCACGGGCCTGGACACTGAAACAGGCACACAAGCAAGGGCAGCTTTCAGCTGAGAATAGGACGTGTGTGTGTGCAGGTTTTGCACACATTTGTGCAAGCCTGCATGTTTGCAACTGTGTGCATGTGTGTGATGGGAAGATTTTGGGTTTCAGTGTGTCTAAGTAGCTGTGTGAGAAATGAGAGAATAAAGAAGACATGATGCTCTTGGAGGAAAAGTCTGACACAAACGGAACAATCACAGTGAGCTAGGAGGCTGGCATAGATTGGGGGGGGGGGTTAATCTCGTAAATATTTTGGAGTTGAGAGGCAAGGCAAATACAGAGCAGCTTAAAATATACTTGAACACAAAGGGAGCAAAAGCAGATGGGAAAAAAAAAAGAAAGGAAAATTGCTTCAAATTGGTCTCAGGTCTGGTTCAAGATGATATTTAATGGGGTGTATTGTTCTGCTGAGGGAGTACACAGGCGCTGGGAAGAGAGATATTAGGCCGAGACATGGCATAAACCAATTCACCGCTGAGCTTAGGTGGGATCATTTGGAGCTCATCGGAAGCCCGGCCTCCCGTAATGGGCTCTGACATTTGTCTCTCACAAAGTTTTTTTTTTCTCCGGGGAATGAAGAACAGTCTTTTTTTCTTTTTCTTTTTTACTCGTCCACAACAGAGGGATTTATTTAATCTAATATTCCGCTTTGATGCACCTCCGCACATCATTGAGCTGCAAATTTCCATTTAAATGAAAGCCCGAAGAGGAATTCACTAAATGTCCGTCGCACATTTCTGCCATCTTACCAAAAGAAATGTACACGGTGTTTGATCCGCTTTGTAAAAATGAGACGCTTGCTTGAACAGCACTGCTGAAGCACATAATATGGCTCCTTCTCCTTTGTTGGTGAAATTGGGATTTTTCGTGTTTGACATCCCCTTTACGATGGTTGACACCAGAGAGGAGTAAACTGTTTCTCCATTACAAGACCGAGCTATTGTCTATGCCGCAGGTGCGCGGCACCATCGGTTTGTATTAGCTGAAGCTGCGGACTTCCTGTCGAGGTAAACGTCCCCGTTGACCTACACTGATCTTTAGGCTCGGGATTTCACCGACTCAAGAGCGACATCTTCACTCACCCAGTCCACACATAAACACTGGCCAAATAAGCCTCATCTCTTCTGACCTTGACCCCTCACACCCTGGACACAACCTGTTACAACCTCTCCCCTCCGGCGGGCGCTACTGAGCACTGTATGCCAAACCACCAGACACAGGAAGTTTCCTACAGTTAACTCTGTGCAACAACCCTCCAATACCCACTGTGCCTACAAATCATATATATTTATTTTATTCTAAAATATAAATGTCCAATATATTTCACTCACTACTGAATATCTGAACAGGCTGTATATCATACATAAAACAATCCACCTACTATATAAACATACAGTATTTTTTTTTTTGGGGGGGGGGGATTTTTCCCCCCTTTTCCCCCCAATTTTGTCCAGCCAATTACCCCACTCTTTCGAGCCGTCCTGGTCGCTGCTCCACTCCACCCCCTCTGCTGATCCAGGGAGGGCTGCAGACTACCACATGCTTCCTCCGATACATGTGGAGTCGCCAGCCGCTTCTTTTCACCTGACAGTGAGGAGTTTCGCCAGGGGGACGTAGCACGTGGGAGGATCACGCTATTCCCCCCAGTTCCCCCTCCCTCCCAAACAGGCGCCCCGACCGACCAGAGGAGGCGCTAGTGCAGCGACCAGGATGCATACCCACATCTGACTTCCCACCTGCAGAAACGGCCAACTGTGTCTGTAGGGACGCCCGACAAAGCCGGAGGTAACACGGGGATTCGAACCGGCGATCCCCGTATTGGTAGGCAACGGAATAGATCGCCACGCTACCTGGACGCCCAGAGTAGCTTTTCTCAGCACTTCTTGAACTCTTCACTTCCTTGCACTATTTGCGTCCTATTTACAGTCCACAGAAACAGTTTTAATTGTATACCGTCATTCCTCTTATACATTTCTGAAGATTTCTGTGTTGTTGTTTTGTTTTTTCCCTTATGCAGCGTAAAGCGTGCTTGGGTTCCTTGAAAGACACTATACAAACTAAATTGTTGTTGTTGTTATTCTGTGTAAGTATATTGAGAGCCACTAAACCAGAGACAAATTCCCTGGCTGTGCAGACATACTTACAATGTCAATTCAGCGACGATTCTGACTGCTTCTGAATAAAAGTGACCATAGTCATATTTCATACACCATCAAAATCAGAAAAAAATTCAATTCTCTCTGACAACAAAAAGAAGTCACTCTGGACTCATCAGGCACGTGCTATAAAAATGGAATGAGATTTTAATATGGTGACAAAATAGAAGATATGGCAATAATGTTTACTGGGCATGAAAGGGGGCTTGAAAGGAGGTTTTCGTCTGGTAATAGAACCCATCAAAATCAACCTGGCTCTCTTAATTAAGTAAATAAACATAATAGTTGTTGTTATGCATGTGTCCTTCGTTTTTTCCCCCCTTCATTAACATATTTCAGACTTCCGAAAAAAGTCATTTTTTTTGTAAATTACACTGTGGTAAAATGTCTTTGTTGTGTAAACTGTCTAAAAATCACTCTCCTTACACTCCTTGAATTCCCCTTACATGATGATGTGAAATCATATCAGATATCAAACACAGAATATGGATAAATTGTATCTGTCAGCTTTGTTGTCTGCAATGGTTGATCATTTAGATAAGGAGCTAAATGCAGGTAGTGACCAAACTGTACCAACATGGCTGATGACAGAATGAAGCCGGCGGCACTTCACATTAAGGTATTCTTGCTAAAAGGAAATGAAAAATTTCATGCCAAGACGAAATCCTGTATCTTTATTTTTCTTTTTTTCTCAATTTTGTCCCTTTTTCTCCCCAGTTGTATCTGGCCAATTACCCCGCTCTTTTTGAGCCATCCCGGTCGCTGCTCCACCCCCTCTCTGCCGATCCGGGGGGAGCCAGTATGACGTCCTGAGCACAGGATGACATCACATCCCTGCGTGTGTGTGTTGTAATCTGAGTTTGTCTGTTCCGGCCGCGCGTGCATGTTAGCTAGCATTAGCAGCATAGCTAGCACGCTAATGATTACGTTACATGGATTTAGGTCACTCGGCAGATTGAAGAAATGGCTCCTTACCAAGCTGAATATATTACTAATGTTAATAAAATAACTCTGTACTGTAAAAATCAATACTCCAACTGAGCCGATCCGAATGAAATAATAGCCAAGAACGCTAAGGGAGGGGGGAGGTTTGTTTGGGTTTGGTCTGAGATGCTGCTATTGAATATTGAATATAGCACCTTTAATAATATAATCTTAAATCTAGTGTGATGAGTGAGATAAATAATTGATGTACAAAATGCAGTCTTAATGTATCTCTTCTGCATGCCCTTCTGAACTACACAAATTATTTGGCAACATCTCAGTGATGATGAGAGTATGATGAGATAATGATGTACGCTCTTTATTTTTCCCGCTTGCACGTTCGGCATTATTGCTTCGGCTGCAACTTTAAATTTAAGAAGCCCTACTTGTTGTTTTCCCCGGCACATTTCGGAGACTTCGGGTTTTATTCATGATTCGTCTCTTGCATTCTTGTGCGCTTCTAGGACCAGCCGGTACGCCGCAATGAATGGCAGCCTCTCTTACCCTCCCTCTTGTGATGTGCGGCTGAGTCGTCGGGGACTTGGACACAGTAGGTCTCCCGGGTCTGGATGCCTCCCCCACACAGAATACTGATGTTGCCCAGCCTGCGGTCCTGCTGGCTCAACAAGGGGGCGATGCGACACTCCCCCCAGTCTGTGGTCCTCCAAGCATACCTGATGGAGTGGGCATACATGCATGTGATTGAGTACACACATATACATACACACGTGCATACAAGCATGCATGCACACACACACATACATACACAACAAATAAATGATACAATCAAGCATATGCATATTAGCATTAGCATTAGCATTAGATACTGCAGATTGATGATTCTGCTGAGAATACCTTTTACAAAACTTTTTACAAAAGCTTTTTTTACAATAACAGCGCAGTAAATTCATCCCTGTTTGATATAAAGTGTAAAGCTGACGAGTTTCAAGATCTGCGTATATTCATACGGGATTTTACTTTGTTTTCACAAATAAATCAACTAATTCATCACTTGGATTGATGAGGGTGGACCAAAATGTGTCAGTGTACATGGCGTGTACCGCTATAGGTATGCATAAGGCACATATAGAAAGTACAAGAAGCATTTCCTATGACTAAAAGCTGACTCATAGCACGCCAGGATGAGAAAGAAAGCCTTGATTATTATTTTCCTATTCAGAAAGTTCCAACAACTGTTTGGCTTCGAATATGAAAAATGTGACGATGCAGAAAGCAATAATATTGGGTTTAATGGAACAACAGCCTGTAGTCATCTATCAAATGCTTAATTTCCGTAATGAGTTTTTCCCCTAATCATGTAAATCCTCCGCTCTCAGGCATTCCTTGTAGCTTTAGCACATAAAAATCAAATCTTACGGCAGGGAAAATAATTCTCAATTGACTACTTTGTTCACCGCATGTAAAATCAGCCACACAAAGCGCCTCACCTCACCTATGAAGCCTATTAAACCAATGGTGCTCAATCTTGGGGTCAGGACCCCCCTTGGGACCGAGGATGATCGAGTCATGGTAAAAAAAAAAAAAATTGCATACAACATGTATGTAATATGAAGACGCATTTTCAATGTACTTTTCTCCGGTGAAAATAACATAAAAAAAAAACACAAATATTTGCAGGCTGGTAGCTTGTTCGTGTAATTAATCAAGTGAACATCGTGAAAAGGCAAAATCCAAAATAATTATTTGGTGTCACACTTCACCGTTTTGTGCGCGCGCGCCTGCCAGAGGCTTTCGAACGCCCCCTTTTAGCTTTCTGGGACTCGCAAAGCGTGAATGATGAGCGCAGTGACTGTTAAACACTCGGCATATTAGACCACCTTGGGCAGTTGGGGAGTAAATCTCCCATGATGTTGCACGCCTCCTTTTCCTCGAGGGCGGGACAGCGTTCCCCGCCGCCGACGGGGATCTGCGTCATCATCCGTGTGCGCAGCCGGTACCCGGGCGACAGGTCGGAGGCGTGACAAGTCTTGGAGCAGGGGCTCCACGCTGACCAGTCGGATGTGTCGCAGTCTTTGGGCATCACACAGGCCTGGAAGGTCAAGGGGGACTTTTCTCGGGTACACAGACTGGAAAGGGGAAAGGTGAAGAATAAATTCATCTTAGCCCTTTATTCTTATAACAGTCCCTTGTGAGAATAAGTGAATACAGGAAATAAACACTCGGCCCGGGAAGAACACACATCTCTTGACACATGAAATGAAACACGTTTCAGAGGTTAATGCCGTCCTCCTCCTCTGAGTTTGATAAACAGTGGGAGAGAAAGAAGAAATGAGAAAGATGTCAGCGGGGGTGTGATTGGTCAGGAACAGATCGGATGTAAGAAACTGAGAAAACCCCGTGTGTCCCGGTTTAACTCGACCCCTAATGAACATGGAATCAGAGTAAACAGATCAATAAACATACCCCCCCCTCTCCCTAATTGTACTTGGCCAATTACCCTATTTTCCGATCCATCCCGGTCGCTGCTCCACCCCCTCTGCCGATCCGGGGAGGGCTGCAGACTACCACACGCCTCCTCCAATACATGTGGAGCCACCAGCCGCTTCTTTTCACCTGACAGTGTGGAGTTTCACCAGGGGGAAGTAGCGCATGGGAGGATCACGCTATTCCCCCCAGTTCCCCCTCCCTCCTGAACAGGCGCCCTAACTGACCAGAGGAGGCGCTAGCGCGGCGACCAGGACACATACCCACATCCAGCTTCCCACCCGCAGACACAGCCAGTCGTGTCTGTAGGGACACCCGACCAAGCCGGAGGTAACATGGGGATTCGAACTGGCGATCCCCGTGTTGGTAGGCAACAGAATAGATCGCCACGCCACCCGGACGCCCTATTTGTGAATCTTTTGTTGTGTATTCGTGATTATTGAGACTATTCTGATTCCATACATGAACAAGTGGAATTATAATCCGGACAATACCGCATGGTGCATCACAGCATCAACGGTGCTGGTCATAAAACAACTTAACTCACACAGTCACTCAAAAATACGAATAAATCCATTAGTCACATAATTACAGTTTCCATTGTTTCATTTGGATGGTCTAATTAGGTGTATTATAATGTGAGCGCGCTGCTCATTTTAGGGAAGATTTCACTTGGTAATTAGACTTTAATTAGAAAAGCAGAATGAGGTAGAACTCAGGTGGGAAATATATATTCCAAAGAACCAGCCTCACCCATAAGTGAGGTGTTAATCATGCACCGTCGATGATTCCCTCGCTCTCGAACCACCCTTCAGCCTTCCACTGGATTGTGTTTCGATTTATAGATCACAGCACTTTTGAGTCTGATATTGTGCACTTAAGAGTTCATGGAGGACTTTATTCTGATTCACAGGTTGACATTTACAACACATCGAGCTTTTTCTATGATACAAAATAGCCTGGTTACTGCGAGCGGCTGCAGATGAGGCGAGTCTCCTGTTCAATTAATATTTAAACATTACTCCGAGGATCTGAAGGACTCGTATAGGCGCAACCCTTTCCATTTGCTGAGAGTGGAGGACGACTTGAATAAGCGGATGAACCTCCTCTCTTATTTTACTATGCTGAACTAATGTTATAAAAATGAATAATGAATATTTGCCTAATTTTTTTTTGATGCCCCCCCCCCCCCAATTGCACTTGGTCAATTACCTCACTCTCCAAGCTGTTCCCGGTCACTGCTCCACCCCCTCTGCCGATCTGGGGAGGGCTGCAGACTACCACACGCCTCCTCCGATACATGTGGAGTCGCCAGCCGCTTCTTTTCACCTGACAGTGTGGAGCTTCCCCAGGGGGACGCAGCGCGTGGGAGGATCACGCTATTCCCCCCAGTTCCCCCTCCCCCCCGAACAGGCACCCCGACCGACCAGAGGAGGCGCTAGTGTAGTGACCAGGACACACACCCACATCCGGCTTCCCAACCGCAGACACGGCCAATTCTGTCAGTAAGGACGCCAGACCAAGCTGGAGGTAACACAGGGATTCAAACCAGCGATCCCGGTGTTGGTAGGCAACAGAATAGACCGTCATGTTACCCGGACGCCCCTATTTTGCCTAATTTTTTTAATAAGTTTCAATCCATTCCAATTCATGCCCCTGCTGCATTATTTTCTTCACTGGACCAGCTGACCAGACGGTTTACCTGGCAAGATGATTCTCCAAAGGTCACCTCAGACAAACCTACCCTACATTACACAAAAGGAGGGTGGAAACATAATGTTAGACCGTATCATTCGGCTGCACAATCTAGAATATTGGCTCCACTGTTTGATGGAGACCCAGCCACCTCATGGTAGAACACTGAGAAGCTAGAAATGAATGAGATCTTCCCGCTTGATATCTTACATCAGTGGGATGGAAAGTCAATCAGAACTATCATCCATAACCCTTTCATTTTTCACTCAGTCCAAACTTGGTTCAAAATACATAAGCTGTTCGGGCGAGGCGGTTTTCTGCCTCCCAAGAATTCCTCATGGTTTATGAAGCCCCATTATCTTTTGTGTCAATACCTGAACCGCAGAGATCTAGACTTTGGCCGAGAGGGATTTAGGTATAGAGATTGATCCAGAACTGTGGAGGGACTTTATGTAGCATTGGTGTACACCGAATTCACGGTATATAGGTTAATTGAGTTCAATTTTTTTTACATCAGATTTTTCTCACCCCTACCAAGCTACATGGGTTTACCCCCAATCTCTCATCTCTTTGTTTCAGATGAGGTCTAGCGGAGAACACGTTCCTTCATTCCCCTCGGCGGGGTAGTAAACCACAAGGTTTTTGGCTGGGGATCTGTGATGCTTTATCCACAATTAATGGAGTTACTTTACCAATCGATCCCGAGATATGCCTTTTGGGCAACCTCTCAAATTCCCATCTTAAAGACAGTCATTCCATCAAGCTTACAGAAATCCTACTGGCCATCGCCAAAGCAAGTATTGCAATGAAAGGGAAGTCAGGTCTGCCACTGCCAGTTGGACTGTGGCTCTCAGAAGTGAACAACTGCATAGCCCTGGACAAGACAACCCACTCACTAAGGAATAAGATGATTTTTTTTTCCTGTATAATACGGCAACCTTTTATCAACTACAAGCAGAATATCCAATATCCCATCTCGTCTCTCTATTTTCACCACACTGGCGTTGTAAAACACTGTTCTACTGTGTTTAAACCTGTCTCTCTCAACAACGACAACAAATAAATAAATAAATAAATAAATAAAAATCTCATTTTATTGTTGTAATTACTTGGTAAGTAGTTAAATTTTAATTGTTACTTCTTAATTCATATTATTGTCTGTTAATTTATTTTTGAGACATCTGTAATTTACAGTGAACATTTTTGTATTGTCAATGTGTGGCTGTGTGGTTTGTATGCTGTTTCTATCCATACATCCATTATCCAAGCTGGTTATCCCAATCGGGGTCGTGGGGATGCTGGAGCCTATCCCAGCAGTCATTGGGCAGCAGGTGGGGAGACAGCCTGGACAGGATGCCAGTCCATCACAGGGTGGGCGCGTGTACACACATACACACACACACACGCACGCACACACACACACACACACACACACACACACACACACACACACACACACACACACACACACACACACACACACACACACACACACACACACCTAGGGATAATTTAGTATGGCCAATTCACCTGACCTACATGTCTTTGGACTGTAGGAGGAAACTGGAGCACTAGGAGGAAACCGGAGCACCGGGAGGAAACCGGAGCACCCGGAGGAAACCGGAGCACCCGGAGGAAACCCATACAGACATGGGGAGAGCACGCAGAGAATGACCTGGGACGACCCCCAAGGTTGGACTACCCCGGGGCTTGAACCCAGGACCTCCTTGCTGTGAGGTGACCGTGGTAACCACTGTGCCACCATGCCGCTTGTATGCTATTTGAAAAACCAAAATAAAATACTAAACAAAAAAACAAAAAAAAAAACACAACATTACTCCAACAGCATCACTTTAAACCAGCAGTTTGGACGGTGGCACTTTTATCAATATAAAATACATGTCAGGATTTTCTGCATGCCTGTATTCACTGGTTAATGTATTGTTGGAGGTTCGCCTAGTGTAAACGTGTGTGTGTGTGTGTGTGTGTGTGTGTATGAGTGTGTGTGTGTGTGTGGGAGGAATACATTGGGTAGGACAGGTGAAAACACCCTCTCCAAGAGATGTTTCCCACCCAACGGGCAAGAATTTATCACGATTTACTGAAATGTAGATTTAGCAATGACAGGGTAATTGAAAAACGTATAAATAAACTACTTAACATCCTAAAAAAAAAAAGAAAAAAGAAATAGATGGTGGTCTTCCTTGACAGCCCCCTCCCCCCTTTTTGTATTTGTGTTTCATGTAAAAATAAAAGGGTGAAAAATTATAATAATAATTTTTCTGTTATTTACATAGCCCGGTTGGTGGTGGGGCTGAGAGCGGAGGGAGATTTGACAACAGCATAGTATTACCATGCCATTAGACTGCTGGTGCACCAGTTCTCACACCCAAAGGAAACCAAAGGAGATATGAATGCAATCAAAACAATGCACTCAGCTGGGGTTGTTAGATTAACCCCTCCCCCCCAAACACACACACACACACACACACACACACACACACACACTCGGGCATTCACACATGCAAACAGACACACACGTACTTGTGACTCACTCCTCACTCCCACCCGAGTCTGCCCATGCACAGAACACATCTTACCACTCCCGGCACCTGTTACATCACTGGAGAGGAGATTTGTGTAAGACTAATCAATTCAGCAGAGACGGTTTGAGAGGCCTCGTTCAACTGCACACCCAGTTTTGTTTCCCCCTCACACAGCTTGCTGCTGTACCTTGTTTACATATTTGGTGATTTATACCTGGAATAAGCCCTATTTCATCACTGCAGTTTATTTCCTGTGTGTTTAACTCACGTAAACAATTAAACTCTTACTGAACACAAGGGGGGGTTGTGGGGGGGGTTGTCACAAGTGATTGGCTGACCTTAGCATGGCGTTCCTGCCGTCGCTCCGTGTGCAGCGAACCTGTCGTGTCTGGTGGCCGACCTCCAACTCCCATGACATGGGATATCTACTGGCACGAGGAGTAGGAGGAGGAGGATGATGGTGGTGCTGGTGTTGGTGATGATAGGGTGCTTGTGTGTGACGTTTGACTGTATTTTTCTCCTGGGAGCCCGAGGTGAAATCCACCGTGGTCCTCCCGCTAAGCAGGACGCCTTTATGGTGGGGCAGGCGACACTTGCTCCAGGGTCCTACTTTAAGGCTGTAGCGGTGCTCGCTTTCCCCCACGGGGCAGGCCGCGGGGTTGGAGCAAGCCCTGGTCTGGGTCAGGTTGGGGCAGTTAGCTCCTCCGTACATGGGCGTGGCCAGGACGTGTCGAGTCCGGTGCTGCAGGCCCACGCCACAGGTCTTGCTGCAGCCGGACCAGGAGGTGAAGTCAGACACCACGCAGTCCTGAGGGCAGGGGATGAGGCACGCCTGCTCCCCAGCTGGCCTCTGGGAAAAGAATTCACATATCCTCATGGTAACCGCGGTGCGATTGGAGGTGCGCACGCATGTAACCTTGCGCCTCTGGATGCCGTGCTGCGCGGTGACGCAGTCCCCGGTCCTCAGCTTGAGCTCGTTGGAAAAGAAAGGGACGAGGACGCAGCTCCCCCAGTCAGACAGCTCCCACTCGAAGAGGTCCTGGTGCCACTCACAGACCTTGAAGCAGCGGCGCTGGCTCTCAGGCTTGTCGCTGTGCAGGCAGTGGGAGTGGTGGGTGGTCCAGCCCTCGGAGTGGACACACCATACCGTCCTGGTCTGAATTCCGTCGGATCCACACTCCTCCCCGATGCATGGCCCCCACTGACCTGCAATAAAGACAAGATACATGAAGGAAGGTGTTTCCATTAAAATAAATGGTGCTTTATATAATAGTAGTCTTGATTAAATGGCAGCTTTCAAACATGTCAAATTCAAGTAAAATTTAACATCATTCATTTGAGGAGGTGTCATTTATTTTAAAGGGTAACTAAACCCGAGGGCATTTTAGTGAGCTCGCTAACATCTAGAGGTTAAAAATCATGCGAAGTTTAAAAACATGGCAGGTTGGTCTTGGTACCCTGGTGTATGCATAGCATGGTAAACATAGCTGCAGCTGCTAACATTAATAGTGGATCTGTTGGCTGTAGTTGTGTCAACACACCTACCAGCATTAATAGACAGGCACTAACAATTGTCAATAGTACTGTCAATGCCAGTTCTATGGCACAACTACATCCAACAGATCCATTATTAACCTGTTTAAAATTCATGCATGTTATTTATTATAAGCGAAGACAAAACATAGGCCATTGAAAAAACCCATCAAACTCATGGTGGGCAACATTTAAATATATGTTAATTCTTTGGTCACACAGGGCTAGATTCAATTCAAATGTCAAGTTACAACTGATTAATGCGTTTGTTTCATGGAAAGTTTTACCAGCTGTCCACACTGCAGTACTTTTATCGTCTCTTGGCTCTCACAGTAATATGCAAATGATTTCTGATTACACCTGACTTTAAAGAACTTCCAAGTTTGTGATTTGGCACAAATGTATTATGTTGTCCATGAGACAAAAGGTCATTGTTTGAAAATGCATGTGGGTAATTTCTGTTTACACGATCACACAATTTATTAATGTAGTTCTGTCCTGTAGAGAGAATTGTTCAATATAGATATCAAAACCCCAACAGGAAAAAAAATCTGTTTTTGTTGGTATATAATTCTAGGAATGAGTAATAAGACCAGAGTTCACAAAAGTCAATTCAGTATTTCTCTAAGCAGCATGCTTCTCTTCACATCCTGATAAATTCTTAACAGGAGTGCTCAGTTGACACCTGGTAAAGCGGAAACCACAGGGAATTGAATATGAAGCCAGATTGTACTGTTTAAGAATGCGAGGAAGATTGGATTATTGTTTTTGTTTTGTACAACAAGACATTAAATCAATTCTCATTGTGATTCAAGATGGAGCAAACCCTTTCACAGAGCGGGCTGGGTGGCCACACATTCCCAGCAGCCAGACAAATTAAGTTTCACCACACTTCAGCCCAGCACTCACAATCACAGGGCACCACAGAAAAGCCATTCTCTGCTAATCACTCGCTTATTCAATCACTCGTTTATTGACAGAAACGTTTCATCACTCATCTAAGTGACCTCTTCAGCCTCAACTGACTGCAAGTATCCCCACCATTATAAACAATACAGTGGCATAACGACCGAAACCAACAATCAGTTTCATATGCAAATTGCCATGACCATTAACTAGAGTTACAATGGCCATGTGTACTATTCACCACAGAAGAGGCAAATTTGTAATTTGTGATATTGGGCTATACAAATAAAATTGATTTGATTTGGAAATGTTTGCAATCACAGCATTATAAGACAGTGACAGATGTACTCTTAGGCCTCCCCTAGCTTCAGGTATGGCCATTCTCTCTTCACATAGACGGCCTCTTTGACTCCCCATTCAAACCAGCGTTCCTCCCTATCAAAGATGTGCACATCCTCATCACTGAAAGAGTGACCACTGGCCTGTAGATGGGTGTAGACTGTGGAGCCCTAGCCTGACGTGTTAGCTCTCTTGTGTTGTGCCATCCTCTAGGCCAGCGTCGGTTTAGTTTCCCCGACAGAGAAGTCACGGCAATCCTCCTGGATTACTGAGCATGCATAAAGACATAATCACTCGCTTGTTTGATAACCTAATTATCCCAGGCTGCTCTGATGCATGCACAATCATCCAGGTGCGGAAATTACAGAAAGTTGAATCAGTTCATCTGGACACAACATTTATTGAGAGAAATCTTTCATCACTCATCACGTGGCCTCTTCAGTCTCAATTAACTGCAGGCATCCCCACCCTTACAAACAATACAGTGGCACAACAACCGAAACCAACAATCAGTTTCATATGCAAATTACCGTGATCAATAACTACAGTCACAATGGCCATGTGTACTATTCACAGAGGATTGGGGAATTGTTGCAATCACAGCATTGTAAGATGGGGACAGATTTACTCTTATAGGGCCCCGACACACCTGGCCAATGGTCGGCCGTCGGCCAACGTCGGGCCGTCGGTGAGTGTCCGTGACCCTAGTTTTTGCGGTGCGTCCTGCACCATTGGCACTAGTCAGACCCCTGTTAGCAGCTTTTCGGCCGATTTAAAATGCTGAATCGGCCGAAACCGTAGGTGAAAGAGATCACTCTGATTGGCTGTTCAGTTTAGCGAATCAGTGCAGAACGTACATGCTGGTTGGCAGTCGGCTGTAGTCTTTGCGGTGTGTTCAAGTGCTACTAATTGGCCCAGACAGCAGGTGACGTGAGGCGATGCAACAGTCGGCCTTCGTCGCCGCTAATCAGTACCCGTGTCTGGGCCCTTAGCGCCCCCCCCCCCACCCGGTTCAGGAACGGTCGTTCCCTCCTCACATAGATTGCTAATCTCGTTTCGTCTGTTTATTCCCCTTCTGTTAGGATCTTTCTGGTAGTCAACCTGCACGTCTAGAATAACGGTGTCTTTGAGAAGAGGTGCACTTCTCTCTCTCTCTCTCTCTCCCACAGGATAACCATGAACCAAATCTCTGCAATATCTAAATTCTGCATTTGGTTATGTAAATCTGTTGGATTATCCCCAGCCAGTACCAAAACCCGGAGACATCTGGTTACCTTCTGAATGTTGCACTTCCAAGAAGGCTTACCAGATCTTTTTCACACTGTATTTAAATTGCATCAGCTCACAATCAGAACGCCTTTATGTCGTTTCAAATGTGTTTTGGTTGTTCTATGCTCTCGTTTCAGGAACATCCACAGCTCCTTAGACTCATTGGGTATTTAAATTTCCAAAGGACCTGACTGAAACATTTCCCAGCAGAAACAAAGGAAACGTGGGTTTCATCTCCAGCTGGCTTGCCTGAAGTAACTGGCTCGTGTGTGCAGCATGCACAGCCTCGGCACACACCGGTGCGGCAACACACCGCCTGCATGCACCGGTAACACCGCAGGGTTATAACTCACTTGAATTGCTACAAAAACCTATCTAAAAAAAAAGAAGGGTTAATATAGCTAATTAAGACATTTTCCTGAACTTAGTTTCCCTGTCCTGTACTCCTAATGTCTAACACCTGCAGACATGGATGAGGATCAGAAAGAAATAAAATCAATTTGCTAATCTTATTTGTCTAAATTGGCCACGTTCACTGCTCATCCACATTCATTTAGCCGCATGCTATGAAAAGGTAATTTCTTTCAACGCTTCTAATTGGAATCAAATAACATACAATTATGAAATCCTCACGCTTCGCAAATTCCAAATGATAACTCCGCTGTGCGTGCCAGAGATAACCCTCTTTAGTGCGACGCGTACAGCTGACGGGGCCATGCTGCTTTTTCCTCTTGGGGGGCGGGGGGGGCAGCGTTTCAGACAGCTCACTTTGACAGTTCATCGGAGCGCATCATTGACTTGATTTTATCCCGCTTTCGTAACGCTCGGTGTCACGTGACTCAACTCGTAACGGGAACGTTATCGCAAGTCTTACATGCTGCCTTCATCTCAAAGCAGCTACAGAAAGCATTACAATGATGACAAATGATAAAGGACAGCAGGCCAGGCCTTTACAATCACAATCACGCACACACACACACACACACACACTTGCCCCTGGAAATGAGATGTAAGAGCTTTGTCCTGTCAATAAAGTTGGCAAGTGAAGCCAAACAAGTGTTTCTGAAAGCATCTCAGCAGTTACATCTGGCTGAATCAATATGCAACAGGGCACGCCCGTCGGGTTTTAAAGGTATGTCAGGCTTCATGTGAGAGGTTTAGTGGGCAGCAAAATAAGGAAGAAGAAAAAAAAAAAAGATGCTGCACACTGGAAAAAAGGGAGGCTGGGACAATGTTATAGTCCAAAAAGACAGAAGTAATTCATTCTAAAGTGCACGGCTAAAAAGTGCAGGGGAGAGAGGAAAAAATGCATATACAAAAATGGACGACAGATAAACCGGCCCCAGTGTTCTGTAGAAATGCATCACACAATCAGTTACGCAGCCAGACGAGAAGAATGGCGGCTGATGCGTCAGAGGATATCCATTGGCATCAACTGAGTCCCAGCCTCTGTTGTGCGTTATGCAGTCTTCTTCTTTTTCCTTGTCTTGAAGATTTCTTATGGTTTGCACCTGCGGTAATTGTCTATTCATGTTAGCACAACCAGCATCTTTGTTCATTTTTGAGTGCCAGATTCTTTACATTGCAGCGAATTCAGGGGGCAGCCGGGAACCACCGCAGCCGAGACGCAAACCCAAGTCGGACCCTTTAGTCGGCAGTTCCCGGCTGCCCCCCTGAATTCGCTACACTGGTGTCAGAAGTGGAATGGTGAGACCGTGAGGCCATTGGAAGCACGTGCGCCCAGAGGCGTGAGGGAGCTGGTTATGCAGAAGCGCACTTCCTGAAGGAGGCGGGGTAGTGTAACGACCATCAATGAGTAGACTCGCTAGCCCGTGTGCTAGTCGACTGGTTAATGTATGTTGTGTTTTGTTGTTGAGTCTTAAAAATATGAGATGACATAAGGAACCTTTAGTCTCCATTTATTGCCCAACTCTCCCAACACCTGCGACCGGTTCCCCGAGACGTACGCAAGTATGTCATGTGATACGCAGATCACGTCATGGCGTATGACACATCTCCCATCAAGAACATCGTTTACATTCTTTTCTTTTTACATTCAGTTCCCTGGCTTAATTGCTTGTTACCAACTATTAAATTTGCTCAGTGAGCCTCGGAGGTGCTTCAACGTTTCTATGTGGCCTCCTGATTTCTGTTTCAGTATGCTCATTACTTCCCTTTACATGCGTTTCAGTTACAGGCGAGTTTGCATTATCAACATTCACGTTTATTTCCTCAGTAACACTTTGTTCCTTTGCAAGTACCTTCTTGTGTTTGCACCTCATATGATCTTGGAGCTACATTCTGCAGTACCCTAGCTTCTAGGCTCCAGTATTTTCCATCATGCAATTTGACCCTATCATTTGGTTTCATCTCGCTCAGTTCTTTTGACCCTCTGTCATAATGTCTTTTCCGTTTCAGTTTATCCTTTGGCTTTCTCTCAGCTAACCCTTTGTCAAGTACACATTCACTCTCCAGTAATTGTGGCATCCGGGTTGAGCAGCAGTTCAGCTGGCGACCGCCCATGTGACAGTGGAGTTGACCTGTAGTTCAGTAGTGCTAAATAAGGATCCGTTTTAGAATCGACAGCTTTCTTGATTAGCAACTTCACAATTTTCACTCCATTTTCAATGAAACCATTAAACTGTGGATACTTTGGACTCAAAGTCACATGTTTGAACTCATAGGTCTTTGCAAAGTTGTGGACTTCCTCACAGCTGAACTGTGGTCCATCATCAGTCATTACATAATCAGGTATGCCATGACGCGCAAAAAAAAAAAAGACTTGACATATGTGATAACCTGAGATGCTGTTGTGTTTTTCCGGAGGGCCATCTGCAGGTAGTTTGAGAAATAATCAACCACAACCACGTAGCTTTTCCTTTCTCGCTCAAACAGATCTATGCCCACTTTGCTCCATGCTTTACACACCTCATTATTCTCCACCCACATGGGCTCTTTTGCCTGCTTGGCCCTAGTATGTTTGTGACAGGTTTCACATGAACGTATGGTCTGCTCTATGTCCGAACTCATACCCGGCCAGTATAGTACTGCTTTGGCCCTTCTCTTAGACTTCTCTATACCAAATATGTCCCTCATGTATTTTGATCAACATGTTACAATGCAAAACCTTAGGAATCACAATTCTAGGACCCTTAAACAGAATGCCGTCTAATACTGACAACTCGTCCCTGAACTGGTAGTAAGGTGCAGGTACACGGTGTACAGACCAACCCTGGGTGATTGCTTTAATTACACTTTTAAGCATTACATCCTCAGCTGCGGCCCTAGCTATGACGGTCCACATCTCATCTGAGACTGGACAGCTTTTCCTGATCAAACTGACATGAATGATTTTGTCCTTGTGATACTGTTGCAGTGGGACTGTGCTGTCGTATGCACGTGACAGCGTGTCTGCCACCAACAGTTTTTTTTTTTTTACAAGGTTTGTATTCAAGCTCAATGTCATATTTCTGCATTTTAAGGAACAACCTTTGTACCCTGGGTGGTGTGTTCGCTAGGCCTTTTTTTGTGCTATGGCCACTAGTGGCTTGTGGTCTGTTTCAGCCCAAACTTTTTTTTTTACCATAGATGAACACATGAAACTTTTCACACCCATATGCAACAGCTAAAGCTTCCTTTTCTATCTGTGCCTAATGGCACTCTGAGGTTGTCAATGCTCTTGAGGCATACGCTACTGGGCGCTATGGGGTGTTGTATCTCTGTAGCAACACTGCACCCTATCCCTGATTTAGATGCATCTGCTGAAATTTTGGTTTGACGTTTTTCATCATAAAATTTTAAGACAGGTGCTTTCCCTATCAAGTCTTTCAACTTATCAAACTCTCTCTGATGGTTACTGTCCCAACTCAAGAAGTGTTGACTAGTAGACCTCTCATCTGACTAGCGTGGCTTGAGAGGTTTGGTATGAACTTGCCTACGTAGTTTACCATACCAAGAAATCTCTTAACACCCTCTTTGTCGGTTGGTGCAGGCATATGCCTAATGGCTGTGACTTTGCTTTGGTCAATTTCTACACCATCTTGTGTCAGCTTTTCACCAAGAAAAGTGATTTCTGTTTGTCTGTACTGACATTTGCCTGCATTCCGTTTCAAGCCACTAGTTCTGGCTGCGTCTACTACCATTTTCAACCTCTGGTCATGCTCCTCAATTGTATTGCCCCATATCAATATGTCATCAATGTATACCTTGACACCTGGAACGCTCTCAAAAGTTTGTTGGATTGCTCTATGAAACACCTCAGGTGCAGAAGCCAGCCCAAAAGATAATCTTTTGAAAGAATACCTTCCGAATGGAGTATTGAATGTACAGAGCTTGACACTCTCTTCATCTAGACTTACCTGCCAAAACCCTGAGGACGCATTTAGTTTAGAAAAGTATTTTGCGCCTGCTATGTCACCAAATGTGTCCCCTGTTGTAGGCAGCTGGTGGTATTCTCGTTTTAAATATCTGTTTAACACTTTGGGATCCATACATAGCCTAAGTGAGTCATCCTTTTTCTCTACTAGAACGAGTGAGTGTGCCCATTCAGTAGGTCCCTCTTTTTTCTACTATGTCCAAGGATTCTAGTCTGTTCAACTCTGCTTTTCATTTTCCCAATAGAGCTAGTGGCACCTTCCTAGCTGCATGAATGACTGGTTTGTTTGGCTTTTCTAGCTCAATTTTGCGAGTGACTTTTAAGTTTCCCAATACCCTGAAAAACACGAGTATAATCATCCTCTACATTTCCTGTGCCCATGTCACTTCCATTTTTTAACTCATGAATATGTTTTACCAGACCTAATGCATTGCATGTTTTAAGCCCAATTATGGGTGGCTTGCTACCTTGCACAATTACAAAGGCACACTAAATCACTCACCTTTTATGGACATTACCAAACCGCATGTACCCATTGTAGGGATAGCCTCCCGACTGTATGCTCCCAGTTTTACTTGGTCCTTGGTGTTTCACAATGGCTGGAATCTTCAACCTGGCCAGGTCAGTTTCAGCCATTATTTTGGCCTGTGTGCCTGTATCCACCTTGAAACAGATGTATGTTCCATTTACAGTGTATTCAACTGTCCAATGCTCGTCCTTCATCACACTGTAGACCATTCCCACGAAGAGGTCACCTGCAGCGTCACTGTCTTTATTGTTGATACAGTGGATCTTTCTCTGGATCTGTTTGCAGACCCTGGCGAAGTGGTTCTTTCTGCCACACTTTCGACATTCCTTTCCGAATGCCGGACATTGTTGTGGTCTGTGTTCCCCACCACAGCGCGAGCAGTGCCTCGTCTCCGGACTCTGCCACTTGCTATTTTCATGCTTTTCACCACTCTGCTGCTTTGCTTTGTGCTTAGTAATTTTTTTTCTCTCAGACTCTTCTCACGCACCCCCATCACTATCCTGTCATGGACCAGTGAGTCAGCTAAACTGCCAAATTTGCACAACTGACTTTTCAACTTAACGTCCATAATAAATTCTTCAACAGTCTCTGACTCGGTCTGTGACCTGCTATTGAAAACATACCTTTCATATGTTTCATTTTTCTTTGGAATACAAAAGGGTGCAAATCTCTCCACCACCACATCAAAATACACCTGTTCCTCCTCCGTTAGCTGCATGCTGTTGAAGACATCCAATGCATCTGCACCAGCCACCATTAGCAACAATGCAAACTTTTCTGCATCTTCCATTTTGTCGCTCCCAATTGCAGTCACATATGTAACAATACATGTTATTTCTCAACGGACCTTTTGAGGTTAATGTTTGTTCCTAGTAGGAAGCTTCAGTGGGGGACACCGTGGGTTGTTGTTATGTGCTTGGCACGAGCCGCATTGTACTCTTGATGATTGCAGTAAAGAAGTTAACTTTACATTCGGTCTCTGTCATATCTATAGAAACAAACATACTGAAACATGTTGGCAGCAGTATGAACCTGGAAGCCATGGTTGGAAGATGTTTGGAAGTGCAACGATCACCTTTGAGAAAACGAAGTTAGCAAGTGCAACCAGATGCTAGCTAGGACAAGCTAATTATTCCCCGCCAGTCGGAGAAGTTACAGAGTCAGAGCGCGTGAGTAGCTAACGTCACCATAGCAACTATTGAGAGCGCATTGAAACCTCCAGGAAAGATTGACTTTGAGGAAGGTAATCTAGCCCTTACCTGGAAAAGATGGAGGGAGGAATTCACGTTATATATGGATCTTACAATGGAGGAAAAGGAAGAGATTGTTAAAGTGAAATTGATGTACTATTTGATCAGGGGAAAAGGGAGAGAGATATGTGGGGATCAGCCCAGCACCAGAGATCTTCCAGAGGAAACAACCAAGCGGTGGACGGTCTCCCTGAGCTCAAGATCATTGCAGATAATATCCTAATTGTGAGAGAGGGAGAGAATGACAACGAGGCTATACAAGACCATGACATGAAATGAAACTGAGGAGGCTACTGGAAAGATGCAGGGACCTCAATGTGAAGCTGAACCTAGATAAACTGCAGCTCAGACTTAAAGAGGTGCCTTACATAGGCCACATACTGTCATCAGATGGGTTGAAGGTGGACCCAGGGAAGGTAGCAGCAATCAAAGAGATGCCTCGCCCTACAGATGTGAAAGGGGTACAGCATTTTCTCGGCATGGTTAACTACCTAGCAAAGTTTTGTGACCATGCATCCAACCTCTGTGAACCACTACGAGAGCTGACACACAAAAATGTGTTATGGGAATGGACAGACAGACACACAAAGGCATTCGAAAAAATCAAGGAGACAATCTCATAGACTGCAGTACCGAAATACTACAACCGAGCGGAGCAGCTTATGTTGCAGTGTGATGCCTCAGAGAGTGGGCTAGAGGCCGCCTTAATGCAGCTGGGACAACCGATCGCATATGCCAGCAGGGCCCTTACCGATACAGAAAAAGGCTATGCTCAGATCGAAAAGGAGCTACTGGCTGTGCTTTTTGGGATGGCAAGATTTAATCAGTTCACCTATGGGAGGCCTGTAGAGGTGCAGTCCAAACATAAGCCACTCGAGAGCATAATGACCTAACAGCTGCTCAGTGCACCTAAAAGACTGCATGCAGTACATGCTGATGGGCTCGCAGGGATATGAAGTCAGACTCCGATACTGCCCAGGGAAACATTTAGCGCTGGCTGACACCCTGAGCAGGGCATATCTCACAGGGAAGGAGACCAGAGGCTCTGTGGAGGTGGAAGTAGAGTCAATCAACATGATGTACTATCTGCCAGTGTCAAGCGAGAGGCTCCGGTCCCTACAGCGTGCTACAGAGTTGGACACAGACCTGCAGATGCTGAAGATGGTGATTCAGCAGGGGTGGCCGGCAGTGAAAGAAGAGGTGCCCTTGGCAGTGACCACGTATTTCCACCACAGAGACGAACTTAGTGTGCAGAATGGGGTTATCTTCAGGGGAGAGCGAGTTGTTGTGCCTGCAGCCCTTTGGTCTGAGATAATGCAGAGAATACACTCTTCCCACATAGGGGTTGAGGGATGTCTGAGATGGGCCCGGGAGTGCGTCTACTGGCCTGGCATGAATGCACAGCTTAAAACCTACATGGAACAGTGCAGCACATGCAGTGTTTGGGGTGTAAAGCAGCAAAAGGGGACCTTGAGGTCACACAAAGCCCCAAAACATCCCTGGGAGAAGGTAGGGACCAATCTGTTTTCATTTAGTGAAGGAGAATACTTGATCACCGTGGATTATCTCTCAAACTTCTGGGAAGTGGATCAGTTGGAGAAAGTTACACAGTCAAAAACAGTGATTCGGAAGCTGAAATCACACTTTGCCAGATACAGTATACCCGACACTGTGTACTCAGACAACGGCCCTCAGTACACATCAGAAGAGTTTAAACGCTTCAGCAAGGACTGGGACTTCACACACAAAACGTCCTCTCCTGGCTATCCACAGAGTAATGGAAAAGTGGAGTCGGCAGTGAAAACAGCCAAGAGACTGATGGCCAAAGCAAAGAGGGCAGGGGCTGATCCTTATCTAGCCTTGCTAGACCACTGTAATACCCCATCACAAGGCACAGACAGCAGCCCCGCGAGGTGCTCATGGGAAGACACACAAAGACACTGCTGCTGATGAGTGAGACACTGTTGCGACCTAGAACAACCACGTGTCATGAGGCAGTCAAAGAAAACCAAAACTGACAGGCAAAGTACTACAACACCTCAGCCAAGGACCTCACAGAGATGCGCCGTAATGACAAGGTGAGGGTCCAGCCACTGACAGGGCCTAGACACTGGTGGCAGAGAGTGACAGTACTCAGACCAGTGAAGCAAAGGTCATATGAGGTGAGAATAGAACAAGGCTAGGTTTTTAGGAGGAACAGGAGACACCTAAGGGAAAGCAAGGAAATAGAGGGAGACTTCCCCGCAGCAGAGGAATGTGTGGAAGCTGAGGAACAGGCCGCAGAGCAGGCAGAAAGAACACCGATAGACATGGAAATAGAAAATCAAATGTGGTGCTCAGATGGGCCAGTACCGCCAGATGTGGCTCACACTCCTCGCTCTAGGTCTGGTCGACCTTTGAGGAGACCAGCACACCTGAAATACTTTGTTTGAGTCAGTTGACACAAGGACAGCACACATTCAGTTCATGGACAGTGTCTAAGGAGTTCATGGGGATACTTGAAAAAAAAATACATAAGGGACTTTATGTTAATTAATGTTATGTTTGGAAAAAAGGAAACGTAACAAAATATGTTATTTCTCTGTGGAACTTTTAAGGTTAATGTTTGTTCCTAGTAGGAAGCTTGAGTTGGGGACACCGTGGGTTGTTGTTGAACTTTCTCTGTTTTTCTTCACCGTTCCCGTCAACTTTAGTTCAGTCGGAGGCTTTAAGAGATGCTCCATCTTTTCCAGGCCTGTTTTCGGCACCCGCGTGCCGTGACTAGCATAAGCTAACACTAACCGCACTAGCAACTAACGTTAGTACTGGCCGTTCGTCGTCCAACTGTTTGGCCACTTAACTCGTCTGTTCTCGAGTCTAACATGAGTTCGACAACTCCTGGTACCATGTCGTGTTTCGCTATTGACTCTTAAAAAAATATGAGACGACATACGGCACCTTTAGTCTTCATTTATTGCCCAACGCCCAACACCTGACTGGTTCCCCGAGCCGTACGCAAGTACGTCACATGATACGCAGTTCGCGTCATGACGTATGACACAACGTAGTCACCCGTGGTGCGGGAGACCCAGGTTCGCGTCCCGGCTGCGGTGGTTCCCGGCTGCCCCCTGAATTCGCTACAGTATCCATTTGAATTTATATTAAACTATGCTTCTTCCTTTTTCTTTTTTCGTTTTGCTGATGCATTTCATGGACACTGCACATACATTATATAACTGTGCCTTTGCTCCCTTCTGCTCTTTCAGCTGAGTACACTAAAGCTGTATTCGGAAATGCATTGCGAACCTGAACTTATCTACACGGTGGAGCTGTGTGTGAGAATGCAAATGTCCGAATTAAACGGTCCGGACATTAAACGGATTTTATCCACCAAGCTCCCCCGGTACAAAGTCCGTGTGACATCCGACTGAGCCCATATGAGGACAGCAGGTCATCTTCCGGAGTGTTCACAGCGAGAGAGTTGATGTGTTGATGAGGTCGCTATCATGCGAGTGGCGCGAAACCGCACCGGTCGTATGCTTTTATTTTTTATTTATTTTTATTTTGCTTGTTTGTTTGCTTTCCACTCTTTCGTTGATACTGCGGATACGTCCAAATACATGTAGAACTGATATCAACGCAAAAACAGTCATCATAGGGTGGTGGCGTGGCGGTCTATTCCGTTGCCTACCGTTGCCTTCCGTTGTCGGTTCGAATCCCAGTGTTACCTCCGGCTTGATCGAGCATCCCTACAGACACAGTTAGCTGTGTCTGCGGGTGGGGAGGCGGATGTCGGTATGTATCCTGGTCGCTCCACTAGTGCCTCCTCTGGGGGCACCTGTTCAGGGGGAGGGGGAACTGGGGGAACAGCGTGATCCTCCCACGCGCTACGTCCCCCTGGTGAAGCTCCTCACTGTCAGGTGAAAGAAAAGAAGTGGCTGGCAACTCCATACGTATTGGAGGAGGCAGCCCTCCGCGGATCAGCAGGGATGGAGCAGCGACCAGGAAGGCTCAGAAGAGTGGGGTAATTGGCCAAGAGCAATTGGGAGAAAAAAAGGGGGAAACCCCCCCCAAAAAAAAGTCATCATTACGGATGAGTCGGTAGCCTCGTCCGTCATTTCCGTCATGTCTTGCCTCCTGCACCCCCCCCCCACACACACACACACACCCCAAACCAAACGGAGTATTTCCAGTAGGTGGGAACACGTCTGACACGGACTATTTCCTGTTGGGTTAATTGGCATTAGACATGAGTGAAAGAGCAACTCCGGACAACACCCACGTCTGATTCTCTGGACACTGTCCCGAGTTCATGTGAGAAAACGAGTCAACACTGCTCTCACAGCTAACCACGGTGCTGTGGTCACTGGTCACTATTTCATGGTCACCACGCACGCCTCAAATGGCACCACCTTTTCTCAGCGGGCACACCTTCCAGCTGCGGCAGTATAACTGAGAAAGTGTGTGTGTGTATGATTTATGGAGGTGTGATTGGGAGTGATTCCACTGGCAGAGCAGCCGGCCGGCACAAGCAGCAGCTCTTCCCCTGTGCTCTTCATCACCGAAGCTGTGAATAATCACTCTCTCTCAGCCCTTCAGCATTAGCATCTGTCAGGCCCTTGCCTCCGTCTATGGAGGACGACCAGCCGCTCACAGCTCCTTCGCTCCTGACGCACTTAAGAGACTTGCTCGTACCTCAGGGGGTCCATGTGCCCAAAAGGGCCGCTGGTGCAATTAGTATTCCATTAAAGAGGAAAATTGCAATGGGGCTGAAGACGGCTGTCTATAATACAGGACTACATTTAAGTGTAAAAGGTGACAAATATATATATTTATTGTTTGTTTTTTTGTTCCCTCTTGGTGTAGGCTGGCTGAATACACCTGCTCTTTTTCTGTTTTCTTCCATAGTCCCGCTTAACACTTCTGTTGCCCTAAAGTCTCCAGTGCACCAGAAACTGAAAGCAAGCGGAGGTACAAATTGGCAGGGAAAGAGCGAGAACAACAGAACAGCGCTCTCTTACAGCCACTGAACCACGTAATGAAAGCAAATACTTCTCCCTGTGCAGTGCTCCTTCTTAAGTCTGGCTGGAGGTTTTCCAAATGAAAAGGCCACGCTGAGACCGCAATGTTTTTATCCATGTCGACGCTTTAGAGGCAGTAGGCAACGCCGCCAATGGTAATCCCTGGCCCGGGCCTGCACGGTCGTCTCCTGTTAAATCACTGAAATTGCTGTTTGCCTTTAATAACACTGTTTGATGCGTGCGATTGTGCGGGGCACTGATTTCAACAGATAACGTAATTTGGACGGCATCAACTCTTACACCTGTTATGGACGAGAACGGGGCAGACAGGTGGAGGACCCGAATGCAGACCCGGCAGACAGGTTGAATGAGAGGGCTTTAACGCTCAAAATGCAAATGGCAGGCGTGCTAGTCAGTCAGCGGGGAACGAGTCTGAAACCGGCAAAGTCCAAAAAGGGGGAAAGGTAGGCAGGTGGGTCAGAAACAAGCTGAAGGTCTAGACCACGGGAACAGACAGGAACAGGAGCGCCGGCCGCAGGAAAACACAGAGGCGGCACTCAGCTACGGCGAGATCAGAATGACAGATCAGCTCAGGAACAGGCAGGGTCAGAGTTCATGGAAGAAACCATGACGAACCAGCAGGGAATGGCTGATTGAGACAGGTCTACGTACCGAGGAGCTGAGGAGGGGATGTGCAGCAGGCGCACAGGTGGATGTGCTGAACAGAGAGGAAAGTCATGTGGTGGACAAGTGGAGGAATGACAAAGAGTAGAGCACATGGTGCAGGGCTGGAGACAGGCTGGTCCAGGGAAACACACACCGGGCCCAGGCAGGAATCATGACACCGGTCAATATGTTGCTATTCAAGTCAGTACCATGTAATTTCTTATTTATGGACATCATTAGAGCTCGTGGGTTGCATAAAACAAGACCAATGTTATTTGACTGACTATGACATGATGTGCTACCATTTACGCCCCATAACTTCACATTTGGAACAGTCAAAAATGTTTTGGGGGACGTTCAAACCCAGAATCACTCCACCTGGTTATGCCAGCGCTACTACAAACAATATTACAGAGTCATACATTTTTTCCTTTACTTTTTTTTCTTACAGACTATTCATTCATCCATCCATCATCCAAACTGCTTATCCTAAACAGGGTCACAGGATGCTGGAGCCTATCTCAGCAGTCATTGGGCGGCAGGCGGGGAGACACCCTGGACAGGCTGCCAGGCCATCACCCCCCCCCCCCACACACACACACACACACACACACCTAGGGACAATTTAGTATGGCCAATTCACCTGACCTACATGTCTTTGGACTGTGGGAGGAAACCCACGCAGACACAGGATGAACATGCAAACTCCACACAAGAGGACGCCCCAGGATGCCCCCCAAGGTTAGACTACCCTGGGGCTCGAACCCAGGACCTTCTTGCTGTGAGGCGACTGCGCTAACCACTGCGCCACCGTGCCGCCCAGTCAGCCTATTTCTTTTGGATTTTTTTTGATGCTGTTTGTTTCTGGATCCTGACTAGGCTACAACCGGATGGATTTTTTATTATCGTTATATTGTTTCACATATCAAATCGGTGATAACCTACTTTGAACAGTATGTTCTTCCATGAGCAGAGTTGTAACAGCTGCTTTCTTAAGTAGCACCAGTTCCGTGGTTCTACGACACAGACATTTTCAGTGGGGGTCCGACACAGCAAGCTACTATATCTATAGACTGAGACAATCCATTAAAATGGGAAGAGACACCCGCTATTCCCTCCAAATGCAACTTCCTGCGTTTTCTTTACTATAAGCAAACCTCTGCTGAGTTTACCAGCCATCCATCTTCAACTTCCCTGCCCGAGCTGAGTCTTTGTCACAACACTTTTTAATTAAATGGCGCCTATGCCAGAGAGCATCATTATGCAGAGTCGTCCCCCATGCCACACTTCCATCAGCAGTAATTTATGAGCGGCGAGGTGCATCCTTAATTACAACATTCATAAACACAGAAATTCACGAGATTATCGTCAGCCAGTCGATCCATCTCCAGAAGGTCTGAATCAGCTCCTTCCAACCAGGTGTTCGTTTGAGGAGACTAAGAAGATGTATGTTAAGTGTTTCTAAATGATTATGAGGGGGGGTCGGCCCACTGGCAGCGATGTTTCAGCAGCAAAACTCATCAGCTGGCTGGGAGGTTACCAATAAAAAAACTACATCATTCATGACCCAAACTGTTAGCAGCTATTGTGAAATGTTTGACTTTGACTTTGTGGGAATATGAGTTTGGACTCCCCCCCGAAATGTCCATTATGTCCGATATAATCACATGCATTATCCTTAATTGTATGCAATTGTCTTTGTTTGTGTTTTATTTCTGCTTGGGTAATGAGATGTCATCACAGGAGCACAGCTCTCCCCCTATGGCAAAGTTTTAAATGCAGCTTAAATGTCCCACACTAATAGATGACCTGAAGGTACGAGGGTAGGACAGATGTCCCCACAGGGCTTCTGTTATACGTTAGCATTGAGCCTTACAGCTTCAATGTCAGACTTACTTTTCCGACTGCATCCTTTTTTCTTTTTTCTTTTTCTTTTTTTTTGTTGGATCCCCCAACCCGCTGCCCACCCCTTTTTCTCCCCAATTGTACCCAGCCACTCTTCCGAGCCACCCCAGTTGCTGCTCCGCCCCCTCTGCTGATCCGGGGAGGGCCGCAGCCACATGCCTCCTCCGATACATGTAGAGTGGTCAGCCACTTCTTTTCACCTGACAGTGAGGAGTTACGCCAGGGGGGCGCAGCACGTGGGAGGACAACGCTATTTCCCTCAGTCCCCCCCCCCCTGAACAGGCGCCCCGACCGCCCAGAGGAGGCGCTAGTGCAGAGACCAGTACACATACTCACATCCGGCTTCCCACCCGCAGACACGGACAATTGTGTCTGTAGGGACGCCTGACCAAGCCGGAGGAAACACGGGGATTCGAACCAGCGATCCCCGTGTTGGTAGGCAACAGAATAGACCGCTATGCTACCCGGACGCCCTTCTCTCATCTCTAATTGTGTGAATGAACAGCAATAAAGAGCTAAAAAAAATCATTTCATACTCTGCATGTATATATACGATATGCACTATCGACTAGCTTTTCCACTTCGATTAATCTCAGGATCATTTCAACACCCGCGTGACCACATCCAAGTGAATAATCAATGAGCTTTTCTCAGTGACCTCAGGGTTTGCGCAAGACGAGGTAAATAAAACAGCCTGTAAACAGCTCGGCAGGCAGCCACACAGCCCGGTGAGGAGAGAGAGCAGGGGCAGTGGGAGGGTGACGGGATGCTGGAGCTTGACTGGCTTCTCCCAGATGGCTGTTAGGAGGACAGCATCTCTGCATCAGCCGCAGCAAACTGCAGCAAATGCAGCGGCGTTTGGAGCTATGCTGATTCTTCAGAGATCTGACAGATCCTTACGTAGCCTACAGAAATCACCCACCTTCACTGAAGCGAAACATGCTTGAACAGTTATGAAAGATTTATCCTTACATAAGCAGCTGGGTGTATAATCTTAAGTTGCCATTTTCTTTCTTCTCAGCCAGACATTTTTCTAGGTCACTGCTCGGTTCACATTTTGTCTTCAGTTCACACTAATATTTCGTTCCAACTCTGCCCCCCACCCCCCACCCCCCAGCACTTGTTTGTAAGAGATTTTATGATGGCTATTCTAATTTTAAAACCCCCCGGCACCTTGACAACAGTAAATAAGTACATTTTATACTAGTAGGCTACCTTCCACAGACAGAGTTGCAAAGTGCTTCAAAATGTAAACAAAAAAAAAGGGGGGGGGGAATTATATAAAAATAAATAAATAAAGATTTCAAAGATAAACAGAGGTTGCATAAGCCAAACAAACAAGCAATGCACAAATGAGACAAAGACTAAACAAAATCAAGACTAAACAGGGGAGGAAAACAAACACAGATAAGTAGCAGGGAATATAATGGGACGGGACGTGGATTCATGCAAAAGATTCTTGATAACCCATTCAAAGGCTGTATGTTAATGATTGATTGTTAGCACAAGTTGTTGGATTTTACTGTTGGGTCTTTTGGGAGTCATGTTCATCACCATAACTTGATAACCGTGATTTGGTTTCATGTAAAAGCAGCACAACGCTCACTATGGACCCTGCTATGGATTTAGCATGCCGCAACATGACACCCGATTTTCCATCCATATTTCACGGCAATATACACACCAGCAGTCTAGTCAAATATATGCAGTCCATCATTTCCCGCTGAAATCGGTCATTGACTTTACTATTAACTGGCCTTGGGAAATAATGTTCAGTGGTTGATCTGTAAAGTGCATATTTCTTCCACATTCTCGTTTACACACATAGGCTACAAGCTTCTACACTGGAAAATAGATCCACAGAGCTTTCTGAAAGAATCATTGTGTTTACACTATGCAATATGTTGGTCAGTCTCATAATAAAATACAGAAGCTGTTGTTGAATCCTGACAGAGGTCTGCAATGTCTCTGTGGTGATCTGTTTAATTGCTTGGCTTGGGAGGTCTCCTCATTTACCAGTATCTGCCTGTGTGGAGGTGACAAGTAATTGGATGGGACATCACTCACTCTTCCAACTGACTGTCTTGTGCTGACCCGGAATTTCTCTCTTGTGAGCACGGGAGCAGGGCTAATGACCGTATCTACAGGCAAAACCTGGAGAAGGACCCAGTGTTTCTGATCTTACGGGTCCCCGGGGTCACTGTGTGACAGAGACAAAGTGACAATGCCATCTTTAAGCATACAGTACTCGCTATATACCTGCTGACTATGCAGCAGGGTGACCATAATCAAATGCAAGGGGGTGTGAATATAGTCACACTGATGTTGCTGAAGTTGGAACTCGGGCAAATCCAACCTCATATATGTAAAATTGCAAAGGAATGGCCAATTTAAGTCAGGCATCTCGGGCAAGATCATTCAGGCCCGACTTTGCCAAGATAACAGACCTGATGTCACAGCAACACGGTCATGCTCATGGTTAATGGCAAACCGTTCGCTTTGCATAGGATTTTATTTGAAAACTCTTACTTGGATCTAAACTTCTGTAATTTTTATGTTATGCATACGTTTTGTAGCATCTATTCCTATCCATTTATAACGATATTTGTTTGATGAACCTCGGCATAACTTCCACAATTATGCCATTGTATAGATAGTCATGAAGATCCTGCACAGATGCTTGTGTAACAGCGTACAACCACGGATGTGTCGACTCGCTAGCCCTTGGCTAGCTGGTCGGACTCTTAATGCAGTCGACCGTGGTGCGGGGAACTCAGGTTCGATCCCACCGCTGCCACCAAATGAGCTGGAATTCAGGGAGCAGGCGGGATCGAACCTGAGTTCCCCGCACCATGGGTGACTGCATTGACAAGTCAACTACAGGGTCCGACCCGTTAGCCAAGGGCTAGCAAGTCTACACATCCATGACCGTACACTGTTACACTACTCCCCTCTATCGGGAAGCGCATTCCCGCGCTTCCGCATACCAGCTCCCCCTCACGCCTCTGAGCGCATATGCATCCCACCAAATGTAGCGAGAATTCAGGGGGCAGACGTGGTTACCGAAGTCTGGTAACATGCAGAATGTAACCTGCTGTGACTAAACGCTAACCTCTACATCATCCATCTGTCACTTCTGCTCCCTTTGTCCCTCAGTTATAAATCAACCAAGCTTAAAAGATTTCCCTGCCTCTTTACCACTATTTGGCAAGGACTTCCCTTCTAACCCTGCAGTTATTTTCAACTTTCCAAAAGAAAAATGTTACCCATTAATCAGACTGAATGACAGGTTGCACTTAAGGGAACAATGTTTTACATTGCTGATTAAAAAGACTGCAGTTTGAAAGGTACAATCCTTATTTCGAATGTAAACTAAAGGGTCACACCATTGCCAAAATATGAAACACAGGATTGGAACCTGCCATCATTCCCAGATTGATTGAGGGGTTTCTTTATACAAGGAATAACACTAAACAATGACTAAATCTGAGTTTCTAATGTCTTCTGATGCTGTAAAGGGTTATTTACATGGGTCATTGTATTGGTAACTGTAAACACTGAAGTATAACAGGTCCATATTTTCAAATGCGACTGGTTGAGAAAGACAAAATTCTTACTTTCAGTTTATAACTCAAAGTCTTTAATTATATGTATAGATATACCTCAATTTTTTATATGGTCAAATAAATCACAGATTGAACCTTTAATGCAAAATGAGAGCAATGGATCAAAAATAATAACCACCTATGTTCCTTCCATGAGTTCCCTTTTTTTCAACCACTGTGTGCTGCTGCACAAGGAAATTATGATGCAGACAAGCACATTTTTACATTACTGGCACAAACTCTCGACAACAAAACACTATTAAACTCAGTGTGAAACAATCGAAGTTCAGTACGAGGCTGCAACATGCCTTAAGCATGTATTGTATTCACATAATCACTCACAGCAAAACACAAGGCAGAAAAAGCGTCCCTGGCATACCTCCATGTGGGAGCCCAGCAAAGTTAATGGCAGCTCTTGGAGCCATGTTAGCGGTTATCACAAAAACTATTAGAGCTTTGCAGCCATTTCAGATTCCATCCATCTACAAAATGTATTGGAGAGGGCAGAGGACAAATGGGTTGCCTTGGTGCTCTGATAGATCAGGTCGGAAAAGCAGGCGGTACAGTGGCTCAGCGGTTAGTGCTGCCACCTCACAGCAAGAAGGCAAGAAGGTCCTGAGTTTGAACCCCGGGGTTGCCCAACCTTTTGGGGGGGGGGGGGTCATACCAGGTTGTCCTCTGTGTGGAGTTTGCATGTTCTCTCCATGTATGCGGTGGGTTTCCTCCAGGTGCTCCGGTTTCCCCCACCATCAAAAAGGCATGCATGTTAGGGTTAATACTCCTGTCTGTGTCCCTGAGCAAGGCATGGCAAGAAGAACTGGAGTTGTTCTCCGGGTGCTGCACAGCGGCTGCCCACTGCTGCTAGCTACACAGCTAGAATGGGTTGAATGCAGAGAGGAATTGCCCCACGGGGATTCCAAGCCTGCCCATCCAATGACTGCTGGGATAGGCTCTAGCATCCCGCGACCCCAACTGGGATAAGCGCCTTGGATAATGGATGGATGGATGGAAAATAAAAAAATGAAATTAAAAAAAATAAGGTACCTTCCTTCATACCCCTCCAGCGAAGGTGGCGAACACTTCTGCAGTGGTTTGCAAATGACCCAAAAACTGTCAATGGAAACACATTGCACGGAAGAAATGAATTGTTGATTTAAATTGTAAAAAAAAAAAATTTTTTTGATGCACAGTTGACTCATTATCACTCCTGAATATCAGGATCTACCTCTTTTTAAAGTTTTTGTTTTTTCTACCACTCATCCGCTATTGCATTTGGGCCTCGCTTATCTTACAAAACTAGTGACTCGTCCAACCTGTCAATCAAGCCAGTTCAGTTCCCCGCACACGCCAAATGAATAGTCATAACTGTAATGTAGAGCTGATTGGTAACTGTAAGGTTTCCCGCTCCATTCTGTCGAGCGGTGACGCTGAGCTGTTGTGCACGCTGGCACGTCGAGTGCTCTACTGTCAGCCTGCAGAGGAACGTCTCATTCATAATGTTGTGAGAAACGCTGTGAAAAGGGGGAAACATCACTCAGGGTGTCATGGGATACTGAAAACATTATTTTCAGCGCTTGCATCCGTGAAGCGTCTGTCTTCTTCATCCTTCATTTCACACGAGACAATTACATAAGCATCAGAAAAAGGTGCGGGAGCGGTGCATGGATTTTTAAACTACATTAAGCAGAAGCCTTGTTAAATCCCATCCAGGGAAGCAGCTGTGTGGCTGGTGTTCAGTAACCTCCTGAAGCACGGCGGAAGACAAGGCCAGGCATTCTGGGAAGGAAATCTGCGCCTTCCGAATGACAGCCACATTAAAGGGACACCGGAAACCCGAATAAAAGTAAAGCCCGAAACAAATAGAAGTACGCCACGCCTGCAGAGCGCTCATACGGTACTTTGTTTGGCTACTGAAGAACGCAACCATGACTGATACGGCTGCGAAAGACATCTGATAACCATTTATTTCCTTAAATTTCAGCAACATAATACAAGGAATGAATGCACTAAATGGGTCACAGATGCATAATGCTTTTTTTTCCAAAAGACAGGATGAGGGTCTACTGCGCAGCGTAGATGCACTCAATAAACATCCTTAGGCTGAAATTATATTTTTGGTTCAGTTCTGAGGCAGCAGATTGTGTTAGCTCTTTACATCTCACGGTCAAATAAATATCCTTTTCATCTATTTAACCAATGTAATAAAGAAGAATTTCTCCATAGCAGATGCTTTTATCCAAAGGGACGTACATCTGACAGTTAATGCAACACAAGCAAAAAGCTAGGCAGGAGGCGACAACGCAAGTAAGTGCCAAAAACTAGGTTCAAGTCCAATAGGACATAGGTGTCAACAGGCAGTGCACAAAGGCAATGCATAGGGTACACGGAAGCGATTTTTTAAATATATATATATTAATACCATCAGGTGTGGAGGTGTTCTAGTATCACGGAGTATTGCTTTTGGGGGGGGCGCTCCGTATATGGGAAATGCTTCAGATAACCACAGGCCTCTCCAGCTGATTGGGGACACCCCCCCTTTTCTCCCCAATTGTACTTGGCCAATTACCCCACTCTTCCGAGTCATGCTGGTCGCTGCTCCACCGCCTCTGCTGATCCAGGGAGGGCTGCAGACTACCACATGCCTCCTACGATACATGTGGAGTCGCCAGCCTCTTCTTTACACCTGACAGTGAGGAGTTTGCCAGGAGGACATAACGCGTGGTAAGATCACGCTATCCCCCAGTTCCCCCTCCCCCCCGAACAGGCACCCCACCCGACCAGAGGAGGCGCTAGTGCAGCGACCAGGACACATACCCACATCCGGCTTCCCACCCGCAGACACGTGTCTGTAGGGACACCCGACCAAGTCAGAGGTAACACAGGGATTCAAACCGGCGATCCCCGTGTTGGTAGGCAACGGAATAGACCGCCACGCCACCCGGACGCCCCAATCGGAGACATTTTTTCTTATCAAGAACGGTTAAAGGGCTTTGCCTTCACTTCCCCGTGTCCAGAGTTGTTGAACTGAGCTCCTCTGGAGAAGTATTGACCTTGTTCAGGGCTGACCCACTGCAAGCCTTCTTGCGGACTACCCCACGTCCTCTTTAGACCTGCAGAGAACTCTACCTCCGTCATGTAATCAGGAGGGTCTTACTGATTCAAAGACATGGCAGCGAGGATAATTGGATAGTGATCGCCTCTCAAATCAAATCTGTTGCCTGTTGGGATGAAACTCGGTTTCACATCTCACTGTGGGTTATCCTTTTTGCCTGGAAGGGATGCGACACCGAACATGCCGTTGCATATTTAAGTTCTTCCTCCAGGGTTTTTTTTCTTCTTTTTTTTCAAAAGAAAAAAACAAACTGTTGAATCCCTACAACCATGGCTCCTAGCCGAGCGAGAGTATTTTTCCGATCTGTTACAACAAAGGATGAAAAAAAAACAATGGAAAGTTGGACTAGAGCAATCCCAATTACAGATTCCCACGGCGTATCTCCCCAGGACTAAGCGGCGATGCCCAGGGCGGGAAGGTGAGGTATGGCATATCGCCTTTTCTCAGATATACTCATTACATTTAATCAGCGTCTGGCAAATTAGCACCTTGTAAACGAATACTAGTGTCCTCCATTGTATCACACTCGCGCCACACACATCACCAAATCAATATAGCATCAGCTCTGCTCTCAGCGTGTTCCCCGGCCCCAATTTCTGGAAATAGAGCAACAACAACAACAACAACAACAACTCTGGGAGGTGGGTGAAGGGGAGAGGAGGTGAACCAATTAATTCTTGCAATTTATTGACACAGACTGTTTCTGGAGGAGCACAAGCTGGCGCTCTCTCGGATCATCTAGTAAACAAAAGAGGCGGGCATTATGGAATAACATGTTTGTGAGCAGTTTGAGTATATTTATACATGGCCTATGGTAGCAAGAGGAAGGAAGTTATGTGTAAAAACACTGCATAACCTCTGACCTCCAGAGAGGAACGCTGTGGCGGTATCTAACAACTTTTAATCCAGAACGTTAAATAAATACCACGAGGAACCAAAATACTGCCCCCCTGTGTGCCTTCTAATTCTTAATGAGTGTGTGTGTGGGAGGATCACGCTACCCCCCCCCCCAGTTCCCCCTCCTCCCCAGAACAGGTACCCTGATTGACCAGAGGAGGCGCTAGTGTGGCAACCCAGCTTCCCACCCGCAGACATGGTCAATTGTGTCCGTAGGGACACCCGACCAAGCCGGAGGTGACACGGGGATTTGAACCAGCGATCCCCGTGTTGGTAGGCGATGGAATAGACCGCTATTCTACCCGGATGCTACATGTGTGTACATTTTGAACTTCTATTTGATACACTCTCACTCATCTGAGGGGGGGGGGGCATCCCAATACTGAAATAGAGCAAGGAGGAGTCCTCCATAGCAAACGTAATCAAGATGTTTTTTGTTTTTCCCCCAAGATAATAAATAAGGAGTGCTCAGATTTATTTCATGAAAGAAAGCAGCTTTCGTAGCTCTTTTCCAAGCAACTTTCAGTGAGGCAATACAGGATAAACCTCCGCAGAAGGAGGGATCAGATCCCTGGACCACAATCCATTGCAATTTCTGTGTTTGTATGCATCATTCATGCCTCAGAGATTTCCGATAAACTACAGGCAACGGCAGACAGGAAAGGATCGTTTGCACACCGGAGTGGTGCAGAAAGGATGGAACTGTACTGCCCATTAAACAAGTGTTATTTGTTAATAGGTTGCTGATGGCGCTGATGATCAGCGAGGAGAGAAACCACGTAGATCATGCTGTATTATTCATAGTGCTGCAGCTGTAGGATTTATAGTGATGACTTCAGGGTACCTGAGAATTTGCAACACAACGCTATGAATTATTTTTTATTTCTTTTTCAGCTTCTTGTGTTTGGTTGTAAGCTATGGAGCACGCCCTGCTATTTTCTTTCTAAACCCCTACAAGGCCACAACCTGGTGGATTCTCCATCTATTGAATAGGTATGAGCTCAACTGAATTGACTGTAAGTGCACTTTCTTCAAAAAAATGGGTATTTATTTTCTGTTGAACGGCGACGTTAATAATATCAGTCGAGGACAACTTCACGATGTTGCGTAACAAAGTAAGTTCGATTTCAGTGAGGCGTACTTTTGAATTCCCCTTGGTAGTTTTGTCCGACCTTCCTGATGTTTTCAAATGAAGCCGGGGAAAAGCGAAAAGGAAAGGAGAGAGGTTGTGTTTGTAAACGTATTCTGAACTCCTTAAAGAAATTTGGGTAAGCCTTGGACACAAAGAATTACATCCAACGCAAACATGACCCTCTGTCAGTTCTTAACAACTCTTTGGAAAATTCGCTTGTTCTCTGTTAACGCCACATGGAATCCCTTTGAGTGATACAATCCAGCAGTCTTTTGGATATTCCAACATCATCGCTGAATTAAAGCTACTGTCATTCACCGGCAAAGGCCTTGTACTGCAAATCAACCCGACTGAAAGCATTATCCCTGATCAAGGGAAGATCCCCATCACCCTCGGAGCAAAATCCAGCATCACCCGTTTCCCATCATTGTCTGTTTATCATTACACGAGCGCTCAGGCCCTCATTGCAGTCTTATTGAAATGCAGCTTCTGGAGAGCCTCATTTAAATCCCCCCCCCCCCACCTTGTATTTGCAGACACAATTCCCAGCCGCGTTCCGGGAAAAGTTCAACAGAACAGCTCTGCATTCGTATGACAAAATAATAAGATTCTCAGCAGGTTACAGGATGGAGGTGGTGGTCGTGGTGGGGGGTGTTATTATACTCGAGGTACGCCCAGGTGAAGCCATGCGGCTGAGGTGCGTGAATCCAAATTAGCTGTACTCACTCCACTAAAGCCATTGAAGGACTACCAAAGATTATTTTTAAACTGTTGTCATCTTAAAATCCGGATGTCTCGGGATGGAGTATTGTTCTTCATACCGTTTAATTAAGGTTTCATATGTTCCCTGAGGAGCCGTCTAGGCTTGACTCAACCTTGCTGTGACCTGTGTATATGTGAACGTGGAGAGAACACAATACATCCACCATCCACGCATCAAGTCTACCCGGGTGCTTTCTTTAGTTACTTCTCTTCTAGGTCACACAGAGACATTTTACCAGCACACTTTGGCTGAGCCAGTTGCTTTTTCTCGCGGGGTCGACACAGAGACACAGTCACTAACGCTCCTGTTGATTTACGCCTACCAGGCAATTTAGCCTTCAGTTTTTCCTCCAGAAATCCACACCAATACGAGCTGAAGATGAACGCCGCCATTTATCAAGAATCTAGGGTTCAACTCGGGTCATACCAATAAAACAAAGAGTTGCGAGGGGGAGCATCGGTACCAGTATTATCAGCCAACATTTGGTTTGCTACTTGTGCCCGTCGAGTCAAACAGGTCCTCAAACATCTTCTGCACTGTGAATCATCAGGCAAATATTCAGCCCCACATCCCCGGAAAAATCAAAGGAAATGAACAAAAGGATGGAAATAATGAGGACAAATGAAATAAAGAGAAAGCAGAAAGGGGTTCAACCTGGCCACAGTCAAATAACGGCCAAGTAAATTGATATTTAAAATAGCTCAAGTAATTAAAACCCCTTTTAAAGACATGTAAACACTTCTAATCCCATTGAAGGCTTTTACTCTGGAATATATAAAGGATACTTTTTAAAAAAATGTGACTCATATGTTGACATGTCAGAAACATTACAATCTAATAAATGCAAGATGCATCGATCCCTCTCCAGGGACTACATATGCAGGAATGAGAGGGAGGACAGCGGAATGGTGAGGATGCAAGGAGTAGAGGTGACGAACGCATATGAGTTTAAATACTTGGGGTCGACTGTCTAAAGTAATGGGGAATGCGGAAGAGAGGTGAAGAAGAGAGTACAGGCAGGGTGGAGTGGGTGGAGAAGAGTGTCAGGCGTGATGTGTGACAGAAGGGTACCAGCAAGAGTTAAAGGGAAGGTTTACAAGATGGTAGTGAGACCAGCTATGTTATATGGTTTGGAGACAGTGGCACTGATGAAAAGACAGGAGGAGGAGCTGGAGGTGGCAGAGCTGAAGATGGTAAGATTTTAATTGGGAGTGTTGAAGAAGGACAGGATTCAGAACGAGTATTAGAACAAGGAGGGGTAGGAAACGCTGCATGGGTCCAGTGGCTTAATGGTGACAGGTGCTCTTCAGTATGGTGGGTAGAGAAATACGGAAAAATAACTGAAAACTGAGGCACGCCGTAAACCAAAAGAAATGAAATGTATTCACCCAAGGGCAAGGCAAGGTATATTAGAGGGACAGCTCAGGTTGGACGGTTTGGAGACAAAGCAAGAGAGGCAAGATTGAGATGGCTTGGACATGTGTGGAGGAGAGATGCTGGGTATATTGGGAGAAGGATGCTGAATATGGAGCTGCCAGGGGAGAGGAAAAGAGGAAGGCCCAAGAGGAGGTTTATGGATGTGGTGAGGGAGGACATGCAGGTGGCTGGTGTGACAGAGGAAGATGCAAAGGACAGGAAGAGATGGAAACGGATGATCCGCTGTGGCGACCCCTAACGGCAGCAGTTGAAAGTAGTAGTCGTAGCTCAATCCCTCTCCATTCCTCCCCTCCCTTGTTCTCTGTGATGCATTATTAACCTCTACTTACCTGCTCTATTTGTTTTCTGTCAGATCCTCATCTGGCCAACAAACCAGAAGCGTCGCTTCGCTGTAAACTGTTGATCATCAAATAGGAAAAATGAAGCAAATGCTGGCGGATGTGTATGTCCTGCAAGCATATTTGCTCATACCGACGTGTCTCCCAGGGAACTATTCAAATTATTTTTGTTTCTTCTCCTCAGAGGCCCCTGTAGCGCTTCCCCAACAGCTCAAACACATGCACAACAAAGTTGGACATTTCCACGTGTTCCGGTCTAAGTTTGCCATATAAGTGCGAAGAACATTTCCACTTTCCTCATAGCGGGGGTAGTTTGATGGAGGGGATTCACACCTTGCAGAAGTTGTGAGGACCTCTCTCCTATGTAGCCAGGCATAATGAAATACTGTATTATTAATAACCAGACCCCGACGACAATGCGTGGCGCTGGAGCTGAGATTAGCAAGCTCTCGCAGGGAGGAATAAGAGATATTATCTCACCACAACGTATTCATCTGCAGCTCCCCCTGGATGTGTGACGGGCAAACACATCCACACAGTGAGGAGAGCGGCCCATCTGCACCCTGACAAAGACGGAGACCACATACACACATTTCTCTAGTGTTTGGATTTTTTTTTTTTTTGCAAAACACTCAATTTTGCAGCACTTCAAAATGTCTTTTTGCTCCTGCTCCAGACACAAAGTGCTGAGACCTAGGAGCATGAAATATTCATACAGGCAGAGAGCAGCTCATTTCTTTTTTAAACTTTTGTAATTAAAGAAGGTATGGCATTTTATATCAAAGCAACAGATCTTTTTTTTTCCTTTTCCTGAGGAGACAATCTATATCTTCTAGGCTCTTGTACAACACACAGCATGGAAAGACTCCTAGCAAAAATAATGATATGACAGAATGATCAAGTATGCTCCACGGTACTGCAACTGATTTTATTCAGTGGTAGTTGCACGCAGTGTCAGATGCTTTGTCAAACGTGTTGTCCGTTCCATTCGCTGACAAATGTAGTATGGTTTATACAGACCTGTTTCATAAACCCTTCACATGGCCACATTCTACATGAGAATACAAGGTCATTGCTTGACAAGAATTTATTTTCCACTGTCTATGTGTATGTCATCCGGGTACGGGAAGTGTATAGTAGTCATTTGCAATTTCATGTCTGCCACAACAACATATTGATTAAATTGCATGGCATGCAGCAAAAATTATACTTTTTTTTCTATTTACCAGTAGCTGTCAAAGATTTACATTTCCAGAAAACCCCTAATGACTAAATATAAAACCTGAATGTATATGAAATATGTTCAAATCTCACATATTGCACGTGTTCCCTGGGTGAAGAAGACACTTGCTGCCGAGCAAGCCATGAAATGGGCCCTGGGTCCAACAGAGCAACTCCAAGTATTAAGAAGTAAAACAGCATTCATGAAATATTGAAAAGTGTGTGCCTTGTCCCGCTGAATAGACATAATAAGCTTTAGGGACACAGGGGAAGAGCAGTCATTTATAGATGTGCTAATTCCCCTGCGTGTCTTTTCTGTGTCTCTTAAACATATCCCATTTGTGTTAACTATGGCACTCCAGGCAGGACATTTCTAGATGCTACACCATTTATTAGTAATTACCACTGTCCTCCTATCACCTACTCAAGAACAGTAACAATCTATTCATGGCTCGCGTCTTTCTCCTCTCTTCCTCGAAGGCTCCATGGAGAAATTTCAACTGTGGGAGATTTGACTAGAACTGGGGCACTTTGCATAAGGTTGGCGTTGAAAGCCCTTCAACAATTTGAAAAAGACTTCTGAGGGGAGAGCTGCTGTGAAAGCTAACGCTTCTCTGACAATATTCTCCCGGGATTAAGGATTTGACTGCTTGAAAACTCTTGCCGCCTGGCTCTCATGAGACTGGCCTCCAGCTTTTATGACAACCTCAATCAGTTCCTTGCCGGCTTGATGGAGGTGCACGAGGTTCAGTGAGATCTCGATCGCGTGATCAATGTTGAGAGTCCTTTCAAGATGCCCTTTTCAAGATACCCTTTTCAAGAGCGTCAAGGTCACTTTGATGACTGACATGCACAGCTGAGCACTACAGAAATCTTGCATTCAGTGTCCATCAAAACCAAATGAGCCTCCATCAGAAACTTGTAATTATCAGGTTTTTTGTGTTGTGGGAATTTTTTCATTATTGTATAACAGCTTTATCCATAACACACACTTAAAAAATAAAAAAAAATATATAAAAAAGATGCAGTGAGTAGATTTAAAAGGCTAAAATCCACAATATCTAATTGGAGCAACATCTTTTTTCAGCCCCAGATCAATAGTTAACTTTGAATTTTCTCTCCACCTTGATCCTTGCAGACTTGATGTATTAGCTTCAGCTTATCCATGGGCGGCAGACAAGGAAAAAGAAACAGTATTTCCTTATTTCAAATTTTAACGAGATAACATTTCTGCACATTTGTTTGGACTATGCTGAATTATAATGGGAAGTTAAAACTGCAAAGAGAGTAGAGGAAACACCTTCTGAGACAAGGCTCAGAAGGTAGAGCTGGTCGTCTAGTAATTGGAATGTTGCTGGTTTGATCCCTGGCTCCTCCAGAAAGTGTGTTGAAGTGTCCTTGAGTAAGAAACTAAACCCTTAACTGCTCCTGATGTGCAGTTTGGCACCTTGCATGGCAGCCTCCGCCATCAGTGTATGAATGTGAAAGTGTGTGTGTTCTTTCGAATTCCGGCTTTCTGAGATTTGGCTTTGTGAGATCGATAATTGCTGTTTATTCTCTCACTCTCTCTCCTCTTCTGATATAAACGCTTCATTTGTCCTTCTCATGATGCTATTTTCTGTGCTTAGTTCCCTTATCGCTAGATTCACTAGTTTTCTCTCTCAAATGACTCTTGTGTTAGTGGGTAGACTTTTGTTGCTAGGTTGTTTATTAGCCTAGAGCTTAGCCTAGCTTATCAGTTAGCTTTATGCATTCACAGTCAAAGCAGCCTTATTAAAATTATGGTGTGTTGCAACTGTTCCAGAGTTACAGATAGGTTGTGTATACTAGAGGGATGTGTCCATGAGCTAGTGCAACTTCTTTCGGCTACAATTATGTTAGACATAACGAGCACTCCAGATAGGCCTGACCACGGTGGGCCTGACAGTATACCTGCTATTGCTAGCACTAGCTTAGCCTCGTCAGCAGATGCAGCAGAATTTGTCCCTGTTTGCTGGCATGGGAAAACTTGCAAGAGCAAGCCACCAGTCATGTGGCCTGGTCTGCAGTCACCTCTCCCGACTGCAAACTGGTTTTTGACCCTCATCAGCCCTGTTGGTAGTCCTACAGGCCAGCATGCCTCTCCTGCTCCTGTCGACATGGTAAAGGAATGCAGGCTAGTGATAGGTGACTCCATTACCCGCAATATGAGAGTAGCTTTGCCAGCCTTGGTTCACTGTTTACCCGTGGCCAGAGTCTCCGACATAGAGGATAATCTTAGGGTGCTGGAATCACAGAGGGAGAATCAGGGAACCCAGGCACACAGTACCACTAAGTTCTGTCATGTCAGCATGGATAATGCTATGGTGAAGCGATCAGAGATCAAAAAAGCTAGTCTAGACAGGACGCTTGCGTTGGCCAGAAAGATGTATTGCTATCGATAAATTGTCTCTGGTCCCTCACCAGTGAGATGTAATAATGATAATGATGAGATGTATAGTAGGCTCACCTCAATGACCCACTGGCTGGCTCATTGCTGTAATGCGCAGGGATTTGGTTTTGTTGATAACTGGCCTTCTTTCTGGGGCTGCCCTTACCTGCTGAAAGCGGACGGCATTCATTCTACTGGGGATGGTGCTGCTCTTTTGTCTAGCAATATAGATATCTGTCTACATTTAGTTTAATGAGCAGGTTGCAGGTGATTGGGGAGCCCGCTAGGTTTAAACATAGTGTGGATGTTGAGTCAACTAGTTTAGTGTCTAGTCTAGATTATCATATTGGCAGCTTGGTCTATAACACTGAGACCGTCTCCATTCCCTGATGTATTGCTCCCAAGTTCTCCTCTCCTAAATATGTGAATCACAATAATCTAATAATCATTCCTATCACTGGTGGTGGTGAAATGTGCAACAAAGCCCCTAATAATCTTCAGAACCAAACATCTAACGTTATCAAAAGTGAGACCACATGACGTCCAAAGCGTAGGTCTTCAAATTTGTCAACTAATAACACAAGGCAATTCCAACTAATATTTCATCAAGTGGTAGCTCTACAGTCCTGCCTACTACTGATCATTGCAACAGGATGCTTAAATTTGGTTTTATAAATATCAGATCACTGTCTACCGAAGCCTTGCCAATAAATGATCTGATTCTTTTTGTTTGGACTTTCCCCCCTTTTTTCTCCCCAATTGTACCTGGCCAAATACCCCACTCTTACAAGCCATACTGGTCACTGCTCCACTGCCTCTGCCGATCCGGTGAAGGATGCATACCGCCACATATGTACCTCCTCCGACACACGTGGAGTCGCCAGACGCTTCTTTTCACCTGACAGCGAGGAGTTCACCAGGGGCACGTAGCGCATGGGAGGATCATGCTATCCCACCCAGCCCCCCCACCCCCACCCCCGAACAGGCGCCCCGACCGACAGAGGAGGCGCTAGTGCAACAACCAGGACACATACCGACATCCAGCTTCCCACCCGCAGACATGGACAATTATGTCTGTAGGGAAACCATGGGGAGGATGAAAGAAAGGAGATGAGACCACTTCTCCTTTTGACCACACAGCCGTGGGGTCGTTTATTTCCTCCAACTAAAACTAAGTCAGTAGTTCATTCTGCTAAACCTCAGCCTCGTATCTACCCACAATACCCTTTGCTGACCCTTGCCCACTGTCTTAAAGGAACTGTCTCTGGCCCGCATGGTGAATACGCAACCTGCAAGTAGGTCACTACACACGCCCCCCCCCCCCCCCCAGAATTCACCATGACAAAAAGAAAAAAAAAATCAACGTGGCGGGGGACGAATAATGCGGCCACAATGGCTCCTCTTGACGAGTGTAGGGGCAGGGGAGCGTCCACGCCAAGGGGGTTGGGCCAGTTGAACCGGCCTGTCCAAGTCCAGGTGAGCCGGCTTGAGGCGGTCCACCGAAACCCACTCCTGCTTATCACCGACCTCCACAACAAAGTTCTTAGCCCCCGCTGCCAGCACATGAAAGGGCCCATCGTAAGGGGGCTGCAGGGGAGTACGATGTGTGTCATGCCGGATGAAGATGTAAGACTGAGGGAGGCTGTGCCACAAAATTGGGACTGGAGTGAAAACGCCGGCAGCGTCCTGGAACACTGCTCGTTGGCGGGCAGCAGACCAGGGTGCCGCACTGTCTGGGAGAAATTCCCCCCGGGACCTGCAGTGGCTGGCCGTAAACCAGCTCGGCCAACGAGAACTGGAGGTCTTCCTTAGGGGTGGTCCGCAGGCTAAGCATGACCCATGGGAGCCGGTCGACCCAGCTACTGTCTGTGAGGCTGGCCCGAAGAGCGGCCTTCATAGAATGATGAAACCGCTCACACAAAACCATTGCCCTGCGGGTTGCACGCCGTGGTGCGATGCAGCTTCACCCCTTGGCTTTCAGCAACTGCGGTCCAGAGCTCGGACGTGAACTGCAGGCCCCGGTCAGAAGTGAGGTCAGATGGCGTGCCAAACTGGGCTACCCAGGACCCGATGAACACACGGGCCACCTCAGCAGACGTGGTGGTTGACAACGGAATAGCCTCTGGCCACCTATTGGTCCTGTCCACCATGGTAAGGAGATGAGTGAAACCACAGGAAGAGGAAAGGGGTCCTACTAGGTCCACACTGGCATGGTTGAAACACCTCCCAGGCACTGCGAACAGTGCCAGGGGTGCCTTGGTGTGGCAGTGAACCTTGGAGCGCTGACACGCCATGCAGGTGCGCGCCCAGTCCTTAGCATCATTCCTGAGGCCATGACACACAAACTTGGCCCCCGCCAACTTCGTTGATGCCTTCACGCCTGAGTGTGAAAGGCCATAGATGGCGTCGAAAACCCGTCGCCACCAGCCCGTGGGCACCATCGGCCGGGGCTGACCCGTGGAAATATCACAGAGAAGTGTGGCCCTGATGTCGTCGAACACCACATCCTTCAACTGCAACCTGGTGTCAGCAGTCCGGTAGGCCTGCACTTCTGTGTCAGCAGCCTGGTCTGCAGCCATGGCTGTGTAGTTGAGTCCCAAGTGGACGGCCCCCAACATCGCCCGGGAGAGGCAGTCGGCGACAAAGTTGTCCTTGCTGGTGACGTGCCGGATGTCAGTGGTGAACTTGGAGATGTAAGAGAGCTGGTGCTGTTGGTGCCCAGACCACGGCTCGGTGGCTTTGGCCATGGTGAATGTCAGTGGCTTGTGGTCCACAAACACAGAGAACCGATGGCCTTCCAGCAGGAACCGGAAGCGACGGATTGCGAGAAAAAGGCCAAGAAGCTCGTGGTTGAAGGTACTGTATTTCCTTTCACTGCTGCACAGCTGGCGGCTGAAAAAAGCAAGCGGCTGCCAGGCTCCGCCCACCAACTGCTCATACACTGCCCCCACGGCGTAATCTGAGGCATCCGTGGTGAGTGCTACTGGGGCTGTTGGTGATGGGTGAGTCAACAAGGCGGCGTCAGCCAGCACAGCCTTAGCGTCCTTAAACGCCTGGTTTCTCTCTTCCGACCAGTCCACTGGGCCCTTGGGGTCCTTACTCTTCAGAGCCTCATACAGGGGGTGCATGAGATGAGCCACCCGGGGAATGAACCAGTTGTAAAAGTTCACCATGCCCAGGAACTCCTGCAGGGACTTCACCGTGTTCGGGCATGGGAACCTGGTGATGGCGTCCACCTTGTCAGAGAGGGGAGTTGCTCCATCCTTTGTAACCCGGTACCCAAGGAAATCAATGGTTGGCAGGCCCAACTGGCACTTTGTCAGGTTGACGATGAGCCCATGCTGGCTGAGCCGTTCGAACAGCTGCCAGAGGTGGACCAGGTGCGGCCATACTGGCCATGAGAATGTCGTCCAGGTAAACAAACAGGAACGGCATATATCGCAGCAGAGAGTCCATGAACCACTGAAAGGTCTGTGCAACCCCCTTGAGCCCAAATGGCATCCTCAGGAACTCAAACAGGCCGAACGGCATGATTACTGCCGTCTTCGGCACATCCGGTAGGCGGCCTGGCACCTGGTGGTATCTGCGCACGAGGTCCACCTTGGAGAAGATGACTGCCATCGCCAAGTGCACAGAGAAGTCCTGGATGTGCGGGACGGGGTAACGGTCTGGCGTAGTGGCGTTGTTGAGGCGGCAGTAATCACCACATGGGTGCCAGCCACCGTTAGCCTTCCTGACCATATGCAGGGGGGAGGCCCATGGACTGTCGGAGCGGCGCACGATGCCGAGGCACTCCATGTTGGCAAACTCCTCCTTGGCGATGGCGAGCTTGGCTGGGCTGAGGCGCCATGCACGGGCGTAGACAGAGGGGCCCGTGGTGGTGATGTAGTGTTCCACTCCATGCTTGGTAACTGCTGATGAGAAGACGGGCATTGTGAGGTCCGGAAACTCAGCGAGCCGACGCTGAAACTTATCCCTGTTGGCAATCATGTTGGACAAGCCGATGGGACCCACCTCCCCCAGCGTACATTGGTAGGAGCAGAAGGAGGTGGCATCAATCAAGCGGCGGTTTTTAACGTCTACCAACAGCCCATAAGCGCGCAGGAAATCCACACCCAGGAGGGCAAGGGACACCTTCACCATTATAAAGTCCCAGCCGAGCTGCTGACCTCCAAAAACCACCTCCACATACCTCGTGCCATAGGTGCATACGGGAGTGCCGTGAGCAGCATCCATAGGGGTCTGAATCCACCGGCCATTGCGTCCACTAGTGTCACAGGCAGGATGCTCTGCTGCGTGCCCGAATCAACTAGCAACCACCGGCCGGAGATGGTTTCCTGAATAAACAGCAGCCTGCCTTCCTGGCCAACACTCAGGGCTACTACTAAGCACCGGCCCTGGCTTTTCCTGCCCTGCTGAAAGTGCATGGTTTACAGCATTGCTTGGCTTTGGCTCCAAACCTAGCATGGTAGAGCAGTCCCCCTGAGTCCTGCTGCCGACGAGAAACTGCTGCTGCGGCGATGCCCGCAGCCTCAACCGGTGGTGATGGAAGAGCATGGGCAGGCAGCAGAGCGGCCGCACACTGCTGTTGGCGGGCGAGAAAAATCCTGTCAGCCTCCGCGGCCAACTCCCGAAAGTTGCTGGTGGTGGACAACTTGGAGCTGGCCAAGGTAGCACGGACGTGCGAGGGGAGCGACGGAGGAACAGCTAGGCTGAAAAGGAGGGTGGGGTCGCATGAACCCAGTATACTCAGCATCTTGTCCATTAGCTCCGATGGCTTGCTGCCTCCCAAGCCTTGCAGCGAAAACAACCAGTCCACCCGCTCCACCTCTGCTAGCTCAAAAGTCTGCAGCAAGTGTCTCTTAATCGTACCGTACTTATCCACGGGTGGCGGGGCTTGCAGCAGGCCCAATATCCGTGACGCCGTAGATGTTCCGAGTGCCGCCACGACGTAGTGGTACTTGGTCTCATGCACGGTGATGTTCCTAATAGTGAACTGGGCTTTGATGTGAGCGAACCATGCTGCCGCAGCCATTTCTCAGAAGTCGGGCAGTTTGAGCGTGACAGTGTTAGCCACTGCCGCTGCACTGGTAGCTTCGTTCGCCATGGCTCACGTCGGGGTCACCAATGTGGAGGAAGAAATAAAGGAGATGAGACCACTTCTCCTTTTGACTACACAGCCGTGGGGTCGTTTATTTCCTCCAACTAAAACTAAGTCAGTAGTTCATTCTGCTAAACCTCAGCCTCGTGTCTACCCACAATACCCTTTGCTAACCCCCGCCCACTGTCTCTGGCCCGCATGGTAACCTGCAGGTAGGTCACTACAACCCGACCAAGCCGGAGGTAACATGGGGATTTGAACCACCAATCCCTGTGCTGGTGGGCAACGGAATAGACCGCTATGCTACCTGGTCGCCCCACAATCATCTGATTCTTAAACATAGTTTTGATATGATTGGGTTATGACTGAAACCAAATGTTTTCCTTCCCTTACTATATTTATGCTCATGTAGCTCAGGCAAATACACAAGGTGGGAGTGCTGCCTTAATCTATAAGTCAACAATTTAACTTCTAAACTAAATTTAAATCACTGCTTCTGGTGTGGGGAGATGGCAACGCAAACTCACATTTGCAGCGAACTCACCCAGGACCGGTGTGGGAAGATGGGGTCGCGAATTCACGTTTCCGGTGGCCTCACCCAGTACCATCCATGCAGTGTCTTTGTCCACGTCTGCGTCTAAATTTGTCTTCATTTAATGGCTGGGAGAGCTGACACTGGATCGGCTGAGAGAGCTTGGTCTGCCGCATCCTGTGGGCCCAGGGACCACGGCCCTGCCTGGAGCTGTGCCCGAAGCAGTAACACTGAGGGCGGTGCTAAGCTAACTGCTAGACCATGCAGACCAGCAGTTCCGATAACACTAAGGGCAGTCTGGCGGCAGCCTCGCCTAGCCTTGACTGTGTTTATAGTGTTGTCGTGTGGCCTGCAGAGAGGTGTGTCAAATGTGTCTGGCTGGGAGAGCTAGCATTGGATCGGCTGAGAGAGCTAGTTCTGCTGCATCCTGCGGGCCCAGGGACCCAAAGAGGAAACACCGAGGGCAATCTGACAGGACGTGGAAGTGGGGCAGGCTAAGCTAACTGCTAGCCCTTGCAAACTGGCAGTTCCAGCAGTCATCCTGGCTGGCGTTCGCTCTCCTGGACAATGATTTTGTTTTATTTTTATTTTTTTAGTTTAGATACATGTGTTAGTTTGGATATATGTGTTCTTGTAGTTCTTGTAGTTTTTGGATATGTGTTTTTGTCTTTGTGTTGCACTGCTGTGGGCTGGGAGAAACTATGTTTTGTTTAATTTCATGTGTGCAAGTGCATGAAATGAAATGACAAAGTGTTTCTGATTCTGAAATCATTTGAGGCTCTTACTCTGTGCCCATCTCCCTCAGCCACAAACAGACTCTGCTCAGCTTGTGATACTCTATCATTCTCCTGGTCCTTACTCACTATTTCTTCAAGATTTTGGAGAATTTAACTCAGGTCTTATTAATAATTCTGATGATGTTTTCATTCTTGGCAATTTCAATATGCATCTGAATATGGCTGGTGATCCTCTAAGTAATGGCTTTCTGGTGGTTGTTGGTACGTTTGGGTTTGCTGAGTTTGTTCAAGAGTTGACTCAGAGATAGTTGTTTCTGATCTGACTGTGTTGCCAACCACATCCACTGTCAGATCATTTTCTCATTAAATTTAAAGTGTCAAAGGCCTGTCCTGTTCATGTCAGCACAGATGTAATTGCCACTCGCCGTATTGGTCCGCCCACTGTAGCTGCACTTAGCCAGTAGTTCCCTGAGTGTTGGCTCCTTTGATGGTAGAGACAGACTGTTGAAAATCTCACTAGTGACTTAAATGTTGCCCTCTCTAGTCTGCTGGATTCAGTTGTGTCTCTCACTCCACGATCTAAGTAACTAAATAGGTCTACACCCTGATTTAACGAAGAGAATCATGCTCTTCAGCGGGCCTGCAGGACACTGGAATGTAAATGGAGAAAATGAAAATTGGAAGGTTTTTTTTTTTACCTATCTTGGCACGAGTATTTATAGAAATATAAGTGTGCTTTAGCAGCTTCTAAATCAGTGCATCTCTCTTGCATGATCAATATTAATAAATATAATCCTAGATTTCTCTTTGACATTAGCTAAATTTACTAAAAAGCAGCCATCTATTAGCATTGAATGGTTTCTTCACTTCTTCCGCAATAAGGTTGATGAGATTAGAAATAAAATTAGTTACTCAACTCAGGTTGCTCCTGCAGATCCTGTCTTACCAAATTCATATCTATACAATGAGTCACAGATAGTCCCTGTTGTCTTGGTGCATGCTCAATAATTCAGGTAAGAAAATCAAAGAAGGTTGAATAAGCTCATCTGGATACAACATTTATTGACAGATATGTTTCATCACTCAGCTAAGTGACATCTTAAGTCTAAACTGACTGCAGGTATCCCCACCCCTTATAAACAATACAGTACAATACAGTTGCATGACGATCAAAACCAACGACCAGTTTCATATGCAAAGATGGGTGTGACTATTAACTACAGTTTCAATGGCCATGTGTACTATTCAGAGGATTTGGGAATGTTTGCAATCACAGCATTGTAAGATGGCGACAGATGTACTCTTAGGCCCATCCTCGGTTCAGGAATGGTCGTTCCCTCGTCACATAGATGGCCTCTTTGACTCCCCATTCAAACCAGCATTCCTCCCTATCAAGGATGTGCACATCCTCATCTTTGAAAGAGTGACCACTTGCCTGTAAATGGCTGTAGACTGTGGAGTACTGGCCTGACATGTTAGCTCTCCAGTGTTGTGCCATTCTCTTGGCCAGCGTCTGTTTCATTTACCCAACATAAAACTCACGGCAATCCTCCTGGCACTTAACTGCATACATTATATTGCTCTGTTTGTGCCAGGGGACCTGATCGCTGGGGTGGACCAACATCTGTCACAGCGTGTTTTGGGGTTTGAAAGCAACGGAGACGTGGTTGGAAAATACGCATCTCAGCTTTTCTGACACTCCCGCAACATACAGAATAACCACACATATATGTTTAGACAGCTGTTGTCCTTCTCCTCTCTTTGATTGGCTGGTGCACTGTTTTGGCATCTTCCTGGCTTTGGCAAATGCTCAGTTAGGATAACCACACTTAACCAGGGCCTGTTTAATATGAGATTTATCCCCTTCCCCGGCCGCCGTGTCAGTGGGGACATTATCAGCTTGGTGGTACAGCATCCTGATGACTCCTAGTTTGTGCTCCAGTGGATGATGAGAGTCAAACATTAATTACTGATTAGTATGTGTTGGTTTATGGTAAACACCAACAATTAAATGTCACCAATTAACAATTACAATTTCACAGTCTAAGAAGGTTAACCTGTCATTTTTCACATCCTCCCTCATAAACTTGATGTGGTTGTCCACAGAGCTAATGTGGTTGGTGAAATGTGGTACATCCTGAGATTTAATTTCAACCCAGGTGTCATCCGCAAATCTGAATCAATGGCTCATTGGTGTCCCTGGATAGGACATCAGAGCCCTCTTTTCCACTTCACCCATATTTTAGTTGGCCACTATAGTTGAGATTGGGGAACCCATAGCACACCCATGCTTCTGTCTATAGTACTGCCCCCTGTATGTGAAGTATGTAGACTGAAGACGCAGCTTCAGGAACAGATACACTTGGTTTGTGTTCACGGTGGTCCTATTGCTAAGGGTGGGGTCATTTTGTAATTTCATACAGACTACCTCCACCGCTTCATCAACAGGAATGCATGTGAAGAGAGACTTAACATCATAAGAGACAATTATTGCATCCCCCTCCAAAATTATGTCCCTCACCTTATCCACAAAATCGACAGTGTTCTGAGTGTGATGTTCATTACTGCCTACCAACGGGTTAAGAACAGATGCCAGAAACTTAGGGATGTTATAGGTCACTGAGTTAATCATACAAACAATAGGCTGTAATGGCACATCCGGAAGAGGTCAATTAGATGAGTGATGAAACGTTTCTCTCTCAATAAACGTGTCCAGTTGAACTGATTCAACTTTCTGTGATTTTCTTACCTGGGTTATTGAGTATACATAAAGATATCTATATGACCCTTTTCAATTCCCTTTCAGGGCCTGTCATTCCACTGTCCACTGAAACTGCTCTAACTAGAGTAGTAAATGATATTCTACTTGTTATGGACTCTGATTCCACTTCTGTGCCTCCATTATTGGACCTCAGTGTAGCCTTTGACACCAATGATCACTCTATACTATTAGATGGAATAAATTGTAAATTTAGTGTCTCTGGCCTTGCTCTATCTTGGGCGAGTGCTACTTATCTGGAAGAACACAATGTGTCTGCTATAATAATATTACATTGAAATTCTCTGATGTTAGATGTGGCGTACCTCATGGCTTAGTTCTTGGCCCTCTACTTTTCTCTCTTTATATTTCGCCTCTTGGTCAAATTATACGCAGTCATGAAATACATTTCCATTGCTATGCAGATGATACTCAGCTGTATGTGCCTATAAGGGCTCATGATCATACTCGTTGCTAATTTAGAGGCCTGCTTGGCTGCTTTGAAAAGTTGGGTGTCTCTAAATTTCCTGCTTTTAAATTCGGATAATATGGAGCTGTTGGTCGTTGGCCCTGCTAGACAAAGAAACCAATATGATCAAGTAACAATAACAATCGACAATTATGTAATTTCACCAAGTGTGGCAGCCAAAAATCTTGGTGTTATGTTTGATACCAGCCTTTCCTTTGATAAGCATATTAAAAAAATTACCAAGACTGAAATTTCACTTAACATAGCTAAAATTCGGTCTTTCCTGTCCTTGGCTGATGCAGAGACACATCAGCAACAAATCAGATGCAACAAATGCATACACGCGTTAGTTGCATCCAGATTTGATTACTGTCATGTTCTGTTTTCAGATCTGCAACATGCTAAAACTATAAGTCTTCAGATGGTTCAAAATGCTGCAGCTAGAATCCTAACTAAAACTAGAAAATTTGACCATATTACACCAATTCCTGTCTCTCTTCATTGGCTTCCTATTCATATTAGATCAGACTTCAAGGTGCTTCTGCTGACTTATAAAATCCTAAATGGGCTCTCAAAATACAGAGCACCTGTGTGTATGTACCTAAAGTTAAAAAGAAATCAGCTGGTGGCAGGGCCTTTTCCTATCGGGCCCGTTCTTATGCAATAACATGCCTGCTGCCATCAGACAATCAGACAGAGTCCGTTGAGTCTTTCAAATCCAAACTTAAAAATCATCTTTTTATCTTAACCTACAATTAGTTGCCTTTAAATTGAATACTTCATGACCTGTACTGCATGGCGGATTGGTTTCTGTCTCAATGAATTCACCGAGCTCTGTCCTGTTAACGAGATTATAGCGTATAGATTATTGATTTTTGCAACTGTTCTCTTCTCTCTCATCTCACATGTCTTTCTCTCTCTGAATAATGTCTTGTCCTGTCTCTTTTCCCATATACTATGTGAATGGTGTGATGTGAAGTCTCCCCTGCGTGCACGTGCAGTCTGTCCTCCTTCCAGGTTTCCATGGTGATGGTGGTCGCCACCTGGATTCTGCTTGGCGGCATCCTCATAGCATTTTTTAAATTTCTTATAAATCCATATCCAAAGGAATTGAATCAAGTGCAACTGGACTTGGAGTTGCACTTGGTTCAATTCCTTTGGATAACCATGACCTGGATGAATGAGAACATTCACAGACATAAATCCATATAATTTGGTTATCCTGTTTCAATGTTATTGTCATGTCTGTGTGGGCCATCAAGGCTCACCTGTTCCTCATCCCCTGGTTGGTGTTTCGGTTCACCTGCACCCCATTTGTCTTAGTAACCATGATTGCCCCATTTACCTGATTGCCCCTGCTTCACTCACCTGATCCCCTTTCTCCGATTGGCTGTTCTGTTCCTGCCCTGCTCTGCGCACCTGCGCCCAATCTCCCTGATTGGCGCCCCTACATATATACGTCTATTCCCCCTGGTTGCCCTGGCTCCTTGTCGGATCGTCCCACACAGAAACACACACACATACACACATATTGACTCTTGGTCGCCGGCTGCACCACATCCTCTTTCGAACCTCCCCTGCTGTCTGTGGCTACTGCTCCTGCTGTCTGTAAGTTAATTTGTTTTATTAAAGTGTTGTTCTGCCCAGTCTGTCTCTGAGCGTGACAGTGCAATCCGACCAAACTATGGACCCAGCCGACTCTGCCATGATAGAAGCCGCTCTCCACTCTCAAGACGGGCGCCTCACTTAGCATGTGGAACAGCCTGTCCCGCCTCTTCTGATGCCTGTACCCCCAGTGGTCCCGCCTTTGTCCTGTCTGCATCGCTGACCTCCCAAGCGGCAGTACAGTCTGCGTAGCCGACCTCCCGAGCAGCGGTCTGGTCCGAGCCACCGATCTCCTGAGTTGTGGACCACCAGCCTCCAGGTCATCAACCTGTCTGTCTGCTGGAGCTACTCTGGCCTTTGGTTCTGCACCCTGGTCTCCCACCAGATCGGTTGCATCCATTGGGCCATCCACCTGAGATCCTTGGTCCCATTTATCCACTCCCGGACCACCTGGTCCCGAGGCCTTCCCCGGAGCACCCCTGCCTACCCTGCTTGGTGTTCCTGGTTCGTTTGTTTGGGACGTCTGGAATCTGTCCATTGGCGGGGGGTCTGTCATGGCTGTGTGGTCTGGGCCATCAAGGCTCATCTGTTTCCCATCCCCTGACTGGTGTTTCGGTTAACCTGTGCCCCACTTGCCTCAGTAACCCTGAATGCCCCTGTTTCACTCACCTGTTCCCCTTTCTCAGACTGGCTGTTCTGTTCCTGCGCACCTGCACCCAATCTCCCTGCTTGGCTCCCCTACGTACATATTCCCCCTGGTTGCCCTGGCTCCTTGTCGGATCGTCCCTCACAGAAACATACACACATATTGACCCTTGGTCGCCAGATGTGCCATGTCCTGTTTTGAGCCTTCCCAGCTGTCTGTGGTTACTGCTCCTGCTGTCTGTAAGTTCATTTTAAAGTATTGTTCTAGCCCAGTCTGTCTCTGAGTCGTGCATTTGGGTCCTCTGTTCCTGCCCCCGACGTGACAGTTATATCCTTCGCTCACTCTGATGAGTGACTAATGGTTTTTTTTGTCTCCTCTCCCACGTATGTGAAAGGTGTGATGTGAGTCTCCCTTGTGTGCATGTGTAGTCCGTCCTCCAGCCAGGTCTACATGGTGATGGTGGTCGTGTGGCTTAGGTCCTAGGCTGTTCTGGTGGCATCTGGACACTGCTTGGCATCCTCCTCATCCTATTCTACAAATATCTTTATAATTCTCTTATCCTCTTTCAATGTTTTATCCTGTAAATTGCGTTCTATTCTGTAAACACATCCATTGCACATTGTCCATTTTGGGAGAGAGATCCCTTTTCTGTTGCTCTGCCTGAGGTTTCTTCCTATTTTTCTCTCCATTAAAGGGCTTTTTTTTTTAGGGAGTTGCTCCTTATTCGATGCAAGGATCTAAGGACAGGATGTTGTGTTGCTGTCAAGCCCCCTGAGGCAAATTTGTTATATGGGCCATACAAATAAAATTGACTTGACTTGAATGGGCGAATGTGAGACATACGTTGTAAAGCGCTTTGAGTTGTTGGTAGACCAGAAAAGCACCATATAAATGCAGTCCATTTATTTAGGTTGAAAGCATTATCGTGCTCACAAAATGCATGGAGAAGACACTTTAAAAGAGCGCCTGCCAGAACATAATGGGTAAGTGACAAATGGAAGACGGTGCTGGCAATGAAAGTGTTCAAACACCGCAAGTGATAGACTGAGCTTCTGACAAATAAAATCAAAATGATAAGATGAAATTGTGATGTATTTAATATTCTAAATTTGCTATTTAATTGCATAAGTGCTACTGCTGAAGAGTCCAAGCCGGTAAGGACTTTTTAATTTGCACGAAGTAGATGTATTCTGTATCTAGTAAGTAAGAGGCCTGTAAGGGAATAGGGGATATTTCATGAGTTACAAGAAGCTCATTGTAGAAGGGAAAACTTATGCATCTCAGACCCCCCCCCCCCACACACACACACTTCCCCTTCTGAGGAACAATCTAGTAAACTGTGAGTACATCTTTCACCCTTTCCCCTATCCAGCCCCATGAATTGCTTCACATCTAAAAAACCCTCATCAGAACTTCTATAAGAAAGGAGAACCACTTCTTTTTAAAATGTCTAAACTCTATGATGCAATTCAAACTACCATCAACTCACTCTGGACAGATGATGTTTTTTCAGTGTGATGCTCCAGCAGCGAGTGCCCCCCCCCCCCCCATGGCAGGTCTTCATTCTGTTACACTGCACTGTAATCGGGCCAACTCGCACTGTACGTAGTAGGATTGAGAGCAAAAGAGATACGTCTCGATGCATGTTCAGTAATCCAGGTGTGAAAATCTCAGAAAGTTGAACCAGTTCATCTGGACACAAAACTTAGTGGGAAAAACGTTTCGTTACTCATCTTAGTGACCTCAACTGACTGCAGGTATCCCTCCCCCCCTTATATACAGCACAGTTGCATAATGACTGAAAACAACGGTCGGTTTCATGTGCAAATAGGCATGACCATTAACTAGAGTTACATGTGGACTATTCACAGAAAACGTGGGAATAGATGCAATCACAGCATTGTAAGATGGTGACAGATGTACTCCCCCCACCCCCCCACCCCCGTTCAGGGATGGTCGTTCCCTCTTAACATAGATGGCCTCTTTGACTCCCCGTTCAAACCAGGGTTCCTCCCAATCAAGGATGTGCATATCCTCATCCTTGAAAGAGTGGCCACCGGCCTGCAGGCGAATATTTTTTTCCTAGGATGAATCCGGAAAGTTCCCGCCCTCAGGCGCTAGGATTGGCCAGTTCTGCCTGTTAGTCAAGGCCGATGTGAACGCGCAACAACCCTAACCCTAACACTAGCCAACACTTGCTAGCTAACTGTTAGCCATTAGCCACGTTTTCAACCAAGCTAACTGTGCCAACTTAACTGTGTGTGTGTACGGTAAGCGAATTTTTTTTTCCTAGGATGAATCCGTAAAGTTGACTGACAGGCAGATCTGGCCAATCCTAGCGCCTGAGAGCGGGAACTTTCCAGATTCATCCTAGGAAAAAAAATATTGGCGGCATGTAGATGGGTGTAGACTGTGTTAGTTCTATGCTGTGCCATCCTCTTGGCCAGCGTCTAGTATTTAGTTTCCCAAAAGAGAAATATTACAACACTGCAGCAAAACTCTCGCTAAGCTCAATGTCAAAGTGACACTCAACGGCCAAGGCCAACGACCCGGTTGAGTTTTGAATAATAATCGGTTTGGTTGTGCATCTGTGTATTTCAGTTTGGGCGTGGCCTGTTCATTTCACCTGATATGGCCTAAAGCCAGAATTAGCCAACAGCATTTTTAATAAACATCTTTAAGCTTTGAGCTACTTTCAAATTCTCCTTAAGATCACAACTACTTCTGAAGATCTCAGCTATGCACGTGGCTAAATTCAACCTGTCCAAAGAGTCTTTAAATAACTGGGAAGACAGTCTTTCTGATGAGGGAATGAATACCTCACACTCGAAGGGGAGACGAGAGGATGTACAAATATACGTATGTGGGTATGTCAATGGCAATTTTAATCACTTTTATTCCTTTAGATTATAATTTAAGGGAATAAAACAAATAATGTTTTTGTTTGCTGTCTCTGAATATCTCTAGTTTTAGATTGCAACTTTGTCATCAGTCAATGAAAACGGAGCAAAATGATGCACACAGGAAGAATTCTGTCAGTATTTACAATTATTATTTTTAATCTGGACCAAGCTTTGTGACACACAAAGAACATAAAAGGTTACTGTTCACTGGATACAGCTGAACGCTCACTAATAAATAAATTGGATCCTTGCTTATCCTGTTTTTTTTAATCTTTTTTTATCAACAATGTAACACTTTTATATCTCAGTAAGCATGCTGACCAGTCAGCATGGTAGCGTTTGATTTCTTCATTCAATGGTTAAGCCCCATCATGGACTATCAACTTAACTCAGGTGTCCCCCTGCCTATTTCCTAAAGTACGAAAAAAAAATGGCCTGAAGTAGGCTGGCATGGAGCCCAAAAGTGGCCATTCTGAGAAAGAAAAAAAACTGAAAAACCGTGGCGAACTTGGTAAAAAATGTGGTAAACTGAGCACACATTTTCTATGTATAGATCATGCCCACAAATTAGAGGGATCATGCTCATGAAATATCAGTTTGTCCTCACGCAATATAAAATCATGGACACATCATTCTTAATTAGAATGACCAAGATGGTCATTATGACCGCTTTGGATTTTCAAAGTTTAATAACTTTGTGAAAAAAAGATACAGACCTGCTGATCCCTGACTGCTCCTAAAACTGCATATCTTTGCATTAAAATGAATTTTAGATTAATCACAAAAAAAAGTTATATAAGATCTACCTAAAACGACCATGAGCGGTCAAAATGACTGCCGGTTTTTAAACTCTATATTCTGAGATATTAATGCATTGCATATGTCAGTATGTCCGTTAAGAAACAACTGACACCAAACATAACATAACAAACAAAGGCTATAAAATGTGAAATGTAAAAAACAAACAAAAAAAAAACAAACAAATGTGAACCGAAAATAACCAATGAAACAGTCCAAACAACGACCGGAACTTTAAAAACGACTCAAACGACCAAGGCGGCCATTGTGACCGTTTTGGATTTTCAAAGTTTTATAACTTTGTGTGGGGGGGGGGGGAAGATACAGACCTGCCGCTCCCTGAATGCGCCTAAAACTGCATATATTTGCATTAAAATCCGTTTTTGATCAATTGCACAAAAAAGTTATGGGAAGCTCTACCTAAAATAACCATGAGCGGTCAAAATGACCGCAGGTAATTTGCGCGTCATGTCACGTGTGTTCACTTCATTTCCTTCGCAAAGTTGTTCCTTCTTCTTCTTTTTTTTAACATTTCAAGTTCTATAGGCCTTGCTACGTTTGTTAAGATTAGCAATAAGTGTTTTCTGTTTTGTTTTTCAGGTATTATTTCCAACATGTCTGGTTACAGCCGCCGCTCCAGACGCACCGTGACTAGCAGCGAGGCGTCGCAGTATTTACAGGCGTTGGGCAGCGGCCATTTTAATTTGTTTGGAAAACTGTATTAAAGTTGTTAAAATGTTAATTTTGGCGTCAGTCGTTTCTTAACAGACATACTAACACATACAATGCATTACTATCTCAATTGGGTATTTATCTTGACACAATATAGAGGTTGGTCGTTGTAGTAGTTTTTTTTTAAAGTTCCGGTCGTTGTTTGGGACTGTTTCATTATTTATTTTCAGTTCTTTCTTTTTTTTTACATTTCCCGTTTTACAGGCCTTGTTACGTTTGTTAGATTAGCGATACGTGTTTCCCGTTTCGTTTTCCAGGTAATATTTTCACTTTTTAAATTTTGCTATTCAAGTTCGACCATGCTGATGATTAAATTGTTTAAAAATAGTATTATAGTTGTTCAAATGTTAATGTTGGTGTCAGTCTGCTCTTAACAGATAGACTAACATACGCAATGCATTAATATCTCAACTGGGTGTGTATCCTGACACACTATAGAGTTTAAAAACCGGCCGTCATTTTGACCGCCCATGGTCGTTTTAGGTAGGAATGAAATCCCAGTCGTTCTGGTTCAACCTGTGATATCGATGTTTCACTTTGGTAACGAAAACGTGATAACGAATTGTGCCAATGTTTATATACCCATGTGCGCTCTTGAATAACAAGTAAACTTGAGGTGTGAGTTTGAGAGTTGAAGCCATTCGGACACATTTGCTGCAACTGCTAGTAGGTAATCAAATTAAACGCTGATCACTAAGAAAACCAAAATGCATGAGACTCATAAACATGATACAAGAGTGGTGGTGTTGCATGGCTTATTATGCAGGGCCTTATAATGCTAATGTCTACTTATTATAAAGGTTCATTGTTATTGACAGTGGCACACAAATGGATTTCCACACGTAGAATTACCCTTGTTTGAGAAAAATTAAAAGAAAACCATTTGGATATTAATTTACCAATATTAAATATTGGTAAAATATTGTTATGATAGTCATAACTATTTGGGCAGCACGGTGGCGCAGTGGTTAGTGCTGTCGCCTCACAGCAAGAAGGTCCTGGGCTCGAACCCCGGGGTTGTCCAACTTTAGGGGGTCATCCCAGGTCGTCCTCTGTGTGGAGTTTGCATGTTCTCCCCGTGTCTGTGGTGGGTTTTCTCCGGGTGTTTCTGTTTCCCCCACCATCAAAAAGACGTGCATGTTAGGGTTAATACTCCTGTCTGTGTCCCTGACTGAGGTATGACAAGACGAACTGGAAATTGGTCCTGGGATGCTGCACGGCGGCTGCCCACTGCTCCTAGGTACACAGCTAGGATGGGTTAAATGCAGAGTGTAATTTCCCTACGGGGATCATTAAAGTTTAACAAAATCAAAAACACATATATATTCAATATTAGGTCTGTCTGAGATTTGCAAATCAGACTCACAAACATGTAATGCTTCTGAAGCGAGGCCCATTCATATTAGTGTCAAAACAGTGGCAAAGATTGATCTTAGTGCTGGTGCAAGCCGACACCCCCTGCAGTATGCCAACCCACACAAGGCACATGGCGATCAAATGGCAGCCAAGTCCTAACAACAGGACAGTAACTCACAAACAGAAAGATCGCCTATGCCCCAACACACACACACACACACACACACACACACACACACACACACAATAATCTGGCAATTCAGCACACTTAAAAAAAAAAGAAAAAAAAAGATCACAAGTGCGGATGAAGGGTCCTCTGCACTCCAAACAAAGGCTGCCGCCATACTGACCCTGGCTGTTCTTATCACCATTAACAGCAGCAGCTTGGCTACTCTCCTTTTTCTAGAGGCACTCGCCTTACAATATTCCTACACTCCTTACAATGATTGCACAAATTGCTACCTCATGTTCACAAAGTATTGAAATAGTGCAATACATCCAGATATACAATAAATTCAAAGCAATATCACTTGACCACTCCCAAGCTATGTAGGCTGAAGGAATCAGGGGAAAAAAATTGGATGGACACGTAAAAGTAATAGTGCAATACTGTCGAACTTTCAAAACAATATTCATTAACTCTGAATTGTAATGTAGGTTTCAGTTCAGTTCAGTTCAGTTCAGTTTTGTTCATAAATCAGTTAAAATACAAGTACAATCATATAAGACATAATGGAGACATGTGGAATGGGACACCCTGATAAGCTCTCTGGCCCAGACACTTAAGCAGATAGTATTAGTATATATGTTTGCTAGCAAGTTGTCGAGATTTAAAAAAGTGCACGTATTATACAGAAACATGTACAACCGACAGACACCTAAGACTAACCAAAGACTACTGAATGGTCCCAAGACAATCCCATCAGTCTAAACACTGATTAAATAGGTATGATACAAGACATATGGGAAGTGGAAAGAACAGTACAATTTAAGTGGATTTCAGAGGAGAGTAACTAGCTTAGAAGTCTCCAGCTGTTCAGGCAGGCCCGGACTGGCTATCAGGAAGTTCAGGAATTTTCCTGATGGGCTGGTCTTGTAAGGGCCGGTGTTTTTTTTTTCTCTCAAACCCGGCATTATATATTCAATAGGTCATCTTAGCTACACCGACACGGTGAGTGCAATCCGTAATAGCAGATAGCAGTTACCATCACAAGTGAAAGTATCTAGTACTCCTTAAAAGTATCTAGCACTAGTTAAAATTATCTAGCACTAGTTAAAAGTATCTAGCACTCCTTAAAAGTATCGCGCACTAGTTAAAAGTATCTAACACTAGTTAAAAGTAGCAGTAGTTAAAGTATCTAGCACTGGTTAAAAGTATCTAGCACTCATTAAAAGTATCTAGCACTGGTTAAAAGTATCTAGCATTCCTTGTTCTTGAAACATGGATAAAAAGAGAAAATCTGCGGCCAGCAGTGCAGAGAAGGTGCGCCAAAAAAAGACAAAGGCTTTGCTGGCTGACGCCGCAAAGTGTGCTAAGATAATGGATATATTTAAGCAGTCTGCAGGTGATGAAGAGACAGAACCATCAAAGAGGAGTGAGCAGGGAGCAGGTACTTTGTCATGCTTACATGCTAGGTGCTGTGAACTAGCTAAATGAACTACCTAAAGCACAAAATGTTTTTGTTACCTTTGGGGTTTCAATGCTACAGTCCCGCTGCAGGTTTGACCATTTCCCAACTTTTAACTGGTCAGACTCAGTAAACAAATATTTAGAGAAGGTTAAGTAAGCTAAATTTCTCTGAAGTGTTTAAAAATGGCCAATAACTTCGACTGTAAATGGATAAAATAAACATGTACATTCCATGATTTTCTTCCAGACTACTCATTCTTTTCCGCATAAAGCATACAATATTGGATAGCCAGCTCAGCAATAAAAATGATTTGTTAAATACTTACTCTACAATCTAAACAAACAGGTGAACATGGCTCTGAACAAGAAAGGGAAAGGATGGAGGAGGAGGGAACAAGAACCAGCACAGATCCAATTAGAGGTGCACTGTTGAATGTTATTGTGTGACTGAATTAAATTAGAGCACAATACATCATTCACATGATCAGGTTAGACTACTTCACTCAAGTTATTTATTGTTGCATTGCAAAAAATAGAATGAATGACAAGTATGCTGCATGAAACACCTAATGAGTGATTCTTCAATTAAGGGAGTTTTTCTGTTCCCAAGGTATATTTTCAAGAAGAAAAAAACAGTTTTTTTTAAAACAATTATTGTATTTATATTTATGTTAGCTATGAAAAAATATGTGTCTCAATGACAACGCTTTAATACTTTTTCAGTATGCTGAAAATTCAAATGTGCCAGAATTTCACTGTTTTGGGCTTGTCCCCAACCCAGACTTTTTAACTTCCCCTTTATAATAAAGTAATAAAAATGGTTAAATTCATTAAAGCTTTACTTTGCATTTTCTCATAATAATTTAAAAAGACATATCTCAAATTCATATGGTTTCTACATGTGCAATTTGCACATTTTTATAGTTAAATATCGCTGTCTCTCATACATTCTTTCATTACCATCACACCGAACATTTCAGAGAGCAATAATGTTTTTTTTGAAACAACAACAATATAGTTGCCATGGAAATGAGAAGTGCCAGAGGCGCATAAGCAGTCATGGCAGAAGCGAGACTTTTTCATGTCCACAAATGTAAGTAATTTGAAGATGTGTATGTCCTGATCTGAAAGTATGTTTAGTAGGCGTCATTACCAAACAAGCTACTAATTGAGTAGTTTAGTTCAGAAATAAGAAATTTCACTTTATTCATGTATATTAATTGTACATTGTATGCTAGCTAACAAGTTAGGTTAGCAAGTGCAAGACTTAGCCAACTTTTTCTCCAAAAAGTGAAATTGTCATTACCATCACATTTTGCTGTTACAACTTTGAAAAAAAAAACATCATAATATCAAACTTAATAGAAATTTTGATAAAGAAACAAACAGTTTTTAAAGAAATTTATTTTTTGAATTTTTTTTCAAAATTTCAAAAGTCAAATACAGCAATATTTGCTGCTCATGTTAGACAGTCTAAACGATGCCTGCTTTATGTTTTTCTTTAACAAACAGTAGAACCTGAGTCAGACAGGGAACTTTTTGAGAAAGTCTTTGTAGGGGCCTCTGTGGAGACAGGTGTGTGCGACAACCAGCCAGTACCACTGAACAACTGAATTTAAAAGTAATTAATTAATTCAACTTTGAATTTTTGATTTATGTACACACAAACATGGGGAGGAAAACCTTATAAAATTAGTTTAATTGTTCTACATAATAATAATAATAATAATCAATTATTTTGTATAGCATTTTTCATCTGCGGAGACAGATCTTGAAGCGCTTCACAGATAAAACACTATAGTAAAAGAAAAAAGAAACTATATAATAAAATAAAAAAGTAAAAAGATAAAAGAGGAGGAATAAAACTAGGGTGGGCTGCTGTAAAAAATAAATAAAGTAAGAGTAGAATAAGATGAAGTGAAAAGATTATTAAAACAAAGGTGGGCCACTATAAAAGGCTTAAAAGAAGCCTTACCAAAGAAGGGTTTTAAGGCTTGTTTTAAAAACCTTGTTTGCTGGGCCAGTTCTGAAATAGTCCGGGAGGGAGTTCCAGAAGCATGGGGAAATAGAGCGGAAGGTTCGGTCTTTGATCATCCGGAGACATCTAGGGGAGAGGTGGAGCAGTTGGGAATGGCTAAAGTGGAGGGAGCGTGAGGGTTTGTGGGTGGTGATGAGGTCACTGAGGTAACTGTGTCTTTGGCCATTTAAGGCTTTGTAGGTCAGGAGGATTTTGAAATGGATCATGTAGTGGGCTGGGAGCCAGTGGAATTGGGCAAGCATGGGGGTTATGTTGGCTGACATTTTTTGAGTCAGTGAGGACTCTAGCAGCACTGCTCTGAATGAGTTGTAGACAGTTGATAGATTTGACTAGAAGATCAGAGAGAAGGGGATTGACATAATCAATTTGGGAGACGATTAGGGCATGGACCATTTTTTTGGTGTCATCTCTTGAAAGTGATGGCTTCAGTCTGGCTATATTTTTAAGGTGAAAAAAGGAAATCTTGCAGATGTGTTTGACATGGGCTTAGAATGAGAGTGTGGAGTGGAGTGGAAATTACCACTAAGGTTGGTGACGACAGAAGAGAGTAGAAGGAGTTGGCCATCAAGGGAGGGACCAATGATGCCGGCGTTGTTGTTTGGTGGTCTCAATCAGAATTGCCTCCGTCTTGCTGCTGTTGAGCTGAAGGAAGTTGTTAGTCATCCAGCAGCAGATGTCCTCCTGCCAGGTGTTCAGTGTGGAGATTGTGCTGGTAGGATTGGATTGCATTTTAATGTAGACCTGGGTGTCATCAGCATAGTAGTTGAAGTTGATGTGTATCTGATGATATACATCCAAGTGGGAGTAAGTAGATTGAAAACAAGACAGGCCCAAGTACTGACCCATGTGGGACACCGCATGTCACTGCATTGTCATCGGTCCTAGAACCCCCCCAGTGACATGTGATATCTCCGGTTGGTGAGATAGGAGATGAACCACATCATGGCTGTGTCAGAGACCATGGTGTAGTTCTTGAGGAAGTGGAGGAGGATGTTGTGGTCCATGATGTCGAACGCCGGATTCAGATCTAGTAGGACCAAGATGCTGGGTGACCTGGAGTCTGCTGCCATCAACAGGTCATTGGCAACCTTTAGCAGGGCCTTTTATATTAGCCTAACAGAAACAATACAAATTAAGATTGGTTTTTTTGTTTTTTTGTTTTTTTAATCAATAATTCGTTGATTGGTAAACATGTGGTGTCAGTTTGAATTTGGTGTATCAAACTGGGGCCACTTAACAGCAAATTCCTTGGCTACTTTTTGTTGCCAGTCCACCCCTGGTTCAGGGTATTCAAGCTTTACCATATTTTAGTAGTAACTGCTGGCTTAAGCTCTTTTTGAAAACAGAAAGAGATAACGACATTTTTATAGTATTATTAAGCTCATTCCCCACCCTTGGACCTCTGCTAACCACACTAAAGCTCATACATTTAAATTTATGTTTTTTACCCTTTATGAGATGCTTTTTGCCTAGTCTCATATTTATACAATGGGAGGTAAGTTGGAATAAGGTCACAAAATCGATCATTGAGCACAGCGTTATATATTATACAAGCATTGTGAAGGATATCACATTCAGTAAGCTTTAGAAGATTGTAGCTGTGGAAAAGAGGGTCAGTGGCAGCAAGGCCATGACTGTAAATACATATCATATTTTCTTACAGCCTTAGAGCCCATTCTGAATCTTGTGCCCTGCAGCTTCAGCCCCTGTGTGCCCCTACAATGGCCTGAGCTACAAGCTGGGATACTTCAATAATGACCAATATCAAATTTTCATTCTCTCAAAAATCATTGCCCCATAGCTTATTCTTTACATCTAAATGTTCCCACATATGATGAACTCTATAGAAGAAGCTCAATCATTCAGTCCCCAAAAGGACTCTGGACAGATTAGAACAACTACAGCTCATGTACTCCTAATTTTCTCCTTGGAAGAAAAAAAAAGAAAATGCAGATGAAGCAATCATTTATAAATGTAAATAAATTAGCCCCAAAGTAAATGTAGGGTAATGAAATGAAAGCCGCTTTATATGACACTGTATTTTCACAAACAAATTGTATTCTTACAGTGAATTTGTTTTCTGCATTTAACCCATCACATTGTATAGCAGCAGTGGGCAGCTGCAGCACCTGGGGACCAACTCCAGTTCTTCTTTCCATCGCCTTGCTCAGAGGCACAGACAGGAGTATTAACCCTAACATGCATGTGTTTTTGATGGTGGGAGGAAACCGGAGCACCCAGAGAAAACCCACGCAGACACGGGGAGAACATGCAAACTCCACACAGAAAGGACCTGGGACGGCCTGGGGTTCGGACCCAGGACCTTCAGGCTGTGAGGCAACAGTGCTAACCCGTGACACATATTGCAGGTCTTTTTCTTTTCTTCTTTCCAATCACAGTGAAGGCTAAATGCTTGTATATGGTGATTGCTTTCACTGTGTATAATCTCTTCTGTTTTCATCTAGAGATTCAAGAATACCAAGCTTTGAAAACTGTGTGCACGCTCATGTTAAAAACAAAACAAATAAAAACAGCAAAGTAAGTCTCTTTTTTATGGATTTCGAGTAGCCTTGTGCCCAATATATTGAAACATCTTTACGGTGGGTGTATTTCAGTTGGGATTTAATCGATAAATGTGCTTTCTTGGAAAAGAGAGAGGCAGCTTTGATGTATTGGTGTACTACAGCCCCATCTGGGATGAGCTTTCACTTGTAACCCAAAAAAATGAAGCTCTTTGCCTCTTTTTAAAGCCTCGACTTTAAATCACTCACACACACACACACACACACACACACACACACACACACACACACACACACACACACACACACACACACACACACACACACACACACCCTCCCTCCCTCCCTCCCTCCCTCCCTCCCTCACTCACTCACTCACTCACTCACTCACACACACACACACACACACACACACACACACACACACACACACACACACACACACACACACACACACACACACACACACACACACACACACACACACACATCTTAACAGATGAGTCCCCCTGCATTTTTAAAAACCTTCAACGGAAAGATTACACTTATATTTCAAAGTGACAAATACACACACCCCTGAGAAATAGAAAACTTCTTGGCTGAAGAAGTGTAAAGCTGACATTAGATGAACACTGGTGTCTTAACCGTTGCGTTGAAGTGTAGACATTCACGCAACTTAACGAAATCCAATTGAAACGCTCCGCTTTTGAGGATATCACAAGTTCCTGCTTTACATGGTCTCTTGAAAATCAAAGGCATTTCTTTTCAAGAGGTGCACTTCACGGTTTAGGTGGCGATACGTTTGCCCTAAACCCAGAAGCGAAGCTTCTGAACAGGCAAGCCAGGCAACTGCTTGGAGCCCCAGGCAGTAGGGGGCCCCCGAGGATTGACAGAATTTACTCTAAAGCAGTGACCGCAACCCCCTCTGCCTCAAACAAGCAATGGACGATTTGCAATGAGATGACATCACAGTAAGAAATCTCCCTTGTAGGGGCCCCATGTCATTCGCGTTGCACGTGCACTGCCTGTGCTCTCCGAAAATGAGTTTACTCCCAGCGTGTTTTCTCATATGTTTATAGTTTTTATTTTAAGTTATTTACTGTTTTATTGCTCTATATATGTATATTGTGCCAATTTATTTCTTATTTTCTTTTGATGCGAGTGGCAGCATTTGCAGTAGCCTTATAATTTATATATTGTAGCGAATTTGGGGGGCAACCCCAGAAACTGCCGCAGCCGGGACGCGAACCCGTACGTCCCGCACCGCGGGAGACAGCGCTAACCGCTAAAATAAAGGGTCCCACCTGTTAGCCAAGGGCCAACGTGTCTACTTATCCATTGACGTTACACTACCCCCCTCCTTCGGGAAAGCGCATCCGCGCGTATCCCACTTCTGACACAAGTGTAGCAAATTTGGAGAGCAACCGCCACAGCCGGCACGCGAACCCCTACCTCCAGCACTGCGGGAGACATCGCTAACCACTCGACTAAAGGGTCTGACCCGTAAGCCAAGGGCCAACGTGTCTACTTATCCATGCACGTTACATGGATAGAAGAAAGACAGAGGGGTACCGGAACAGAAAGGTGACGCTTTGCCCCTCGACATCACCGGTAAGGCTGGAAGTGATGAAGGCGGTGTCCACCTCACCTGGGAGGCGTTTTCTCAAGTTTGACATTGAGCTTGGCAGAGGCTCCTTGAAAACAGTTTATAAAGGTCTTGACACCACTACAGTGATGTCAGAAGTGGGATACGCGCTTTCCCGAAGGAGGGGGGTGGGTAGTGTAACGTGCATGGATAAGTAGACACGTTGGCCATTGGCTGACGGGTCGGACCATTTAGTCGACTGGTTAACGTTGTCGCCCACGGTGCGATAGATTCAGGTTCGCGTCCCGGCTGCGGCAGTTCCGGTGGTTGTCCTCTGAATTCGATGCAATATTTATAGTGTCGCAATGTTCTGGTTTTTATTCTTTATATTTTGAAAGTTACATTATGTGTACATTTGGAATTAATTGAGCGCTGATTGGGGGCCCCTCCTGTGAATTTTTGCCTAAGGCCCCAACAGAACCTAGCACCACCACTGCCTAAACCGATCCCGTATGTTTGGTGAACGTAAGTTAAAAAAAGAGGCATTAACCTGCCAGCTTTCCCGATCTCCAATTCCTTTTCCTGTAAGACACTTTCCCCATATACAGTGCTGCTTGAAAGTTTGTGAACCCTCCAGACATGGTCACTGTTTTTGTAAAAAAAACATTAAAATAAGCTTATTACACATACATCCAAATCCCAATTTGTAAAGCACACCTTCCAAATAATGGACACACACACAAAAGGAGATATATTTTCATTATTTAATTCAACAAAGGTGGTTTATTTCACAAAAACTGAAAATTTAACATGTGCAAAAGTATGTGAACCCTTGTATTAGTAGCTTGTGGCTCCTCCTTTTGCAGCCATTACTTCAACCAAACGTCTTCTGTAACCACTAACCAGTCTCTCGCATCTGCTTATGGGGCTTTTTGCCCAATCCTCCTTCCAGAACTCAGCCAGTTGAGAGAGGTTGGAGGGACATCCGGTATGTGCCAACTTCTTCAGGTCTCGCCACAACATTTCAATTGGATTAAGGTCCGGACTTTGACTGGGCCTATCCAGAGTACGAATCCTCTTTCTCTGAAGCCATTCCTTTGTAGTTTTGCTGGAATGCTTTGGGTCATTGTCTTGTTGCATAATCCATTTTCGTCCCAGCTTCAACTCCCTGACTGATGGCAGGAGATTCTGGTCAAGAATTTGTTGATATGCTGGAGAATTCATGGTTCCTTGGATAATATGGAGTCGTCCAGGTCCAGAAGCAGAAAAGCAGCCCCAGACCTTCACATTTCCACCACCATGCTTCACTGTTGGGAGGAGGTTCTTTTCTTCATATGCAGTGTTGGCTTTTCTCCAAACATGTTGGTTTTGATTTTGATCAAATAATTCTATTTTGGACTCGTCTGTTCAGAGAATGGACTTCCAGAAGGCCTCTGGTTTGTCCAAGTGCTCTCTGGCAAAGTTGAAATGGGCAGCTTTGTTCTTTTTTGAGAGCAGAGGCTTCCTTCTAGCAACCCTCCCATGAATGTCATGGCTATTCAATTTCCGTCTGATTGTAGACGCATGCACATTTGTCCCAGATGCTACCAGAGAGGTCTGCAACTCTCTAGAGGTGATGTGTGGGTTGGCCTTTACCTGATTTATTATTTTTCTGGTGCTTCTGGGTGATAGTTTTGATGGGCATCCACTTCTAGGCAGAGTTGCTGTCATGTTGAAGGCCCTCCATTTGTAAATTATTTGTCTTACAGTGGCTGGATGGAGCTGGAATCTTTTGGAGATGGGCTTATAGCCCTCCCCAGACTGATGGGCTGTCACTACCCTCTTCTTCATGTCCTTGGATATCTCCTTTGCTCTCGGCATTGTTGATTTGTATGGGACCACAGTGGTTTGGTTGGTTTCCTCTGTCTTTTAATTAGTGCAGGCCAAACCCTTTCCCAAGGATGTCTCATTTCATTGGTCTGGTTAAATGATTAATTAAGCACCCAAATGTGTTTCACTTCAGTCTGTTACCTGCTTGACTTAACCAATGCAGCTGGGGGTTCACTTACTTTTGCACATACACTAATTCCATGTTTCATGTAGTTTTTGGGCTACTTAAACAAGTCCCATTAAACAAGTACATGCAACTGATAAACATATATCTGACATTTCATACATAAAAACTAGTGATGATGGAATAGGAAAATCATGGTAAAACAACAGAGAAATCTAAACTGCTCAAGGGGTTCACATACTTTCAAGCAGCACTGTATATATATATATATATATATATATATATATATATATATATATATATATATATATATATGACTAGATCTACCGCACACAAGCTACAAAACACTTACATAATCAGCACCCACATGTGAGCGCGGTAATGAAGTTACTGTTTAAAAAAATAGACATTTGCAGGGAAACACCGCAAAAGTTGTGTATCAATCAAAAGCGCTGCTGTTGTGGGGGCAATTATGCTGGAAGACGTTAATAAGGCTATTATAACAGACCCTAAAGCGGTTGAATTTCCTCAAAGGTAATTTGATATCAGACCCACAGAAAATTGATTGCATTACTGAAACTGAGTTTGTTTGACTAAACGCTACCCACAGTAGTAGGAGCAGCATACCTGGAGGCTTACACCAGTGTGCTACATCAAATCCTGTTGCCATTTTGCCCATCCTCCAACAGAACTGAGCTAATAACGTGTAACTTGCATGGTGAGAGGAAGCGAGGGAGGTTTTAAAAGGGTCGTGAGTGAACGCTCGCTGTAAAGTGAACTGAATGATTCTCCTATTCCTCCATGCTCCATTGGGCTGTCTGATCTGAGACGTTGGCTGAAGGTCAAGTTTAACTGGTGCTCGAGCGCTCCATTTGAGCCAGCGAAAGCGCCGGGAACTGGCTCCCGCAGTCTTACTGGTCTGACTGGACACACCGGACACACAATAGACCAGCACCACTTACTTAGAGAGCACTGAACCCCTAACTTCTCAAGTTCTACTTGTTCTCTCGCTAAAAAGAGATGAAATGGGGGCACCCGGGTAGCATAGCGGTGTATTCCGTTGCCTACAAACACAGGGATCGCCGGTTCGAATCCCCGTCTTACATCTGGCTTGGTCGGGCGTCCCTACAGACACAATTAGCCATGTCGGTGGGTGGGAAGCCGGATGTGGGTGTGTCCTGGTCGCTACACTAGCGCCCTCTCTGGTCGGTCGGGGCACCTGTTCAGGGGGGAGAGAGAACTGGGGGGAATAGCGTGATCCTCCCATGCGCTATGTCCTCCTGGCGAAACTCCTCACTGCCAGGTGAAGAAGAAGAAGCGGCTGACGACTCCACATGTATCGCAGAAGGCATGTGGTAGTCTGCAGCCCTCCCCGGATCGGCAGAGGGGGTAGAGCAGTGGCCGGGGACGGCTCGGAAGAGTGGGGTAATTGGCCAAGTACAATTGGAGAGAAAAAAAAAGGGGAGGGGGATTCCCCACCAAAACAAAAGATAAACTACACAACTTTCTTTTCTTTTAGAAACACTAAAGATTAAATTACTCTGCACTGCAGTCATTCACCCGTAGCTGTTTTCAAAGTGGACACATTCATATCTAATTTGTAGTCCATCGGCGTGATGGAACGATGCTCCGTTTTGAATCGCCTCGTTTAAAGACTGCCGAACGCCACGGAGTCTTCCGCGAGCCCGAACTGCATCGGCGCCACACGACAAAAGGTCGGAACTTTCCTCCCGAATCCGTTTCTATTTCCTGTGTAATCCTGTTGACATTACGCTGAACTTCAAAGCCCTGTCACAGCCATTGTTATGCTGCCTTAAACATGCTTCCCTGGCATCAGGCTGGCACTGGGAAGATCTATTCAGAGGTGTCTGAGCGCTAGACCTTTTCTTTCCATAAAGCGATTTTCATTCCCAGTTGAGCAACAATTCATAAGCCATTTTAGCCCCGTAAGGGTGTCAAATCCTCCCTCCTGGTGTCTTGATTACATCCCTTTAACACATACGCCCTTTCAAGTGAAATTAATCAATCTCTTTATCACTCGGGCAGAATCATTACCCGAGCGCAGAGTGAGAAATGAAAGTGCTAATCGCACAGCAAGCGGGCCTTTATGTGGGGAGGCAAAGTTTTCCTTGGAAATGCATTCGCGGTGGAACCCCGTCACGCACAAAAAAAGAGACAAACGGTAAGATTACCTTGAATTCCAACCATAATGCATTGACTGTGCATTGTTTTCCATGGTTAATACACGCACATATTGGCTGAAATCTAATAATTTTGCTTGTGAACACCTGACCTACATGTCTCTCGACTGTGGGAGGAAACCCACGCAGACACGGAGAGAACATGCAAACTCCACACAGAGGACGACCCGGGACGACCCCCCAGGTTGGACTACCCCAGGGCTGGAACCCAGGACCTCCTGGATGTGAGGCGACTACACTAACCACTGTGCCACCATACTACATTATCCCTAGGTATGAATAAATGTGTGTGGGCCCTGTGTGATGTCCTGACGACCTGTCCAGGGTGTCTCCCCGCCTGCTGCCCAATGACTGCTGGGATAGGCTCCAGCATCCCCGCGACCCTGAGAGCAGGATAAGCGGTTCGGATAATGGGTGGATGGATGCTTGTGAACGCATACAGCTCACAAAAAGCCGTTACCTATTTCTTGAAAAAGGAATCTGGGGAAAACAGTTGTTCTGCTTCGTGGATTTGACATTCACAGGTGAATACATACATGGAACATACCCCTCCAAGAAACCACCTCAGCAAGCCGTGACTGGGGCCATAAATCAGCAACAGTGCACACGCTGGACATCATTATTTACTGTACAGTGACACATTGCCACAGCGTCCGCATCATTATGATTGCAATCTGAGTGGAGAGTGCTGCCACAGGGCTGGAGACGAATAGGCGAGCGGCAAGAATGTATTATTATGCTAACCACCCCCAGAATACTGGCCCGCTGCCTTGATCACCGGCTCCTATAGGAGTGTATAAACTATTCTGATGGACGTTCTGCACACAAGTGCTTGCAGAGATGTCATTGCACCCCCCCCCCCCGTAATGACCGAATAGCAGCTTTGTGGCTCTGGTGTAAAAATTACACAACACACACAAGCCAGATGTGCAGAGGTGTGCAGAAGCCGTGCTGCTTAATGCAAACACTGAGGATGAGCGATGATGTATCAACGTGTGGCCACTAAATGCAACGATTTGTCTCCAGCAAAGTCCATTTCAAAAACGCTAAATCAAGCCGGCGCCAACAAACGGAGATTCGGCGTTAACCACATGCATTCGATGGCCGTTGATGATGAACAAGTAATTAACAAGGGTAATTGAGCCGTCTTACCTGTTTTCCATGAGAAGTGATGGTCTTTGTGAAACTCCATGTCAGGCTTGACTTGAGTCGAAACGAGAGACAAGAGGAAGAGGAGGGGAAGATGGCTCCCCGTGCGCCATGTCCAGGCAATGACCCCACAGTCATCTTTCAGAATCATAGTCCAGCCCATTGACTTTGCTTGCTGTCTTACTCCTGCAGAGAGGAAATAAAGACTGTTATTTTAAAGCACATCAGTGTTTCTCCCTCGCCACGACGGCCGGAAATGTACATTTTGAAACTTCTATTATAGCTCGGGGGAAGTAGCGATGACCGCAGGCATGGGGAGACTGCTGCAGAGAAAACAGAAATCAACATTCTTTCACAATGCATTAAGTTGTTTTTTTTGGGGGGGGGGGGGGGGAGAGCCCTCGTGCTGCATTGCATCACCTTATCCAGGAATCGCAGACAATTCAGCCACGTTTTCCGCACATCGCATACAAACCTAAAATAATTACTTGGGGAGGGCCTGCAACATCTCAGCCTCCCAAGGTAGATGTGAAAACGTGTAATAAAGGGGAGGGGGGCTTAAAGCTTGAAATAATAGAGGGTATTAGTACCTTTTTTATTGAAACTCATTTATTCCTATCTCCTGCCACTGTGACTCATGTCCTAGGAGTGTTAAGGATTAGTGTCGCAATCACAAGGCCTCTAATTGTGTTGCTCCGATGGCAAAATGAATGAATACAGCATTAGATTTGCAACACCTGATGAATTCAGTCGCATTTTGTGAGGCTAAGAGTAAACATGATTCAATTTCTGCACACAACAACTTTTTTTTTCATGGCGCTGTGACTTCACGCAGGTCTTTAGAAAAGTGTCATTTATCAGTCATCACAGAAAGGGCATGGGAAAAAAGGTCTTCCATTCAAGGTTCTGAGGCAAGATGTGCTGAACATTAAGCTTGGTGCTCTTTTAATGCGCCGAGGAAGCACAGTGTGTGCACGGCACTAAATCGTTGTGCATATACACAAATTAGATTTTAGATTTGCCTCATTATTTCAACTGTAGCCCATCACATCACTTTGCAACCTTGTTTGGGTAACTGAATGGGATGGGGTAGCTGATGGGCGAGTAACTGAGAAGGTGATGCATATTTGAGATGGGGGGATTATTTCCATATGGTTCATCTGTGGGGGTGCTGGTTGATCTCATTCAGCAAAATTAGATTTGGATGTCACCGTCTTTCATAATCTGTTTAAAAGAGAAATAACTTGGGGATCGGAAGGGTGCAGAAATGGGTCACCAGACGACCAGTTTGTAATCACACTGCTGTGTATTGATGTATAAATGTAGGCAGTTTAGTCTCTCTTCACACTCAGTGAAGCTAATATCCAGGGTTTGACTTTTTTTTTCTTTCTTTTTTTTTTGGATTTTTCCTCCTTTTTCTCCCCAGTCGTACTTGGCCAATTACCCCACTCTTCTGAGCCGTCCCGGTCGCTGCCCCACCCCCTCTGCCGATCCAGGGAGGGCTGCAGACTACCACATGCCTTCTTCGATACATGTGGAGTCGCCAGCCGCTTCTTTTCACCTGACAGTGAGGCGTTTCACCAGGGGGACGTGGCGCGTGGGAGGATCACGCTATTCCCCCCCATTTCCCCCTCCCCCCCGAACAGGTGCCCCAACCGACCAGAGGAGGCGCTAGTGCAGCAACCCGGACACATACCCACATCCGGCTTCCCACCCGCAGACACGGCCAATTGTGTCTGTAGGGATGCCCGACCAAGCCGGAGGTAACACGGGGATTCGAACCGGCGATCCCCGTGTTGGTCGGCAGCGTAATAGATCGCTACGCTACCTGGAAGGCCTGGGTTTGACTTTTCAGCATGCAGTTTTTCTCGGGTCAGGCTATCTATCTAATTCCCTTCTATGTCAAATGCCAAACTGTAAAAGGGGGCTCACACACAGCGGTACATATACAGTGTCTGTACATCCTCCAGTTTTTTGTCAAATTACAAATCCAGCAGCCATAGGAACGGTGTCGGGAATTACTCCAGGAGAACCCGCTCAGCTTTCAAAGGCCAGTCAGCTTTGAATGCAATTGTATTCACTGATTTTATAACAGCTACCTTCATTTCAATTTTTTAATGACCAGACGATTCATTCAGTGTGGATGAATGGGCAGAACAGACCACCTTCACAGCCATGTGCCAGCAAGACACCTCAGCCTCCTGATTACTAGCCGAGCTCTCAGACCTCGCTGTTCTGGACGCCATACCTGGCTGTACCTAAATTACATCCTCCCTTCAGCCAGACCTATTTCAATATTTATAGAACAATACCAACTCTTCACAGCCCGAGAGAACACGCGGCTGATTGCAAAATACTCTCCCCCATACAAACACGCAATGAAAACATGCGCCGAACCCCAAGCATATGGTGTACGTGCTTGAAAAACGTGTGCAAATATACAGTTGAGACTGCCCATTGTTAGATGTAATTGCAAAAAATTGTCTTTTGTTAGTCCGGCAAGTGGATCCACATTGTTTGGTAGGCTTCTGTTCTACAGGGTTTTGTGTTTTGTTTTTGTGGGGTTTTTTTTTTTGGGGGGGGGGGGTGTCGGCTACCGCTGTGTGTTCAGCTCAGCCGTGCCCTCCTCCTATGTATCTGTCAATGAAACGAGAACGCCGGCTTTCGAGAACGCCAGAAAACCTGATGTTTCAAATTCTTACGACTATCTGGGTCAAACGGAACCGAGCGGCGCTCTCTCAGTCGTCACAGGCAAACCTGGCAAACGGCGAAGAGGCTCAGACGCCGCTATGTATCCTATTAGATACTCTATGATCTGACAAAATGCAATCTTCTCCTCTATCTCTCGTGGGCCCGCGTTTGGGGGATTCGCTCGCTGGACCCTCCAGGTATGATCAGGGAGCTGATTAGCACGGAAATCCCCCACCACCGGCGCGCACCCCCCCCCTTTCTCAGGTGGCTACAATGATTAATGTTTGATTATAACTTTCAAAGTCAACGGCAGGATCTAGTTAAGTACGTGGGGCTCCGTGCAATTACCATGCAATCTCCAGTTTCCTGCAGAGGGAACACGGCCAGTTCGGGCTGGAGCGGAAACAAAGGCGTTTAGTCCGTTTACCGCAGATGCCACCTTCTTGCAGGGATTTCCATATATTTATCCAGCCAACCGGCTCATTCTCTAAGTATTCTAAGCCCAAATTCCTGCCTCCATCCCTATTGGTCTTCTTCCTGTACTGCATCCAGTAGATTAAGGTAAAAAAACAAAACAAAAAAACCCAGCTTCCAAACACTGGCGACAACTGACATCTCTAAATTTGACTGGAAATGTTTTTTTGCCCATGCTGTGGTATTGTTTTTGACGAGCACTTGGCAAAACAAAATGACGAAACACATCCCCATCTTAGCAAGCTGAGTCCCGCCGCTGTTTTGCACCGGTGGGCATGAACATGGCAGAATAGAGAGTATTGCAATGCAAAATAGAGTCACCCCCCCCCCCCCCGTATTCTTTGATTACACACCTGTTGGAACTTCAAAAATAAAACAAAAAACAAAAAACAGCTCGTGACTTTGAAATATGTCGCTGTTCCAAACCGGTTTCATTCATTTGACGGGATACTGGCAGACGGGGGCGGGGGGCAAATCACTTTGAAATTCCCTTTCAAATTTGGCTTGAGTTATTTTTATTTTTGCCTTGTTTGTTTTGTGCACAGTACTGTACCTGAACGAAATGAGCGTCAGTCATCCCTTTAGGCGGACTGGTTGGGTGCAGTGGGAGACGATGATTATTGAACCTTCCGGAGTACTCCGCTGGAGAGAGGAGGGCCTCCCGAGATGCTAACTCTGACAGGGATAGTAAATCAACTGGAGCAGCACTTCCACCTGAAGCATCATGCAATGGCTTAATCCTCTATGAATCAGAGTGCTGAGGGCTGGAGCCGTGCCACACCTCCACCATCACTGAGCCGTGTGATAAACCCCCTGTTGGACCTGGCGCAGTCAAGAGCCCACCCACTGATGTTCCTCCTGGGGCTGGCGAAGAAGTCTGCACGGCTGGAGAATCTGAAAATGGGTGAGGAAAGACGGGGGGGGGGGGGGGGGGATGAAGGAAAAGCGATAGAAAACACAGCTGTTTTTAATCAAGCTTTACGGCAAAACCGTTGGGCGCTTTTTGAGCGGGTAAACATTTGACAGCCCGAATGAAGCCGTCACCTGTCTGGGACATCATGTTTCTGTCTCAGATTTTATATCCCCTTCACAGCAGCTACTTTGCATTACTGGAGCACACAAAAGCAATGACACGGTGAAGAGCAATGAATGACCGTATTTAGATGCGCGAAGGCGTCATAAAAACACACATCCACAATAACCCCTTCATTTTATACACTACCAGCATGCACTGGGACAGAAATATGACTTCGCTGTGATTTATAATCCACTCAGCCCCCCCCTTCCTCTTGCTGATAAGTCGCCAAGGAAGTTTATATGCATGAATAAAAGGATAATGTATCCCAAACTTAGACTTATTACGTTCCTATGAAGGAGGGGCGGTGTTAATGCAGCCATCGTGTTACCGCAGGGCACGTATTTGTAAACGTCACATGAAGTAGCGAGGAGGATCATCTGCCACTGTGCGCGTCACATTGTGAAGGTGATATGGAAAACAAATCCAAGCATCACCGCCACAGCTACTGCCTCTGCTTCTCCAGCAGCAGTCAGTCAATGATGACCTGTCAACACTTCCAGCCAAAGCCTCTTCTGAGAGCTCATCCTGGAGAATCCCACTTTCTATTAACACCTTCTGCCCTCCTTTCATTTCTTCCTCCTCGCCCCCTTTCTCTCTCTGGACACACCACTATGAGCTCCATTCCTCTATTGACTTTCCTGGCCACGCGCCCGAACGCCAGATCCCTGTGACACCCGCACCTATTTCCTCGAGGCCTATAAGCACTTTGCCTCACCCCGGCATTGTGGCTAAAATGGGATCCTCTTCTATCTACGGTGGCATTTCCTCCCCGCTATTCATTGGCCTGTGTCAAACTAAATAAAAGTCAGCAGATAAGATGAAAGGTGTTCCGGCTGGCTCAAATCAGATCGATTTCTAACTTGCAGCTTCTGGTGAGAAGAAACAGTTAATTTAAGTTTTTTTATTAACTCTCAAGTTTCAGCCCTCTGTCGAAATAAAAGCATGTGTGATGTTTCTGACCAGTCTTGCATTTTGTCGAACCTTACATCGGACCACTCTTGAATGATTTATTAAATACTGTTGTACCCTTGACTGGTCAAATTCCCTCAGTAAGGAAAATAGTATAATTTAACCATTCAAGCCATTGATTCCACTTTCGCGTAAATAAATAAATAAAAAGATTCTTGCCTAAAAGCATGACAAATAACAGGAGGTTGGATCTGAGAGAGCTCTTTACTCTGCCACTACATTGAAAAAAGGTTAAAATGACCACATAATGGCGTCCAGGTGGCGTAGCGGTCTATTTCGTTGCCTACCAACACAGGGATGGCCAGTTCAAATTACCTCCGGCTTGGTTGGGCATCCCTACAGACACAATTGACCCTGTCTGTGGGTGGGAAACTGGATGTGGGTATGTGTCCTGGTCGCTGCACTAGCGCCTCTGAACAGTTGGGGCACCTGTTCGGGGGGAAGGGGGAACTGGGGGGAATAGCGTGATCCTCCCACGTGCTATGTTCCCCTGGTGAAACTTCTCACTGTTCAGGTGAAAAGAAGCGGCTGGTGACTCCACATGTATCGGAGGAAGTATTTGGTAGTCTGTAGCCCTCCCCAGGTCAGCACCAGATTGGCAGAGGGGGTGGAGCAGAGACTTGGACGGCTAGGAAGAGTGGGGTAATTGGCCAAGTACAACTGACAATTGGGGAGAAAAAGGGAAAAATCCAAAAATCCAAAAAAAAAAGAATGACCGTCCAGACAGCAGCTGCTGGAGGTTTGAACTACGTACTATGTGGGTTTAGTGTGCTGGCACAGTGCACGCTGTGGCTCTGTGGGCTGCAGGTAAAATGGAAGATAGTCAAGTGTCATCTGTGGGTTAGGTCACTGGGCAAAAGCTTATGAGCGTCGATGAGGAGGGACATCTTGCTGAGCAACCTCCGACCTCACCGTCCCAAAATCGATTTTGAGGGAGACTCGCTCCGTTTTAGACTGACATCATCTGAACATCACGGCGTTCCTCTCACAGTACCTGCAAACCTAGAAAAACTCGAGCAAAGGAAACTGAATGATTAAATTAGCTGGCCTATAAGCATATGCTTCTCTAGAAGACTCCTAATTGGAATGATTAATAACAAAGCAAATGTGATCAGACAGGGTAAATTTGAATGAGGCGAAGATGTTTAAATAAGGACAGACTGCCGAAAATCTGCTGAATGTAATTACTGACGCCAAACACTGTGGCAGAGAGAGCAGCTCTCCCTTCGGGTTGGGTTTTTCCAGGTCCCAAGTATCTTTCACGATATACAGATTCTCAAAAAGCTCAAGTTGGGAGTATTCCTCCTCTCTTTTTCTGTTTTGTGAGAGATGAACTGCAATTTTAACATCTGATAGCGTGCCGAACGAAAACAGACTGCAATATGTACTGCAAAGGATGAGGCTGATAACGGTATGGAAAAATCACGAGCGCTCCCTTTTCCCTATTCTTTCCCAAAATAAATGTGTGAATGAGCAGAGAATCTGCGCCTATGGCTTCATCAAGATAAACAATTGCCATCCCAGTTAAACCCTATGCACTCTCCCAGCAGCCACACGAATGGTTCGGCTTATCGTTGATAACCAGCCAGGATAAGAGTTGGGCCAGAAAATGAACAAAATAAATAAAAGAGGCACTATAATAACAGTGATGTGAGCGCATGCTACTCTTTGATGTTTCGCTACAGTGTGCAGTTGTGCGTCAGAGCTGGTTTAGCAACATGTCAGACACACAAAACAGAGATTCATGGCGCACACTCTCAGTCATTTGCCTTTGCAAGCTGCTCAGCCACGGTGCTTTTGGAGCTGAACATCCATCCATCCGTTATCTTAACCCCTCATCCTGCTCTCAGGGTCGCGGGGATGCTGGAGCCTATTCCAGCAGACATTGGGCAGCAGGCGGGGAGACACCCTGGAAAGGACGCCAGGCCATCGCAGGGCCCGCACGTACGCACACACACACAAACACACACACACAAACACACACACACACACACATTCATTCCTAGGGACAATTTAGTGCGGCCGATTCACCTGACCTACATGTCTTTGGACTGTGGGAGGAAACCGGAGCCCCGGAGGAAACCCACGCAGACACGGGGAGAACATGCAAACTCCACACAGAGGACGACCCGGGACGACCCACCAAGGTTGGACTACCCCGTGGCTCGAACCCAGGACCTTCTTGCTGTGAGGCGACCGCGCTAACTACTGTGCCAAAGTGCCGCCCTGGAGTTGAACATCTTCTCTTGATTTCGTGGCCAAAAACAAAGCAGGGCAATGTTTTGTCAGCCCAGTTACACCCCCCCCACCACCCAAACGTTTCACGCCAAAGTGAAGAAAAGAGATCCCTTAATGAGAAGAGAAAATCACCCAAAATAATGAGTTTCTCTAGAGTTCTTTGGTGTCCGTGCAGTTGGGATGAGTCGATTCTCCGAGGAGAAAATGAAGTACAAACAGGTGAAGTTACTTCAGGTGAGGGGGCAACTCCCCCGCCAGGAGCATAGAAAAAAATAGAAAAAGTAAAAATTAGGCCCCTTCAGCCAGAATTTTAATTGGCTCCTCTTCAGACAGCATTTCTTTGGTGAGAGGAAGAGATCGCTCCTCCTCGGGAAGCTGTGACAGCGCGAGCAGAAAGAGAGCAGAGAGCACCCAGAGTGGAAAAAAAGAGAGAAAGGCACCAAATAAAAAAAGAAGACAAAATAAAGGAATAAATAAATAAATAAAGCAAAAAACTTGGCTTTGAGTGCATCAAAGATTTCACTATTTAATGAGAGATGTAAAAACATTTCGAGTCAGAAAGAGAGAGAGAGAGAGCGAGAGGGGTTTTTTTCCTTTTAAAAAACAACTTTAATACAATGTCACAAATTCATAGCAGCTTTGAAACAAAGACTCATAGAAAGAGACAGAAAATCTCCCTATTTCTGTTCTATTTCCATCATTCTTATGTTTATTATTCTTATTTCTATTATTATATTTCTATCTCTATTATTTATTATATTTATTATATTTCTCTATTTTATTACTTATAAGAATGTCTCTATTTAAACAAGATGTAAAAACATTGAGCCAGAGAGAGAGAGAGAGAGAGAGAGAGAGAGAGAGAGAGAGAGAGAGAGAGAGAGAGAGAGAGAGAGAGAGAGAGAGAGAGAGAGAGCATGCACGAGAGATAGAAGAGGGGGGCTAGAAAAGAGATAGTTTCAGGATAATTCAACTTTTTAAATTTTTTCCCCATTTGGGATGGGTCACCTGCCCAATTTATTTAAAGTAGTTTATAATTAAAAAAGCTCTGGCTGAAATCCAAGTCAGTCTGTCTCCTCGGTCATTTTACTGTAGGGGGGCTACGGAGAATTTAAATAAGCATGTGACCATGTCTGCACCTGTCTGCAGGAGGTCCAGATGGGGACTAATGAGAGAAAGAGAGAGAGAGAGAGAGAGAGAGAGAGAGAGAGAGAGAGAGAGAGAGAGAGAGAGAGAGAGAGAGAGAGAGAGAGAGAGAGAGAGAGAAAGAGAGAGAGAGACGCGGGGGGGTATATTATTGTTGCTGAGGTGGTCTGATACTACAGGTTCCAATTCACGGAGCCACCTGGACCCCAACATGCCCTGACAGGTGTCTACAAGGCGGGGAGGAGAAAGAGAGAGGGACTTGACTTTTAAAATAACTTTTATTTACATCACAGTAAAAAAAAAAAAAAACTAACACTCCATTCCCATCAAGTCAACAGTAAACAAGCTGGAAAGAACAAAATATCACGCATTATTACTCAATCAAAATACATACACACGACCATAATGAATTAGAAATTCAGAACAAGTGACCCATCTTCACTTAGTGAACATAAAACACGTCGTAACCCCCACAAAGCCCTGAAAGAGTCAAGATTACTGGTCAGGGTGTAAAAAGCGTGCTCTATCCTCAGACGAGCCGCCACCAAACCCTTCATACTCTGCACCACCTCGGTCCAGCCATGACCTAGCATCTGATTCTTCCTTGTCTTCCAGATCGCTAGCTTAGCAGTGTTGAACAGAAAATTGACTAGGACCAGGAGCAGCCTTTTTCTTGCCGTGCATTTGGGCCCAAAAACAAATATGGGGATGGAGGAAACCTCATCCAAAGCTTCCACCCATTCTTGCAGTACCCTAAATAAGCCCACCAAACAAGGACAAGAGATCACTAAGTGTTCTAACGTTTCCCTCTGAGAGCAGAAAGGACAGCCCTCCCCAGTGCTTGGATCGAGGTGAACCCTGTGTCTGTTCGTAGGTATTGCTCCATGTATAATCCTCCACTGGAGGTCAGCCATCCGTTTCTCAACAGGATGCTTACACAGGACCCTCCACCTGCCCTTAGGGGTACAGTCTGAAGTGAAAACCTCAGTCCACCTCGACTCCCTGACTTCAGCCAGAGAGCAAAGGTTGAGTACCTTCACATAGCTGTAGTAAAGCTGCTTCTTCCCACAAGAGCTGAAACTACCCAGCGCTGGTGTACTCAGGGAAAGAGGCAGTCCACTCCCCCCTCGCCATGCCCCAAATGCAGGACTGACGATCAGGGAGGGAAAAAAATACTCATTGTCATCATCCCATTGGTCAGCAAGAGCACGATTTTCGGCAAATGCCCACAGTGGCCCAGGCAGGGACTTCCAGACTTCCTCCACAACCCTCTTCAGCACTCTGGAGGACCTGATGTTGATGATGCCACCAAGTGTTTCCACAGATGTTCTTGCAAGATGGCCCAGTTTGGTAATGCCAGCCTCAACAAATGCAGTCCGCACTGTTGCAGAGGAGAAGGTGGCATTCGTAAGGAAGTCATTGTGAAACAGCGGCTCCTCAAAAAGCCACATTCCTGGTCTAGGGTCTGGAGTTCGTGTGACCTTCAGCATCTGCCAGGCTTCAACCACCGAAGTGTAAAAAGATGCGAGTCCAACTAGGCCAGCTTCTGTTGATCTCAGTAAAAAAAATCTGCTTATCCAACCCAAGCTGACCAGCTTTCCGAATAAGCAGCCGAGCAGGAGCCAACCAGCAGTGACCGCAGCCATACAGCAGCCTCTGCGCCATCTGTAGTCTGAAGGCCGCGGTCCTGGACCGAATGTCTATAAGTCCTTGTCCTCCCTCTGCCACAGGGAGATACAGGGCCGATGCCCTCAGCCAGTGCTGCTGATCAGACCAGAAAAACTTCACCAGGAGCTTCTGCATCTCTTCTGCAAGGCCTGGCGGTGGCACCAAAACAGTGAGTCTGTGCCAGAGAGACGAGGCGACCAGGTTATTAACTATCAGAGCTCTTCCACTGTAGGACAGCTGGGGTAGCATCCAATTCCATTTAGACAACCTGGCTTCCACCTTCTCCAGCACTCCCTCCCAGTTCTGCCTCTGAAAGTCCTCACTTCCCAGATATACTCCTAGAACTTTAATACCTCTTACCCCCATCTAAGATTCCCAGGAAGACGAGGAGGACTCCTTAAGTCCCACTGACCCACCAAACAAGCCTCACTCTTTCCCCAGTTGACTTTGGCTGGAGAAGCCTTTTCATACAAGGCCAGACTTTCTTCCAATTCCTGAACATCCCCCTCTGCCTGGACAAAAACATTGGCATCATCAGCGTATGCTGATACAACAACTGAAGCGTGTTGAGCTAGCTCTGGCAGAGAGAGACCCCTCAGCCTGCTCCTCAACCTACATAGGAGAGGCTCAATGGCAATACTGTAGAGCTGGCCTGAGATGGGGCAGCCCTGCCTAATCCCCCTCCCAACTGGCACAGGACAGCTCAACCCTCCCCCCACCTTCACTACACAACACGCACCACTATACAACAGCTTTATCCAGGACAGGAACCCCTCCCCAACACCAAAGGCCTGCAAGGTGGAGAAAAGAAAAGTGTGATCTACATGGTCAAAAGCCTTCTCTTGGTCAATGGACAAGATACCAACATTTATATCATATAGCTTACATATATCAAACAGATCTCTCATCAAAACAAATTATCTGTCACAGACCTGTCTGGAACACAATAGGATTGATCTGCACCAATCAATAGTTCAATAAACAATTTCAGTCTGTTAGACAAAACTTTGGAGAGGATTTTATAGTCTGCCCACAAAAGAGCTACTGGTCTCCAGTTTTCCAAAAGGGCTAAATCTCCCCTCTTAGGCAGCAGAGAGAGAACTGCACACCTGCAAGAAGGAGGAAGTGTTCCTTTTTCAAAGCACTCTTTAAACATGTGCAGAAGATCCTGTCCCAAAACACTCCAGAAGTGTTTAAAAAAGTCGGATGGTAAGCCGTCTATTCTTGGAGCCTTGCCCGATGCCATCTGAGACACCGCAGCAGTCAGTTCATCTAGCGTTATGTCCATGCTGAATGTATGCTGTTCTGCTGGACTCAGCTGGGGAAGGCCCTGTAAAAGTTCTGCAGCAGAGTCCACATCGCAGCCCTCTGCCCTGAACAAGTCAGTGTAGAAGTCCACCGCATGCTTCCTCATCTCAGTGGAATCTGTGGTCACCTTTCCATCAGGGAGAAGAAGACACACCATCTGTTTTTCTTGAACCACTGACTTCTCTAAATTAAAGGAGAAAGCAGTTGGTGCATCCATGTCTTGAAGTCTGGTGAAGTGTGCTCGGACTAAAGCTCCTTTAGCTCTCTCTCACAGGAAGGAGTTCAGCTGCTGTCTTTTACAGTGTAAGAGATTATGCTGCTGATCAGGCTGTGAGAAGGAAACATCTTCCAGGTCTCTTATCTTGTCTTCTAACTCATGTACAGCTCTCTTAATGTTGGCTGTGGAATTGTATGTGTATCGTTGACAAAAAACCCTGATTTGGGCCTTTCCTACCTCCCACCATTGAGTTAGGGAAAGAAAATTGTTTTTCTTAGATCACCAACAATCCCAAAACAATTTAAAGTTTTCACAAAAATTGTGATCATGTAGTAATTTAACGTCAAAATGCCGAAAGAAGTTGGGTTTTCTAGTGGGAGATAAGATCAGCTCCATTAAAACTACATAAACTACATAAAAGCAACCAGCTGTAAAAGCAACCGGGTGGATCTGACAATTAACAACTCAAGCTGTAAAGGAGCTAGACACGTAAAACCTGTCCAGTCTAGCTGCACTAACTCTGCCATCTGACATTTTGACCCGAGTGTACTGTTTGACTGAAGGGTGTTTCATCCTCCACACATCAACCAAATCAGATTTATTTAAGACATGGGACAAAACAGAGGATGACTGAAGGTGTGGCTCCTCTCCAGTCCTATCTAAAGTAAAGTCAGTACAGCAATTCCAGTCTCCACCCAATACACCCTCCCGGGTTAATTCCACCCAATTTGTCCTGCAACATCTTAAAGAGCCCTCCGCGCTCAGAGCCATTGTTTGGCGCATAAACATTAATAAAAATAAACTTAAACTCCGCTATTTCCGCTGTCACCATAAGGACCCTGCCCTTCACAATCTCTGTGCTGGACAAGATGTTCACGTTTAAGGCAGGAGAAAATAAAATGGCAACTCCTGCACTAAAATTGGTCCCATGGCTAAGCATATGTTGCCCTGCTCACCATAAGCCCCAGTCTATTTCATTCATGCTGTCATTGTGTGTTTCTTGTAGGAAAACCACATCCAGTCCTTTCTGTGTGATTACTTTCATTACTAAGGCTCTTTTCTGTGCATCTCTACCCCCATTCATGTTTAATGAAGCCACCTTAAAACCCTGCATAGGTGGAGAAGAAACACGGACCTGTGAGAAATCAGACAGAAAAAGACAGCTGAGAAGAAACACCAAGTGTTGCATAATCATAGTACATCTAAAATGAGAGTTTCATTTTCTTCACCATTTTTGCCATAGGCACTTTCAAATCTCTCCTTAAACCAGTAACATGTTTCTTTAGACGGTAACATTTCTTGTTATCCAATACATCTAACCCCACATCCTGCCGCAGTATAGTAACTGACCGGATGAATTTGTCAGCGTCAGGAAAATAATCCATGACATTCACCGATTTGCCATATGTCTCATCTAAAAAACTTGATCTCCTCCAGTGAGTATAAATTTACACAGAGAGTCACTGTCCGCTACACAAACATTATCAGATTCAGCTTCACGCTCCATACCAGTCACATTGTCACACCACCCAGAAAGCTTCACCACCTGCTCCTCACCCCCACTGTTCATTTCAACCTGCAGCTTCTCTGCCCCTTGTACCGAAACCTGCTCCGACCTCCCCATGTCGTCTTCCCTCTGCACTGTTCTGACCGCAGGGTCAGCCTCCACCCCCCCCCCCCCTGCTAAATTATCCGTAGACACGGAACCGCACGCACCGGCGGCCCCGACCACGGAGCCACCAGCCTCACTCTGCACAGGGGGAGCAGCCTCGGGCAGCGTCTGCCGCCCACCGCCTCCCTCCCCATTGTCAGCCACAGCGGCCCGATGCTCGCCACCATCAGCCGCAGCGGCCCGCTGCTCCCCACCGTCAGCTACCTCGTCCGCAGCGGTCTCTTGCCCGCCACCATCAGCTGCAGCGGCCCGCTGCTCCCCGCCGTCAGCCACATCAGGCGCAGTGGCCCGCTGCTCCCCACCGTCAGCCACATCAGCCGCAGCGGCCCGCTGCTCCCCGCCGTCAGCCACATCAGCCGCAGCGGCCCGCTGCTCCCCGCCGTCAGCCACATCTGGTGCAGTGGCCCGCTGCTCAGCACCGTTAGCTACATCAGCTGGCTGCCCACTGCTCCCCTCCCCGTTGTCACACACATCAGCCGCAGCAGACCCCGCTGCGTGCTGTCTATGTGGACAAGCAATCCGTTTGTGACCCACATCTCCACACTCAAAACACTTCATAGTCCCGGAGCTAGCATACACCATGTAGAAACCCTCCTCGTGCTTAACGTGGAAAGAGACGTTCAGTGTTTTGGTCGGAGAGTCCAAATACATAAACACCTGTCTCCGCAGAGACTGAACATGCTTCAATTTGGTGTCGTCACACCCCAGATTCACCGCCCAGAACCCACTCGCCAGCTTCCCGTAGCGCCTCAGTTCTGGCGCCAACGCCTCGTTGGGAATAAAAGGAGGGATTCCAGACACGGTGATCTGGATGGAAGGCACAGCCAGCGGGGAAACGAGTGTAAACTCATCGTTTACCGGTAAGCCGTTTTCGATCAGCTGGTTGACCAAACCCTGTTCCTTCAAAAAATCAACCTTGGATAATGGATGGAATTCACCTACTTTCACAAAATTTCAGAAAGAATTAAAATAAACACATTTTATTCACCCATTCGTGAAGCAAAGGAGACGTTTCCATGCCCCACCTGTTCTCCCACCGCCAACAGCACCTGCGCCACCGTGGTACTGGGCTGCGCTGCTATCCTCACGCCGTGCCTCAGAGAAAGGGACGGCGTCTCAATGGATGCCATGCCCGGCACAAAGCACGGCTCACCGTCCGCCAAAAACAACGGCCAAACACGCACCAAACTACACTAAAAACAACCACAACTACAAAATAATCATACAATAAACACAGTAGGAAAAAGAAAAGAGGGAAAATCGAGAAAAAGTCAGATTTCCCGCCAAACACACCAAAACTCCCAGCATGCAGAGAGAGAGAGAGAGAGAGGGGGGGGGGACACGGCGGCCACCCCAGCCCTAAGAAGATGTCCACAGATAGCTGCAACCTGTAAAAAGCCAATTACACAGAGGCCAAAGATGTGGAGGAGAAAGGGAACCATGGGTGAAATTAAAGACAGGCTCCGGCGATGAGTACAAGACTTAAAGGCTGCTATGTTTTGGAACGCTGTAATCTGGGACTGTGTGTAAGCCAAGTGGTTCAACATGTGAAATAAATAAGACGAAGAGGTTGTGCATCCTATCCCAGAGAGAGAGAGAGAGAGAGAGATAGAGAGAGAGAGAGATAGAGAGAGAGAGAGAGAGAGAGAGAGAGAGAGAGAGAGAGAGAGAGAGAGAGAGAGAGAGAGAGAGAGAGAGAGAGAGAGAGAGAGCTCTGGGTTTTTCATATCTCTGTGTGACATTATGCACACTGATCCAAAGACAGTTCCGGGGATTCGGAGACTTTAAAAGCTACAATCCTGAAAATTTACATACAAACAAATGTTGTCATTTTCTATCACTGGCGCATTAAATACAAAAACTAACGGAGTTATTTATGGTTACAGCCAGGTAGGACTACCCCAAAGGAAAAAAAAAAATGATGTCACATAGCATCTTACATCTTTTTATAAGACAGGCAGCAGTGAGCTCAGAGAAGAAACAAAGTTGTTGCTAGCTAACAAACAGATATGGCAGATACAGACACCCTTACCAACACAGATCACTAAAACACAGGTTCAACCATGTTTTTTTGTTCAGCTGTGTGGAAGGTACTTGACACGGCAGTACTGATGACTCTTTCATTTCCAGTGGCTCTGTGGGCTCTGGAGTGTTTAAAAAAGCAGTACAATTACCGGTATCACTGTAGGTGTCAGTGAGTTCAACAAAAACAACAATCCTCTCTGTGGCTTTGATACCCAGTTTTCATGTAAAAACATCAACACCCCAAAGGGTCCTCAAGAGAAACAATGGAGTGGCTTAATTTGTTTGACAGATGGAACAGACTTAACTAAGAGTGTTTACATGCACACTAGCATCCTGGTTATGAGTGGGTTTTTGAAGGGTTTGAGAGGGTCCAGCTCCATGCTGTGGTGGATAAATGAACGTGGACCTGAAGTTGAACTTGAATGTTCAAGTGGGCGGGGGCTCTTCCACAGGTGTGGGTTTGATGTGTATCAGAAATTAAAGACAAGATAAAAAAAACAAAAACTAAACTAAACCCAGAGGAGGCTTTGGTGACCGCCTAGTCAATGGACGGTCCTTCAATGCGGCCTGGGACACATGTGTTTACACTTCAAATACAATGTGGACAAATGCGTCCCCGGCCACCTGCAAATGTGGCCTGAGTGATTGGATCCCAAGACGGCTCCATTCGCACCTGTACTTGGGCCTTGTTCAGACTTCCAACCCAAATCCATTTTTTGGCATACCCAGATTGTATCCAAATGTATTTTAGATTGTCTGGACAGTAAAAAAAAAAAAAACACATGTGAAATGCAATTTTTGCAAATTGGATCTAAACCACATTTGGAGGTGGTTTGAAATGTGATTCTAATCAGATTTCTACAGATGGCTCTCAGTCCAGACGCTCTGGCTGCCCAAATCAGGTTTCAAAATTATCTGTTGTGTCACTCACAATGCAACACACAATGACGACGTCAAATCCAGAGGGACAGAAGTGGAGCCCACCATGACTGCGGCACGGATCATTGCAATGTATATCGGCCTCCTCCATCACTGAGTTTGTCTGGTAAGATGGAGAAGTTCTGCACCTTCACTTAACAGCCCGATTGTTTGGAGGGCGAGATGATGGATCTCCGTTTCTCATGCTTTCGCGTTGGTCAACCGCGTCAGCAGCATATGTAGTTACTCATGCCTATGTTGTTGTCACAGCAACCCATGCAGATAAGTTGGTGATGGCTTGACACACAAATCCGATCTGATCACTTGCAAATAACAGTGTGGACAGTCTGATTTGAGAAACAATGCCTATTTGCCTGCAGTCTGAACGAGGCCTTGGAGCTGTCCACTTGTGATCGGATCACCCTGGAAGAATGTTAATGCCAGGTATAAACAGCCCCTTTGACATGCAAAATGACCACGCATGTGCTCACTGGTGTTATGTTAGGAAATGATGTTAGCTACAGTAGCTACAAAGAGCATAACAGCTTGTAGCACTAGCCATCCAGCTAATAGATACATGGACTACAACTCTTGTAAATAATGACAATTTACCACTCATTCACACCCTGCAATCCTCAAGCTGGAGGCTGATTAAGTTCAGGTTTGTGCTCTGAGTTTGATTCTGGCTCATTCTGGCTCATCAATAGCCGCCATATTTCAAAGACCACAAGCTAAAAGATGTAATCACATCAGCACACGAAGTCATGTGGTTATTCCTTTTCATTTCACCTGTCAATCAAAATTTGAAAGGCAGGGTCTTATCATGCCGGATGCGCTCACTTCTCATACAGGGTTTTTGGCACTTCTGTGAAAACTGGGTGAATAAAATGTGTTTATTTTAATTCTTTCTGAAATTTTGTGAAAGTAGGTGAATTCCATCCATTATCCAAGCCACTTATCTCAATCGGGGTCGTGGGATGCTGGAGCCTATCCCAGCAGTCATTGGGTAGCAGGAGGAGGGACACCCTGGACAGGCTGCCAGTCCATCACAGGGCCGACACATTCACACCTAGACACAATTTAGTACGGCCGATTCATCTGTCCTACATGTGTTTGGACTGTGGGAGGAAACCAGAGCACCCAAAGGAAACCCACGCAGACACAGAAATAACGTGCAAACTCCACACAGAGGACGACCTGGGATGACCCCCAAGGTTGGACAACCCCGGGGTTCGAACCCAGGACCTTCTTGCTGTGGGGCGACCACACAGACTACTGTGCCACCATGCCACCCTAGTAGATTAATTGTCACTAGGAAAGATCACTGCATCAGTGTTTAGTAAGGTTTATCATATTCTACGCTTCTAGAACAGACCTCTACATGGTAAGAGACTCAAAGATGGAGAGATCTTCCAACAAACAGAAGTAAACAGAAGGGCACTAACAGTGAAGGAAAATGTCTTCATCACTAGCTACATCAGAAAAAAAATGTTGAAATGAAGACATAAATGGCAAGTCATAAAAAGCATTATTATTATGCTGTCTACCCGCGTTTTGTTGTAAATGTCGAAACAACAAGTTTATTGTATTTGCTGACCTCTGGCAGCCCATCAACTCTGCCAGTAGCAGCGATAATAGAGACAAGCAATGCTGTGTTTCCATCTAACCCTGTGTTGTCCAGATTGGTTCTCAGGGAACGGTTGTTCTCTATTTTTAAACTCTATGTGTGATGGCAAAACCTCTTGACAGCATTACTGCAGCAGTAGGGGTGGATTAAATAGAGCGAGGGACGTGGTGTATGCTGCTGGACCAGTCACCACATCAGGGACTTGCAATGCCCTTCCATATAAGGGGGCGGCACGGTGGCCCAGTGGTTAGCGCTGTCGCCTCACAGCAAGGAGGTCCCAGGTTCAAACCCCGGGGTTGTCCAACCTTGGGGTCATCCCAGGTCATCCTCTGTGTGGAGTTTGCCTGTTCTCCCCGTGTCTGCGGTGGGTTTTCTCCGGGTGCTCCGGTTTCCCCCACCATCAAAAAAGACATGCATGTTAGGGTTAATACTCCTGTCTGTGCCCCTGACCGAGGCATGGCAAGATGAACTGGAGTTGGTCCCCGGGGCGCTGCACAGCGGCTGCCCACTGCTCCTAGCTACACAGCTAGGATGGGTTAAATGCAGAGCGTAATTTCCCTACGGGGATCAATAAAGTATGCCAAGTAAAGTATGTCATATACATGCACCTACAGTAATTCAAACAAGATTTGCCATTCTCAGACATGCAAGATGCTTCTTTTTTTATCCTTTTATGAGAAAACAACCAAAAGCTCATAATGCACACCTGCAGGCACACAAGGCCACTTTTCTTCCGTTCCATCAAACAAGTGTATACACACACACACACACACACACACACATACTCACACACAAAAAATCACTTTACTCACAAAGTTACATACTCACAAAGTTACGCATGCACACCCGCATTGGTACACGTGTGCATGTGCACATACAGACACAAACATACACACACATGCAGGTTTCTGCTCTGAGATGGGTAGAGCCTAAGTGTCTCTGCATTTAAGCCCAGAGTTTGTGTTCGAGCAGGGGTAAACAAGTTAGCACTTTGTACTTTAAGAAGGCACCAATATTGTGCAGAGAGATAAGGGGCTTGGGACAATGAAGAAAGACTGCTGGTGAGACCAGATGCTGAGTCCGTAACCGTCTGTGGATTATCAAAGTGCAGCCATGGGTGGAGAGCAGAGGAGAGACAAGGCAGCTGGCCCCGAGCCTGGAACGGGGAACATGGCTCTATGTAGAGGAAGGGGTCTCGAACGAGTGACTTCCTCTATTGATCTCACCGTTTGAATGGGCGATTCAGGGATTAAACCTTAACCTTGTATTGATCTGTTTCACTTGACTCGTGTGGGTACTGGGGAACACTTTCCTGTGGGCAAAGCCCCTTTCAGATCTTTGGACAGTGGGCCTGGGTCCAAATAGTATTAAGTATCCTTTTAGTTCTCGCCTGTTCAGGAGTACTGTACCCCTCTCACACTAATGATCACTGGCTGTTTTGGTTTACTGTGGGGGTTCACGACATGTTGGACACAACTCACACAAAGCCTTGTACACGGGAATATATTTGCATATTCACTTAATATTCATGTTGTAGGGACAAACTTGCAATTACAACCTTGCCAGGGACCACCGGCTGTCACTTTATAGTGACGGTGCAGCAAATGTCGCTTCAAGTTCTTTAAACTTATGAAGAACAAAAAAAAAAAGATTAGATTTCAGTATCAGCATTAAATTCGCATCTCCTCCGTCATTTATACAATATGTACACTTTGAATTTTCACTTTTGTGTAGTGCCACTCATAAGTGACATTCATATAAGGAGAAACAATAAGACAAATCAGTCAGGTGGGCCCTGTGACATGGTGTAAGAGGTGACTTTTCACTCTGGGTAGAACTGAGACTTACCAGAGTCTATTTTTGATGAAACAATCGATCAGGTACACCAGGCAAACTATATATAAAAAAAGTAGTACTGCAAAACGTCTTTTACAAAAATCTGGCAGGTGGTGCAGAGAACAGCAAATATAATAAAGCTGTTAGCTGAGTTATTACAGCAGCAGAGGGTTGAAATGTAAAGCACACACACACAAATATATATGTATAGATAGATAGAGAGAGAGAGAGAGAGAGAGAGAGAGAGAGAGAGAGAGAGAGAGAGAGAGAGAGAGAAAGAGAGAGAGAGAGAGAGATATTCATAATGAGGCACACAAACATACGAAATGAGGTCAAACATATTGTTTATGGGCGTCCGGGTAGTGTAGCGGTCTATTCCGTTGCCTACCAACACGGGGATTGCCGGTTCGAATCCCCGTGTTGCCTCCGGCTTGGTCGGGCATCCCTACAGACACAATTGGCCATGTCTGCGGATGGGAAGCTGGATGTGGGTATGTGTCCTAGTCGCTCCACTAGCGCCTCCTCTGGTCGGTCGAGGGACCTGTTCAGGGGCGAGGGGGAACTGGGGGGAATAGCATGATCCTCCCACGCGCTACGTCCCCCTGGTGAAACTCCTCACTGTCAGGTGAAAAGAAGCAGCTGGCGATGCCACACGTATTGAAGGAGACGTGGTAGTCTGCAGCCCTACCTGGATCGGCAGAGGAGGTGGAGCAGCAACCAGGATGGTTCGGAAAAGTGGAGTAAGAGGCCAGATAAAATTGGGGCAAAAAAAGGAGGGAAAATCCAAAATAATAATAATAATAATGGAATAATAATAATGTTTATGAGTAAAGGATTAATCTGTTTAGGATAAGCAGTGTTAGTCACCAGCTAAGGATGAGCAGCACATGGGTGGTGGGTGGAGTATGGCCGGTGTTTGCGTAGGGTACAGCAGAGAGGGAGTATGTACTCACTCCAATACTGAGTGCCCACAGAATGATGTGGCAGCTCTCTCATTCCAGCAGTGATTAGTTAATTCACAGTGTCTTGGTGCACGCCAGAGACATCGGAGGACAATGGACAGCGCCCTCATCAGCAGACAGAGAGACGGACGCCAGACACACGCAGGCGATGTAGACAAGTGGGTGAAGTACCCGTCCGACAGACAATTCACCCAGGCGGAGAAAGACATCCTTGCTAAGGGGCTGAATTTTGCTGTCATCAGAGATGGGCACAGATACAGCAAAAAGTATCCTGTTACTGGATGTGAGAGACTTTTCTCTCTTCAGAGCTCCTCGTTTTTAGCTGTCAACGCATCTTGGGAGCAGGATATAGGCGAAGAAATTAACAATGACCTATGGGATGATATTCTTCTCTGGGTCCACTCTTTATCTATATGTGCCAAACACGGTCTAATCCAATGTAAAATTATACACCGCATTCACTGGACAAAACTCGAGACTGATTCACATGTTCTGGTCTTGCCCATCTCATCATAACTATTGGTCGGATATTTTTGAAACGTTATCAGGAGTACTTCAGGTGCCCTTTGATCCAGTTGCATTAACAGCACTCTTTGGGGGTAATACCATATATAGTGGCCCTGCCCAAAAATTAAAGCAGGCCTTGTGGCCTTCTTGACCCTATTGGCTAGAAGACTGATATTACTTCGTTGGAAGTCATCCTCTCCTCCATCCCATGAGGCTTGGATGTTCTTCATTTTAGTAAATTAGAAAAGATCAAATACACACTATGTGGGTCTACAGCTAAATTTTTCAAAATATGGCAACCCAAATTTGACCATATACAGAAATTGTGGTTCCAGAGTATACTTCAGTGAAGCTGGATTTGTTGGATATTGTTTTTCCTCGTAAATTTGCTCCTCTGATCGCTCAAGACTGATCTGTATCACTACCAGTACTCATGTTGCAATTTACCATGAAGACTGCGTTTTGCTTTTTTTTTAATTTGTTAGTCTTTGCGGGGGGGTATATATTTTTTCTACTACATAGTACACACAATTTTTTTATATATGTATGTATATACTTCTAACTGCTGTTTTTGCCATATACATAATGTTTATATATCATTATTATTATTATTATTATATATTTTTTATGTTTTAAGAAAATGTTGAAACAATTCAAACTATTGTTTACAATGTTAACAAACATTAATAAAAAGAGTATGGAAAAAAGCATCTTGTTACAAATTACAAATACTTGCTCATCAAATGTATCAAAATAAAATACAAAACACTGGTATGAGGAAATGTATTTAATTAAAATACAAGTAATTTGTCATTTGAAAATACAAAAATACATTCTATACAAATTGATATCACATTTTAGGCATTTAGTAGCCTCAATATGGGCCTGACCTTAACCCCTCTACATTGAAAAGATGAGCTCTGCTAATTGCCCCACATCATAGATTTGAAGTGGCCAATCAGGATATCTTGGAGGTGGGAGGCTGCGGATTCAGGGGTGCATGCTGGGTGGTTTCTGTCAGTCAAAGCAACCACTGACTGACTGAGTGAACAGCCAGATGAAGTGTGACTGGGGAACTGAACAGCTAGGCTACAGTGATGCACTAGTTCTTTCAGAAGACAATAAGACTGGGCATTTAGCAGATGCCTTTTCCAAGAGTGATAAATATAAGTGCCGTGGAGTAAGTACATTTCTGAGATCTCCAACTTTACACACAACCAATTAAACAAGCGCAATATACACATAACGGTACCATTACAGCAGAGTATGATACACTACAAAATAGTAGAAGAGAAAGAGAAGCATCCTCCTTCCCCCCAATGCCAACTTAAAAAAAACCCCAAAACAGTCCTTCCATTTCCGTTTTAGTTGTTTTTCAGCACAACTAATATCTTCTTTTTTTTTTTACATTTCAGTTTTAGACTTATTAACAGCCAAACTAATTTCTCCATCAGTTCAGCTGTTAATCGCCTTCTGTGAGGGTGGTAAACCATGCCTGCAAAGAAGAAGAGATGCTCAACTGGTGCCGATGAGGGCAAAGTGGTGCTGAGTTTCACCAAGAGTAGCTTGATCAGTGGATATCAATCCAGCAAGGAAAGGTCCTTTCAGGGGTTCTCCTGAAAGTGAATGGTCTCTAACCCTGCTTTGCTATGGTTGGGCAACATCTCTCTGCCCAACTGGCTCTCAGTTCCTGTTGTTGGGACTGGAAACAGGCAAACAGGGAAACAAGATTATTATGAATTTACATTAAATTCAAGCATTTTTAATGCAGAAATATTTAAAAATGTGACATGAAACTAACTACTCATATATTTTTTTAATTGATGAATAGTCAATTTTGATGATTAATTCATGAAATTGCAGTTTAACCTTAAGACTCTGAAGTGAGAGAAGTTTACTCATACCCTGGTCAGAGAAGATGAAGAAATCATCTTCATTCTTTTCAGTGGTGTTTAATGAGGCAGTCTCACTTTCTGACAAGGCCAAGCTCTTCAGCTGAGTGCAGAAACAGGTGATGTATCCTCTTCTTCTCGGCAAGCTAGTTTGGGAGGCTCATCTTGAAAAACAGGTGGGTCGCTGTAGCCAGGATGGCTTCATTGACATCAGTCTTCAGCTGTAAGAAGCTACTGAACCTTTCTCAAAGCCAGCTATGGTGGCTTGCAAGATATATGAGAAGTACCACAGGTTTGAAGCTCGCAGGTCATGTAGTTTAGCCCGAACAGCAAAGAGGGTAGGTATGAGCTCACCATAGTAGCATGAGGCTTGACCTTGAAGGTGGTCAATTGCAATGGCAATGGGCTTGAAGACTCTGCAGTATTCCTCAGTGAAATCAAGCTCTACCTCTTTGAACGGTGGGAGTTGCAAAGCAGGCATGGTCTCAGGGAGATTCTCCAAAAGAAATGTCAGCTGACTCAAACAGTCATAAAGAGAATTCCACCTACAATGGCAGGGTGTCTTCAGTTGCTGGTTGGTCAAGGCATTGAGTATTTCCATATATTTTGGTTCTGCCAGAAGCACTCCATAGGGCTGAACACTTTGCCATGGATGAATGATTCAGCCTGGAGAGAGTTGAACCTACTTTAATTGCCCTTTTGGCATCAGTGGTTGAAACCGAACTCAGTGTGTGAGTGGAACACCTGACGTGAGGTGGTAGAATTATAGCACACTCTGACACTTCTTCTCCCTCTGGGTCTATTATTACAAATGCAAGATCCTTTTTCTACTCATCTGTCTCATCCTGTTCCTCTGAAATGAATGTGATATCGAACTCTCGAAATGCTTTTTGAGAGGTTTGATGCATTGTCAGTGCATTGTCAGTTACAGTAGCCACAACAGTGTCAGTTGTGAGTCCATATTCTGAATGGATTTCCTCCAGTAGTTCTGCAATGCGATTTTAGGCATGTGGACTGGGAAAATGTCTGCAAGCAAGAGCAGCCGTTCCACGTTCTAGTTTGTCTGTTTGGTTAGTGCAACACACAGACTGACTATTTATCTAGTGTAATAGATATTACACTTATGTATACATCACCTATATGTTGATTGTGCCACAAATGTTTCTATTTGTATTTTGTTTATTTGTATATAGTTTTTTTTTAATTGTTATTGTTTTTATCTTGTTTGTACCACTGGGGAGTTGCACTTAATTTCGTTGTACAGCTGTGCAATGACAAATAAAGCATTAATGCATTCATCCAATGTACAGTGACTCCCATATAACTTGTTTTTTGCTTGTTTGTTTGTTTGTTTGTTTTGTTGACCAGATATCTGCAGTGGTGCAAACATGTATGCACTTGTTTCTCCTTCAAGTTTGCTTTTTTATTATTAACGTCTTCATCGATTCATCTCCCAAGTGTCCTCCTGGACATACTTTTAGCACCTGTACCAAGTTTATAAATGCTTTATGCTCAACAGTGGCCAATGGGTACATGCCTTTAGTGACAAAGGATGTGATGAGAGAATCAATTTTATTTTGTGCCGCTGGGCTACGTTCAAAGACAGTTTGTTTGTATGAGATCCTGGTTTTTTGTTTTTTTTTGCTTTTCTCACTGGCAAATGTCTTTTCGTGGTCTTCAAATTCCTTTATTTTGTCAGGATGCCTTCGTTTCAAGTGGGCCTGCTGCCCAATGACTACTGGGATAGGCTCCAGCATCCCCATGACCCTGAGAGCAGGATAAGCAGTTTGGATAATGGATGGATGGATGGATGTTGCTGCAAGAGAGCCACATATTATGACCTTTTTGTTAGTGCACAGCTGACACTCAGCCTCTATCTTTCCGGTTGGGATCTGCTTCACTATTTGGAAGTATTTCCCATAAGCATTGCACATTTGAGCATTGGTGTGGTTTCTTCTTCTGCAGATGTGGTAAATGATGGGCCAGCCTGCCTAGGCTCTGATAGTTCATTGCCACTCATCCCCTGAGATGACTGACTTCTATTTAAAGAAAAATATATAAAAAGATACCATTAAATTGATTATGCCTACCAGTTGCAACTTAAAACCAACAGCATTCAAAAAACACTAACAACTCACATAATAGACACTAAAACGCAGCCATTTATGTGTTACTTAAGCATTATCCAGCAACGGAGTCTATTCATTTTGAATTGTATTAACTCTCTATAATCCATATTGTAAAACGTTTTGTAGAAAAAGACGAACATTTAGCTTTAGAGTAAAGATCAGAATGAAAGATTTTTAATTGATACATAACTTGCTTTCTTAAAATCTGTGATGAGCCTTTTTTTTTTTTTACCGGAATATTAATCTGACAATCCCCTGGCATAGCACCAATGTAAAACGTTATCCTTATCCTCAAGAGGACTGCGCAAGCTATTTCCCCGACAACTATTCAGAGGAAAGCTGAGGTGTGGAATATTTTTAGGAGTATAATGGAAAGAGATGTTAATATGTTGTATGGTTATGTTAGAGAAGAAGAGTTTATTAGTCGATTTGTAGAGGGGAACACTTTTGTTGTGATTGGGGGAGGAGGGAGGGTGATGTTGGATTTTGGTAAATAGTATACTGTGTGTGGTATATGTGTATTTTTTGTTTGATTTCTTTGATTTTGTGGGGGATCTGTAGGCTGGAAACCATGCAAAGGCCCACAGGTTACCTTACTATTTTCTGCTTTGTCTACCTGTGTTGTAAGTTTTGATTCTTGTCTTCTCTGATTCTGTAGAGTTCGATGGGTTTGTGAATTGTTTTATTTCCCTATTGGTTTGGTATATTTGTGTTGTATTTTGAATGTTTTTCTACAGAATAAAAGAGAGAGGAAAAAAAAAACAAGAATGGCCACTATAAAACACCTAAATGTAGCTATGCTAGAAATTAATTTTGTCCTGAGCTACATAAGTTGCTAACAATTAATCTCGCTAATGAAGCTTCCCATATGATGACTAACCACGAGATGCCACTGTTCAAGGCTCTCTGAGAGTGTCTGTGATGTTAGCTGGTATGCTAACGTTACTAGTTAGTAAGTATATTTGTTAGTTCTAGAGCACAAGTGTTTACTAATTGCTCTTTTCTTCTGTTGTATTTTAGCATGCAATATCTGATCATATTTTGATTGCATACCTTTATCTAAGAGGAAATGTGCACCAAAACGCCAAAGCAGCTTCTTTCCTCAAGCAACTGGTCACAAGGAACACAATGAAATATGATAGTTCACAATGAGTGTGTTGCTGGACCCGACAGGACATGTCACGTGATTCACTTGCATTTAGCCAAAGACTGTGATTAGGCCAACTGTTGTACAGTCTTTTTTTTTACAGTTTAAACCCGGGGGATAAAAATGTCTTATTTGAAAATAAAATTACATATTAAATAATGTATAAGTATTTCAAAAACACAAACACAAGCTCTTAATGGATTTGGTTATAAATTAGGCTACATCTTGTTTATTCTGTCCTGCAAAATACAAATTACAAAATACTCAAAAGTAAATAAATACATATTTTAAATACATTTAACTGAAATACTGCCCGTCTCTGGCTGTCACGCCAAGACAAATTCCAATACTTGGACAGATCGCAGCAATGGAATCGGCGATCCATAACAACAACATGATGGACCTGGAAGCGGAGCAACTGTGGACAAAAGTTTCAGCCTGCCTCAGTAATGCGAAGATGATGCCATCCAACATCAGCAGAGACGAGAGGAATGCACTCACGACTCTTAGTAAGGACAAAAACATCATCATCCTTCCGGCGGACAAAGGCAGATGCGCTGTTGTATTAAACCAAACAGACCACCATGAGAAAGTCATGACGTTACTTAGCTATATAAATACTTTTGAGCCCCTGAAATGTGATCCATGCAGTGGCTGCAAGAAAAAGGTGATAGATTGTCTGAAACTATTAAAATAGGGCAATACTATTGACAGAATTGTGTACCATAGATTATACCCAGTGGAGAAAATAACAATAGTAATAACAACAAGGGATAGTAACAAAAGTAATAGAAGCTAGGTTAAGAGGAGAGGTGATGACTAGTGAGAAGCATGCCATGAAAGAGCACCACAGATATGGCATTTGCTTTGAGAATGTTGATTGAGAAGTATAGAGAAGGCCAGCAGGAGTTACACTGTGTCTGTGGATTTAGAGAAAGCATATGACAGGGTGTTGAGAGAGGAGGTGTGGTATTGTATGAGGAAGTCGGGAGTTGCAGAGAAGTATGTAGGAGTGGTGCAAGATTTGTATGAGGGAAGCATGACAGTGGTGAGATGTGCAGTTGGAATAACAGATGGGTTCAAGGTGGAGGTGGGCTTACACCAAGGATCGGCTCTGAGCCCTTTCTTGTTTGCAATGGTGATGGACAGGATGACGGACCAGATCAGGCAGGAGTCTCCGTGGACTATGATGTTTGTGGATGACATTGTGATCTGTAGCGAGAGTATGGTGCAGGTTGAGGGGGGCCTGTAGAGGTGGAGGTATGCACTGGAGAGAAAAAGAATGAAAGTCAGTAGGAGTAAGACGGAATACCTACGCGTGAATGAAAGGGAATGGTGAGGATGCAAGGAGTAGAGGTGATGAAGGCGTACGAATTTAAATACTTGGGGTCAACTGTCCAAGGTAACAGAGAGTGCAGAAGAGAGGTGAAGAAGAGAGTGCTGACAGGGTGGAGTGGGTGGAGAAGAGTGTCAGGAGTGATTTGTGACAGAAGGGTACCAGCAAGAGTTAAAGGGAAGGTTTACAAGATGGTTGTGAGACAAGCTATGATATATGGTTTGGAGACAGTTGCACTGATGAAAAGATAGGAGGAGGAGCTGGAGGTGGCAGAGTTGAAGATGCTAAGATTTCCATTGGGAGTGACAAAGAATACAGGATTAGGAACAACTATATTAGCGGGACAGCTCAGGTTGGACGGTTTGGAGACAAAGCAAGAGAGGCACAACTGAGATGGTTTGGACATGTGTGGAGGAGAGATGCTGGGTATATTGAGAGAAGGATGGTAAATATAGAGCTGCCAGGGAAGAGGAAAAGAGGAAGGCCAAAGAGGAGGTTTATGGATGTGGTGAGACAGGACACACAGGTGGCTGGTGTGACAGAGGAAGACGCAGAGGACAGGAAGAGATAGAAACAGATGAGCCGCTGTGGCGACCCCTAATGGGAGCAGCCAAAAGAAGTAGTAGTAGTAGTAGTAGATTATGCCCAGTAAAAGCTACACCTAATCTGTATTGTTTACCTAAGATACTTAAACCAGATGTGCCATCGAGGTTCTTAGCGATAATAGCGGTGTGATGTTGGGGGCTGAAGAGTAAGATCTCAGTCTTATTTTCCTTTAGATGTAAGTAATTTTGGGCCATCCAGCTTTTAACATCTTGGAGACAGTCTTTTAATTGAGTGAGGCCTGCCATATTTGGGGAATTGAGAGGGAAGTTGATCTGGGTATTGTCCGCATAACAATGGGAAGAAATATTTTGATTTCTGAATGATTTTCGCTAATTAGAGAATGTAAAGGGAGAACAGAAGTGGAGCTAAAATTGAACCTTGTGGCACCCCATATGCAAGAGTTGCAAGCAGGGTCCGAAATTAACACTCGCCACCCGCCAAATGCGAGTAGATTTTCTGATTGGCGAGTAAATCTCAGAAGCCTACCCGCCACATGGCAAGTAACAAAAAAAGTGAAATCCAACCACTTAACCCGCCCCCCCATCTCTCTCGCGCTCTCTCTCTCTCCCTCTCTCTCTCCTTAGCAACAGCAATAACATAGCAACAACAATAACAGAAATTAACCAACCAAAGTGCATTAGAACAATAACATAGCAACAACAATAACAGAAACTAACCAATCAAAGTGTATTAGAATGTTGCTAGACGCTACTGGCAGGTAACATTACGCACACACTCGAGAGGAACAACGACAGCAGCACCCGTCAAACTCGGTACTAGCTTAGTCTATTCTTTTAACTAATGGTAGCAAGCAACACCAGTTATGTGGCGATATTTAAAAGGCGAAAAACCACCATCAAAAAGACAACCATGCCCTGAGGAAGAAGAAGAAGCCACCATCACCACCAAACCGAAAAAAGAAAGTTTAGTGAAAAGCGGAGGTATGACGATAAAGGAGGTGCGAGAAGCTGGCTAGAGTATAATGCACAGACCATGATAATGAGTTGCTCGGTCTGTCGCCAGTATGCCAAAAATCATTTCAATTCATCATTGGTAACAAAATAATGAGGATAGAAAACATCAAGGAATATGAAACCTCCAGATGTCACATTACCTGTATGAATGCCTCTCAGGCTCAACGGAGCCTGTCCTCGCAACATCCTCCGTAAAGGCACTAATAGCCATGTCTGAGCAGACCAGCATGAAAATGCAGAACATGTTTAGGACTGTGCATGCCATTGGCAAGAAGGCGAGACCACTCTCCGGCTTCGAATGGATGTGTGAGTAAGTGAATTTAGTTGTCATCTCAAAACATCCTTATACAGTGTAAACAAAGTGCTGGCTGTAGCTCATGTTAGCCAGCTAGCACTAGTATGTGACACCTAGCTTGCACTAACGTTAGCTGTGTGCTAGCCTCAACACCACGAAACAGGTTAAAACTGACTGGTGGTCCAAGGGTCCGCAGTGGTGTAGCGGTCTAGGCATCAGCTTTGTGTCGATGCAGTTGCCCACTGGGGACCGGGGTTCGCGCCCCGATCTCGTTGGATCCGACTATTTCCGGACTCGGTGAAGCAGCAGTAATTGGCAGCGCTGTCTTCGGGAGGGGGACGGAGTCGGCTTGTGTTCGTCACATGAATGCGTCTCTGTGTGTGTCAGAAAAAGCAGTGGTTCGGCCTGGATTCGCCTCACCACGAGGCGTCTCCTTTGAGACTGCCGGCCGGAGAGATGCAGTTGGTGAATGCATGCAGTACGGGGGTGGGTGTTTGAACTAAAATAGGAATTGATTGGCCACTAAATTGAGAGAAAAGGGGAAAAAAATCAGAAATAAATTTATAGAAAAAAAACTAACTGGCGGTCCAACCTCAACTCAGACAAACTATCGGATCTACTGATGGTGCAGCTGTCTCCCGAGATCAGGGAGTATGACCCAACCAGTGATGTTGATCTGTTGCATCAAGACTCTGTCAGGAGCAGGAGGCCAGACTTCATGGACAGTGCAAAGAGAGTGGCTGCTGTAGTAGAAGTAGTCTGGGACTAGGGATGGGCATGTGGAGCACTCGAGTAGTTATAATAATACTGCAAATAAAACATGAAATCATACTTGGAACATTTTATAGTTTCACCATTGACTAATTTTACACAAAAATATTTTTGCTTCAGATCTGCTATTGTCACATTTTTAAAAGCTTTTATTCAACACAATACCTTATGCTCTCATTGATATGTACTGAAAACGTATATATGGCACAAAAAAAGGCTACTAATTATTTTGGCCAGTAAAAAAAATGTGCTTGGCTGGTAGATTTTTTTCATCTACCAGTCCCCTTGGCCGGTAAGCCAAAAAGTTAATTTGGACCCTGGTTGCAAGAGAGAAGTATGAGCTGCCAGTAGAAACAGTGAAACATCTGTTTGATAAGTAAGGGCATAACCAGATGAAGGCAGCCCCAAAAATACCCACCCAATGACTCAGGCAATCAAACAGGATAGTGTAGTCAACAGTGTCGATGGCTACACTGAGATCCAGAAGAATTAGGTCAGACCAGTCGCCGGCATCTGCAGCATGAAGGAGATCATTTGTCACCCTTAGGAGGGCCGTCTCCATACTGTGATGTTCACGGAACCCTGATTGGAATTTTTTCAAAATTTAGTTTTTGTTTAAGATAAGAACGAAAGCTTACAGATTGGCCTAAAATGATTTAAAGTCAAAGGCTCAAGACCAGGAGTGGCTGAACTATAGCATGCTTAAAATGGAAGAACTGTTAAAAATAGCCAACAGCCAAGGGACAACTGCCTCAAGAGACAGTTTTAAGAGTCTGGTTGACATTATGTCAAGTTGACAGTTAGTGGGCTTCATACTCGCAATAATCTTCCCAAGCAAGGGCAGAGAGACCGGGTGGAAATTATTGAAGGTGGGAGGTTTTCCAATATCTAGTGAGAAGTCTTTGACAGGGGGTAAAATGTTTGCCCTGATAGCCTGTATTTTATTCAGAAAAAAATCTTTGAATTTCTCATGGCTGATGGGAGGGAGGGGGTTATAATGGGGCTAGCAGAGGGGTTAACTATGGAGTTAATGGTGGACCCTGGAGTTATGGCTGCTCTTGGTGATGATGTTCGAAAGGTAATTTGCTTTTGCACGCTTGACAGAGGATTGATAATTGACTGAAAATTCTTTGTATAACTCGTAGACCTGGAGTATTTTTGATCCATCTATGCTCAGCCTTCCAGCAGTCCCTCCTAATCTTGCATAAAGATTCATTCAGCCATGGACCTGCTTTGGTTTTTCTAGCTCTAACCTTAAGGGTGGTAACAGAGTCTAGGATAGACAGCCAAGAGTTATGAAAAATACTAATTAATTGATCAGTGTTCATGCAGGTGAGGGAGGATTCAATAATAGAGGCAGTAGGGTCAGCGCCATAAGCATTGGAAAAAAAGCTAGAGTTGATATCATGGGAGCGAATTGGAGCAGGGAGTATTGGTGTGGATAAAGGTAGCTCAGTTTTAAATAGAATTACCTTGTGGCCAGACACACAGATGATCACATAGAGTAAAATTGCTAAGTGAAAGTCCAAAAGAAAGGACTAGGTCCAAAGTGTGATTTTTTTAAATGTGTTGGGCAGGTCACAGATTGAACTAGGTTAAAACGACTGATAATATACAGAAACTCAGTGGCCAATGCATTTGAAGGGCAACATATATGAATATTAAAATCACCCAAATTTAAAACTTTATCATATCTTGCCATGATAACAGATAGGAGCTCAGAGAAGTCAGCAAGAGTCCTGTTTTGATGGTCTATAGATTGTAACATTGAACTGCAAGTTTATCATTTAAGCAAACAGGAGTGCAGGTGAAATTATTTTTGTAGATTGCGGCAACTCCACCTCCATGGCTAGAGGGTCTGGGCTGATGGGGATATTTCTAGTCAGGAGGTGTTGCTTCTTATAATGGGATAAAATCACTAGTACTATACCAGGTATCTGTGATAAAATAAATAAATAAATAAAAACATGTCTACATTATTTGAGGAAATAACATCTCGACAAATAAATGGTTTATTTGATAAAGTTCTCACATTCAGTAGGGCAACTTTGGCAGGTGTTTGAACAGGGAGCCTGACTGGTCTAAAGATAATCAGATTATCATAGTTGATGTCTCTATTAACTGTAGGAGAAGACTGGAGAGTGGGCCCAGCCAGGTTCAAGGAATTTTTCCATACTGTATTGTAATAGAGCTTGTGTGGTCTATTGTCGATAATGACTGAAATGGTGGCAATAATCTCAGGACTGTCACAGACATGACTTGGGCTGTAGAGGAGGCTGGTGGGAGAAATAGGGGGTGAGGGAGATGGTGTTAGGGGCGAAGAAGAACAAATAGTGGCCGGTGTGCTGTCCAGCACTGTCATTAGGCGAGTGGCAGCCAGTCAGTTGACATGGGGCTGTAGTAACAGAAAAATGCAGAAAAATGTTTGCCGAGAGTGCATGTGAGCCATAGAAGTGGGGTTGGATATGTCTTTATGGAAAAAGTGAGCTTGTTCCCAAAAGAGATTAAAATCGTCAATAAAAAGCAGACTTTACAATGGGAAAACTGACTACAAACATATATGAAGAGAGAGCAGTCAACTAAAATGTCCAATACCTCAGCCCTGCATGGAAAGATGAAAATGAAGACACGTTTCCCACAGTTTTCAAGTTTGTTAAAGAGATGATTAAAAACCTCTTTTAAACCCTTGAACTGCTGCTTAGTGGTGGTGTTGGTGCCAACATGGGCGATAACATTGCGAACATATGGGTACATGCGGAGGAGAGGCGGGATCTGCTGCACAATATCTGCAATTCTGGCAACTGGGAGGCGATGGGTCATGGTAGAAATTGAATCCATTTTCCTTACAACTGAATCACTGACTATCAGGGATGTAGATGGACGCAGCAGGGGTGAGCGGTGTGAAAAGGGGGTCACCACCCTGGGAACATCACGGTCATCAGGAGGGTAGGCATGTCCTTGAGAGCGTGCCCTTTCCAGTTTGGAGGCCCGAACTGGAGTGCAAATTACAGGGCAGGGGGTAAACTACACATAGCTGGGTCTTGAAGAGGGGGCATGTCCTTGTGAGTGACGGTCAGCCGGGTAAACAGACTACGTGGACACAGCTGTGGAGTAGTGATGGGAGTTTCGACTCTTTTTATTGATTCGAGTTTGTATGAGTCACTCATTAAAGAGAGTTGGGTTTTCGGGTTACTCGAGTCACTGAGTCAGTCGCCCAGAGCCTGGGGAATTCCCAAGTGGCCCCAGCGCCTATAGAACATGTGCAACAGTGTTAGATGGCTTGGCTGCCGGCGCTGGCAAAGCTGGCTAACCACTCATTTGAATGGGATAAAATAATTTAATTTAATTGTGTGGCTCTTCCAGACTTTCCAAATGTTATCGGACCAAATGGATCAAATTCTGATGGTTGAAACGAGACATTTCATTGGGGTTGTGAAGCTCAAAAAATTAATCCACTGTTTTACAGCCAATCCTTTTCTAATGATTGTGTGGGGAGAAAAATGCTCAACTGGGAGGACTGCAGCACACAGACATTTTAACACACACACACTAGAGCTGTAGTTCCTCTTCAAAAAGGGCAGCTGTTGCAAGTATTTAATTACCATCGTGAGATGAACATGAAGAGTGGAGGTGGTGATGAGGGGTCTTCAGACTCCAGGGATGAAGGTGGAATGTATTGACCAGCAAGTGGGGGGAAATTCTGCTCATCCAGAATGGAAAATATGTTGGTTAGCTGGAGGGGCTGAGGTGGATGAGGATGAGATGGGAGGTTTCTGCCATGTTTACCCTGTCCATGGCTCTTTCTGGCTAAGAGTAGAGCTAACCAGGGCCTTGGACTTAGCTCCCAGCTGGATCCAATGGTCTGCCACCTGAGCAGTGGCAGCATCCAGGCATGGGACAGTAGAGTACAGATTTCTGGTGCTTGCGGCAGCGACCACGAGGCCAACAGTGACCACAGAGTCAAAGGATCTGTACCTCTGGTCTGGTACAGGATGGATATTCTCCCTTACAACTTGGAGATCTTCTGGGTCAGGTGGCAACAGCCGTCAGAACCGGACGGTGAGGTTAGTAATGCCATGCTCGATCTCAGCAGTTAGTACATGAAATAATCACAGCAGAAACTTCAGATAAGTTGGACCACCATGTTTAACTATATATCTTTAAGTGTTTCAGTTACAGCTGAAAATGACAACAAAAATAAACAAGCTTGCCGATTTCACCTATCTCCGCGATTCAAATCAACTGCCAGTTGTTTTAGACTGCATGCACGCTGAATACAACTCGTGGTTTATTCTTTTGTTCTGTTCCAGCACTAATTACTTGTTGCACGTTTGTTTCATTCACCTAAACAAGGGAACTGGCATGCTGCATGCTCAATGCAAAAGGTCTTCAGTGTGATGGCTGCTGACCAAAACACACAAATATAGCAAATGAAGTCGTCAGCACTCACAAATAAGTATGTAATACTTTTAATAATGTACAGCAGCAGAAGGAAACTGACGTGCTTAGTTTTTGTTGTATGCAGGATATACTGGAATGCCTGCACATTTTTCACAAACGTTTCTGTGTAAAATTATCTAAAATAATATTTTACTCATAAAATTTATTTTGACCTCATTGTGTATGTTTGTGTGTCTCATTATATACATATATATATATATATGTATATATATGCAGGTTTTAATACATTGCAATACAGGCCTGTTTCATGCGTCGCGCACTCATCAGCTGCTAATGATGAGTGCACAACGCACGAAACAGGCCTGTAATGCAATGTACTAAAACTTTTTTTTTCCTGCATCTGTATTGATATGCCGCTCCTCATTAGTTGAGCACTTGTAACAACACCACTGACGGTTTCGGGGAAAACGCTATATATATATATATATCAAGAGTCACATACTTTTGCCACTCACAGATATGTAATATTGGATCATTTTCCTCAATAAATAAATGACCAAGTATAATATTTTTGTCTCATTTGTTCAATTGGGTTCTCTTTATCTACTTTTAGGACTTGTGTGAAAATCTGATGATGTTTTAGGTCATATTTATACAGAAATATAGAAAATTGTAAAGGGTTCACAAACTTTCAAGCACCACTGTATGTATATAGTATATAGAGTTTATTTCCGAAACCGTCAATGGTGTTATAAGTGCTCAACTAATGAGGAGCGGAATATCGACTATATAAACTTAGCACAAAAAGTAAGGAAATTTGTGTTTGGTAGATTATTTCTTTGTTGTAACAACGCTTCTTGGCAATAAATCTTATATCAGGCACCTGATTGTCAGCACCTGGGGTACCAGAAGCTCAAAACAAGAGTCAATAGCAACAGCAAAATAAACTGTTTGGCATTGGCAGAGAAGATTTGGCAAATTTTTCATGGGTGCAACCCACATACTCAGCTCTGCTGCTCATCCCACAAATGCATGTTCCTTACAAATGTGGCACCATTTAAAAGGGAAATAAACAGGCTTTCCAACGTTGTAAGATGTATTGCCAAGAAGCATTGTTACAACAAAGAAATAATCTACCAAACACAAATGTCCTTACTTTTTGTGCTAAGTATATATATATATATATATACACACACACACACACACACACTTTTCATATCAACCTTCTGCTGCTGTAATAACTCAGTTTCCCCATGAAAGGATCATTGAAGTTCATCTAATTTCATATAATAGTTGAATTTTATGGTCGCTGAGCACTTACTGTTGATATAATCCACAGTAAACATTTGGATTATATCAGCCAAATCCAGTTTTTTTTTTCATGAAAACCCCCTTTCACACATACCCAACAATTCCCTGCATTCTAGTTATGTCCGAATCCATCCTGTGCTATGAGCATCTCGGTATCATCAACTCTGTTTATTTTGAGCTTCAAAAAATGGCAAGTAGACAAGAATATTCTGATGATTTGCTATTTTTTGTAGATCGTCTCCGTTTTTACGATACAGTTGATGTTTGCTTTCTGTAGTGTTTCACCTGTTCCACACTGCAGCTTCAGTGCAGTCGAATGGTTATGACTGTAACAAAGAATGTGTATGTGAAGTCATTGTCTTTGCATTAGCATATACAGATTGTGAATATGCCTTTTCATTGATGTGAAGTGATGTGATGTGATTTGATTTGCACGGCCTGTCAAATGTACTAATTATGGGATTTTATGAGGGACCCTTTCACACCAACTAGATGCCTTGGCAGATTGCTATGCCACCAGGTCCAATTTCCATAGATTTTGAGCCACAGACTGTGTCTCACCAAAGGTGATTCCAGTAAAAAGCCGCAAAAGATGTTAATGTTAGGTCCATGTGAAAAGCTTATATACCAGGTTTAAGGCCAAATTGAAACCATTTGATCGGTGAAAATGTGTGCATGTGAAAGTGTGCAGTGATGAAGCTGAAGACGGCGTTCCAGAGCTCATCCTCAAGAGTGTTGAAATTTAAATTGAAGACCGCTAATGATACGATAACACTGGCTTTAGTCAATCCAAACTATGAGAAGGATTCACATACTGCAGTGTTTGGTATGCAATCTGTTTCTTTCATGCAGCCACAAGCATGAGATAAGTCAAAGCACCCACCCTATTCAATGAATTGGTTCAGCTATCATTCTGAACCATGAAGATAGTGACACACACGACAGTTTTATGCTCATGTTTTTGCAATAGCATAGAAATCCCTTGACATCAAGTCAAGGGATTATGCTTGTGTATTTGTGTAATGACTTACAGAGTCTGAGGACTGAGTTGGGGGTGTACTTTACCCCAAGAAAATATACCTGCACATTGAAATGATGCCTCCTTATTTTCTATGCAGCTTTGACATCTGCACCAGCCGATCGAAGAGAGGAGAAGAACAACCGCTGCCTAAGGTCAGTGGGGATTTCGAATGTGGCAAGACTGTCAGAACAGCTGAGGTGTGTATTTTCCAAACACTGCCTCTCGGTTGCTTTAAAACCCCAAGGTACTCTGGGCCAGAAATTGGTCGACCCCAAGGATCGGGGCCCCCAGCACAAACAGAGCAGTATAGTGCACACTGTTAAATGTCAGGAGGATTACCGTGACTTGTACATCGGGGAAACCAAACAGACACTGGCCCAGAGGATGGCACAACAGAGGAGAGCTACCACATCAGGCCAGGACTCCACAGTCTACACCCATCTACAGGCCAGTGGCAACTCTTTCAAGGACGAGGATGTGCACATGCTTGATAGGGAGGAACGCTGGTTTGAATGGGGACTCAAAGAGGCCATCTATGTGAAGAGAGAATGAACATCCCTGAACTGGGGGGGGGGGGGGGCAAAGAGTACATCTGTCGCTGTCTTAAAATGCCGTCATTGCAACTATTCCCCAATCCACTGTGAATAGCATACATGGCCATTGAAACTCTAGTTAATGGCCACCGTAATTTGCATATGAAACGTATCATTGGTTTCAGTCCTTATGCCGCTGTATTGTTTATAAGGATGGGGGACACCCGCAGTCAGCTGAGACTGACGAAGTCACTTAGATGAGTGATTAACATCCTAGTCACCTTCTGGGGTTTCCTTCCCTGGATTACTGAGCATGCATCGAGACATTTAGGGGAAATCGTTGAAAGCCACGGCTGCAGACAACTGCAGATTGCCAGTGTAAGGCTGGCTTTTCCTTTAATTTCTATGCAGGCAGTGATAGCAAGTCTGATACAACACAAAATTACAAAAAGGGCAGTTTATTAGCAGAGGATTAAAAAGTCAAAGGGCGGAAAGAAGTCAGCTTTTTTTACCAGTGTATGCAAATTGTTGCATGAGCACGATTACCTGAGTAATGGACAGATGGATCCTACTAACATACTTGTCTGTTTTGCATGCGGGACATGTGCAGAGGGACAGATGTAGCAAATTGTCTTCATACGGCATGTGTTTGTGGGCACTGTACAGAGGTTAGCAGCCACTGGAAAGGAGGACTGCACAAAACCTTTCTTGACTCTTTCCACTTATTTACTTAATTACTTATTGTATCATTGCTTTGTTTGATTTTATGATGTTTTATAAATTGTTGCTTGTTTTTAACTGTGTTTTGTGAGGTATCCTTCAGTGCTTTGAAAGGTGCCCATAAATGAAATTCATCATTATTATCATTATTATTATTATTTCAATCAGGTGAGACATAGTCAAGTCAAGTCCATTCTATTTGTGTAGCCCAATACCACAAATTACAAATTTGCCTCAAGGGGCTTTACAGTAATGCACCATCCTGTCCTTGCATTGGATAAGGAACCTAAAAAAAAAACAGCGTTTAACAGGGAGGAAAAATAGGAAGAAACCTCAGGGAGAGCAAGAGTAAACATAGTGAATGAAGATAATTATTTATTATAACAGATGATTTAGCTGAAATTAATACATGTCAAGAAAGACTTTGGCGCTTAAACTCAAGGGGGAGATTTTTTAATCGAGGGGCATCATCCCTGAGGTAAACTTACATGCTGGCTTGCCAAACGAAAAAAAAAAGTCATCGTCACTCAGCTTCTCTATCGTCTAATTTGGGTCTTAAGTAATGTTTGTACAATGTTGTTCACAAAAATGATGATTACCGGCATCCGGGTGGCATAGCGGTCTATTCCGTTGCCTACTGACACAGGGATCGCCGGTTCGAACCCCCATGTTACCTCCGGCTTGGTCGGGCGCCCCTACAGACACAATTGGCCGTGTCTGCGGGTGAGAAGCCGGATGTGGGTATGTGCCCTGGTCGCTGCACTAGTGCCTCCTCTGGTCGGTCTGGGCGCCTGTTCAGGGGGGAGGGGGAACTGGGAGGAATAGCGTGATCCTCCCACGCTGTACGTCCCCCTGTTGAAACTCCTCACTGTCATTTGAAAAGAAGCGGCTGGTGACTCCACATGTATCGGAGGAGACATGTGGTGGTCTGCGGCTCTCCCCAGATGGGCAGAGGGGGTGGAGCAGCAACCGGGACGGCTCAAGAGAGCGGGGTGATTGGCCAGGTACAATTGGGGGAGAAAAAGCGGGGGGGGGGGGGGATGATTACCTATATGTGAGCCACATTACCTATAAGAGGGGTGCCCAACTCCAGGCCTCGAGGGCTGCAGTGTCTGCGGGTATTTGTTCCAACCATGCACTACACCACCTGACTTAACTAATTAGCTCACCTCTTGGACCAAGGAGGGAAAGGAATTAGTTAAATCAGGCGTAGTAGTGCATGGTTGCAACAAACACCTGCAGATACTGCGGCCCTCGAGGCCTGGAGTTGGGCACCCCTGACCTATACTACGTGAACCACATTAGTGATGGCTCAACAGACCAATTTGCTGGCGGGGGTTTACAACATCAGATGTGTTGCAAAGCCCATTGCCACTCTTTGTAAGCTGTCCTCAGTGAATCTCTTCGCACACAACTCCCAACTGTAGAAAATTCATTAGACAGCCCACGGAATCCAAACCAGGAGATTATATGGAAGGGTAAAGGGTGGATGGCGACATTTTTCTAATTACACTGCTGGACTGACTACACAGGTTTTACAAAAAGGTGGAAAGGGGAGAGAGGAACAAATTTGGAGATAAATGTCTGCCTGCTAATACACGGTGACAGCAAATTTCCCTGGAAGGTAAAAACAAAGATGTGGGTTGATATAAAAATGCCAAATCGGGCCATTACAAACTAATTTTAGGACCTTTATCTGGTGTTCAAACCGAATTAAAATGTTAGTGTGTTGAATTTATCACCCCTTGGCGGCTGTGTTCACTTTAGTACCCCCCCCCAAAGATCATTAGTAAATACTGCCTTTGTTTCTTATGTGTCCCTAATGTGGAGGCTGTTGCATGCAGTGTCCCCCCTCCCAGGCATGATCGGGTTGACTTGATGGCAGTTGGGATTTGAGAAGAGGTTCACCGGTTCCCTTTCCAGAAAGACCAAACAATCTGCTCCCCAGTCTCTGTTTTCCTCAACAAAAATAGCTCCTATTGTGTTTTCTCCCTGCCTTTGTCGCAGGGACCTTGACAGGCTGAATGAAAGACACAAAGAAAGGTTTCCTTTAGCTTAACAGGTTAATCTGCAGCATTGCCAAGACAGACCATAATAGAGGCACAGAAATAGAAGGCAATAAATGAAAAAAGAAATCAAAACATTTTCAAGTTGGAGTGGCTGTTGCAGTGCCATGAAAATTCAACTCCCCCCCATCTTTGTTTTTCTCCCCAAATTGTGCTTGGCCAATTACCCTACTCTTCAGATCCGGCTTCCCACCAGCAGACATGGCCGATTGTGTCTGTAGAAATGCCCAACCAAGCCGGAGGTAACACAGAGATTCGAACCGCCGACCCCAGTGTTGGTAGGCAACGGAATAGACCGCTACGCTACCCGGGCGCCCATAAAAATGCAACTTGATTGATTGGAGGTCCATCGTTTGTCATCAACAAGACCTTAGGATTCACCCACCGATTATTATTTTTTTTACCCCCCCCTTTTTCCCCTCCCAATTGCATTTGACCAATCACCCCACTCTTCCGAGCCGTCCCAGTCGCTGTTCCACCCCCTCTGCCGATCCGGGAAGGGCTGCAGACTACCACATGCCTTCTCCGATACATGTGGAGTCGCCAGCCGCTTCTTTTCACCTGACAGTGAGGAGTTTCTCCAGGGGGACGTAGCGTGTGGCTCACATTATTCCCCCCCAGTCCCCTCCCCCCCGGACAGGTGCCCCGATCGACCAGAGGAGGCGCTAGTGCAGCGACCAGGACACATACAGCTTCCCACCTGCAGACACGGCCAATTATGTCTGTAGGGACGCCCGACCAAGCCGGAGGTAACACAGGTAACAACCAGCAATCCCCGTGTTGGTAGGCAACGGAATAGACCGCTACGCTGCCCGGACCCTCACCCATGGATTTTGGTACCATGTCAGAAGACGGTACTCAAGTTGCTCTTCAACTGTTTGTTGATTCAATTGGTACTTAACACTACATCGGTTGGTTAATCAGCCGTGAGCTAGGTGCAAATTAATTGACTTCCTTCCATCCATCCATCCATCCATTATCCAAATCCATTATCCAAATCGATTGTCCTACTCAAGGTTGCGGGGATGCTTCTTTATTTTTGCTTGTATTTGACTTCGTATTTGTATTTGTCTTGTAATTGACTTGTACCACATAAAAAAAGGAATTAGCATAGCTTCCATCCAACATACCCCAGTGAGCCAGACTAAAGAGCAGAGCCACATTACAGCCGTGCCTCACTGACACGCGTGCTTCACAAGCGGTTGTTCTCGGTTTTGCTTTTGAACTCTACGTATCGACATGTTCTGCTATATTCCGTTTATTTCAGTGTTTTTTTTTTAAAGCAATCCAACTGATAATTTCTGACCTCGCTATTGGCTAATGTTAGCTCTGTGAGGGAATCAGTCCTGTGGGTTAGCTATTAAATAGAGAGAGCGGGATGGAGTCGGCACAGAGAGAGCGAGAGAGCAAGAGCCAGGTGAGAAAGTGGACAGGTACTCAAGACCACATAATGTACATCTTCAAAGTACTGAGAATAACACACAAATTTTTTTTTTTAAATCAAACCAGTTATACAAGCGGACTGGAGAAGTTTGATTTCAGTGGTGAGCTGCAGACCGACAAGTCCTGCATGCAGTGTGAGATTGCAAGTCATGCCGTCATCTTTTTCCATTAGACCTCAGTCAGCGGTCGCCTTGTACAGTTAAGAACAGCACCCTCACTCTCTGTTTTGTTTTTCTCTCGTCATTTTAATGATGTCTGCAAGTCTGCCTGGGAAACGTGAGAGGCTGTCGATATACAGGCTGAACGGGAGACTGCTCGCCATGCAGAGAAAGATTATTGTCTCCACACACACACGCGCACACGCACGCACGCACACACGCACGCACGCACGCACACACGCACACACAGACTGACTGAACAGCTGCTCTGCAAACAAAGAGACTTTATCTTTTATTTATTTCTTCTCTATAGGCTACCGGGGACTGCTTGCAGTTAGTTGCTGGTGGTTTCCATCTGTTTGGGGTGGACACGACGTAATGTTTGTGAGGTTTCAGTCTTGTTTGTGTCGAACCAATCAGTATTACAAATCTGAAGTATAACACAAATAGTTTTGTTGGTGCTGTTGTTATTTTTTTTTCTCGTGATGAAGCACTTCAAGCCGTGTGTTTCGGCATATTACATTCTCAAAAAACAAAACAAAAAAATCATTGCATCATCAAGGAGGAGAAGCTGTAAGACTTGTGGCGGGGGGCCGGGGAGCGTGGGTGGGTGGGGGGTCCCTTATTTCTCCACATAGAAGGTGGCGACCCCAGTTATGATGCCAAGCCAGCCACTGTTTTGCCCTTGTTCACTGCAGAGGACTGCACAGTGATTTCACATTACAGCCGCGTATTGATGAGGTGTTACCAAACGTGGATCCTCCCTAATGTCCTCTTACATTTATTTATGTCATAAATACTCTTTGTTTACTTTATTGTTTATCAGATTACCTGTCATTTTCTAGCTGCAAACAACCTAGTATTTGTGTGTGATTGTCAGTGCAAAGAGGAAGAGAGGAGGATGGAGAGAGAGAGAGCGAGAGAGATACAGAGAGAGAGCAGGAAGAACCAGCTGAGAAAGTGGACAGATGGTGAAGTCAAGGGATATAGGGAAATATTAATTTATTAATTCTTACCCAATTAAATGAGTGATTTAGTGGGTGGGGGGTGAACACTTTTGCAAGGCATTGTGTGCATGTCCCATTCTCTTAGGGGCTGAGCCCTCATTTAAGGGGCTAAACAACATCATGTTTGCTCCATGATGTTTGATGATGATGAACATGGTGATGATGTAAACAGCATGGTGTTTGATGATGATGATGAACATGATGATGATGATGATGATGTAAACAGCATGATGTTTGCCTAGCAACACCACGCAAAGGGACTGCCGATGGAAACTAGCCTCTTAGCGCACTCGGGTACATTTACATTTGTTTCGAATGTTGACTAATGCACATTGTCCCTTCCCAAATAGATGGCCGGGTAGCATAGTGGTCTATTTCGTTGCCTACCAATACGGGGATTGCCGGTTCGAATCCCTGTGTTACCTCCAGCTTGGTCAGGCGTCCCTACAGACACAGTTGGCCGTGTCTGCAGATAGGAAGCCAGATGTGGGTATGTGTCCTGGTCACTGCACTAGCGCCTCCTCTGGTTGGTCGGGGCGCCTGTTTGGGGCGGGGGGGGGCTGGGGGAATGCACTACGTCCCCCCGGTGAACCCCCCCCCCTCACTGCCAGGTGAAAAGAAGCGGCTGGCGACTCCACATGTATTGGAGGAGGTATGTGGTAGTCTGCAGCCCTCCCCGGATCGGCGGCGGCGGCGGGGGGGTTGAGCAGTGACCGGGATGGCTCGGAAGAGTGGGGTAATTGGCCAAGTACAATTGGGGAGAGAAATGGGGGGGGTCTGATCCTAGAATCTCCCCTGCTTACGAGGGTATCTTCTATCAGGGGGAGGAGGAGGTCTGATCCTAGAATCGCCCCTGCTTATGAGGGTATCTTCTGTCATGGATGGTCAACATGATCCAGAAGGGCCGGTGCGGGTGCAGGTCTTTGTCCCAACCAAGCAGCTACACACCTGAGTCTACAAATCCAGACCCCTAGCAAAGACTATTGGTTGACTAATAGAATCCTTTCTGGATCATCTTGCCCATCCCTGATTCTAGTCGTACCACATCACAGCACCTCAATACTGGATCATAGACTGTGTGAGTATGTGTGTGACATGAACAAAACAGACGTTTAAAAGATTGGACTATTGAAATAACGCCGTGGTCATTGTGGTTATTCTCAGGGCAATGAATCGGCGAAGACATTTCATGGATTTTCTCGGATGCTGCATCGCTATCCGGCTCTTTCTCAGTCGTCTCCAATATTGTCCTCACAGAGCAATCTCTCACGAACGGAGAATTCACATCTGGATTCTTCGTCGCTAACCCATTTGAATGATCTGTTGCAACACAGCGATATATTAATTATCACTTACTCCTTAAGTGATCTTATTACTTTTCATAGCAGCGCACCACGATGTATAAGTGATGTTTATGTTAATGAGCAGTGCTGAGATAACATTCATAAAACCAGTTAATAGATGAGATCTATATGACACGGCCACAAACACGCCGCGGTGTGCGGCATCAGTGCTTATTAGATTATTAAAGTGAATCTGAGAGGGATGGATAGCGGGGAGTATTTCTTTCCCTCGGCTTTTACGTGCGTGCTGTAATTTGCAAGTAAACGCTATATGGAACTAAAACTCAAACCTCTGTCTTATCTCGGTGACACTGTTGGACAGGTACCGTATAAAAGAACAACAAGAAAAGGACAACTTATTTTGGGATGCAGGTCTTTTTTTTCTTTCTTTTTTCCAGGGCTCATAACTCTGACCTTCACAATGTATCGATGGCATTTTGAATGAAAGTAGTGCCGCATTAAATCAAGTTGCAAAAAAACAATGTTTTAACTTCAGAGTAGTCTCTCTCTCTGTGTTATAAGGGCGGTCTACCCTCCCAGTAGTTTCACTGGCCTTTCCAGCAACTGTCCATAAGCTAGAGAGGCAGCAAAACCAGGTTAAGAGACCTGCGGCCTGACCTCCCATATCTGCGTACGCAGCATGCACAGCCAAAGGTGACTTGTTGTTATTCCAGAAAGAAGTAGCACAACAGTGGCCGGGTGTCCGGGTAGTGTAGCGGTCTATTCCATTGCCTACCAACACAGGGATCGCCGGTTCGAGTACCCGTGTTACCTCCGGCTTGGTCGGGCGTCCGTACAAACACGATTGGCCGTGTCTGCGGGTGGGAAGCTAGATGTGGGTAGGTGTCCTGGTCGCTGCACTAGCGCCTCCTCTGTTCGGTCTGTTTGGGGGGGGGGGACTGGTGGGAATAGCGTGATCCTCCCACGCGCTATGTCCCCCTGGCGAAACTCCTCACTGTCAGGTGAAAAGAAGCGGCTGGTGACTCCAACATGTATCGGAGGAGACACGTGGTAGTCTGGAGCCCTTCCCAGATCGGCAGGGATGGAGCAATGACCGGGACAGCTTTGGAAGAGTGGGGTAATTGGCCAGGTACAATTGGGGGGAAGGGGGAAAATCCCCTCAAAAAAAGATTAGTTTCACAACAGAATTAATTGACAGCTCCCCCTTTACAGTACAAGACAATAGTCAAAGAGCCTTTGATGAAATCTTGCAGTTCTTGTCTTTTCCAGAGAGCACCATATGAGAGCGGGACCATAATTTCTTCATCAGACAATGCTTGCCATTAGTCTTACCATGTTCAGCAGTTGTGATATACCAACTTTATAATCTCACGCCAGTGATCCATGGTTCCTTTGTGACTTCTGAAACGTCAGCAGAACTTGGAGGATAATTCAACTTGCTCCGAGGTGTCGAGACGGAGATGAAGATTTTGGGCTAACGATGCATGTTCAGACGTAGGAGGACACGATACGGCGGGAGGGGAACGCACGAGAGCTCTTCAAATGTTTCTCGTGTTGTTTCATCTTCAATTAGGAATGCCAAGCTAGACCTGTACGTGGGTCTGCAGCAGAAGCGATGAGTCTGCTGAAATGCCTCTCGTAGCGTGAAAGCACCGGCTGCAGGAGCAGCCTCGATGCGTTCGAGTTGCAAGAACAACAAATTGGCCGGGCACATTTTGTTCCAAGATACAAACAAATGTCATGGTGAGAGATTGAAGTGGCAATGATGAAAGAGGAAGGGGAATAGTCACGAGTACTAATGCGCACCATTACCCACTCGAGGCCCAGGGAGGGGGTTAAAATACAATTTGTGGAAATTTATCCAAGAATGAAAAGATCACACATACTGCCTGAGACTTTCGACTTGTCATGCTATTGTGCGATAATTAATTCACTGTGTATTTCATGCACACTTTCTATCTGAAAATGTTAACCCCTACTGGTGGGTGTTTCAATCAAATTTAATGTTTAACAGGGAGGTCTGGCTGCTGCGAAGTACTACACAACTTAAAAGAAAAGTCAACTTGAAAGGTACCTTGTACCCCAGATCAACCTTCAGATTCTGTGATACCAGTAGTATTCACATATTTATGATCCGCATATGCGTGAATGAGAGGGAGGACAGCGGAACGGTGAGGATGCAAGGAGTAGATGTGGTGAAGGTGGATGAGTTTAAGTACTTGGGGTCAGCTGTTCAAAGTAACGGGGCGTGCAGAAGAGAGGTGAAGAAAAGAGTGCAGGCAGGGTTGAGTGGGTGGAGAAGAGTTTCAGGAGTGATTTGCGACAGAAGGGTACCAGCAAGAGTTAAAGGGAAGGTTTACAAGATGGTTGTGAGACCAACTATGTTGTATGGTTTGGAGACAGTGGCACTGATGAAAAGACAGGAGGCAGAGCTGGAGGTGGCAGAGTTGAAGATGCTAAGATTTTAAATGGGAGTGACAAAGAAGGACAGGATTAGGAACGAGTATATTAGAGGGACAGCTCAGATTGGACGGTTTGGAGACAAAGCAAGAGAGGCAAGATTGAGATGGCTTGGACATGTGTGGAGGAGAGATGCTGGGTATATTGAGAGAAGGATGCTGAATATGGAGCTGCCAGGGAAGAGGAAAAGAGGAAGGCCAAAGAGGAGGTTTATGGATGTGGTGAGAGAGGACATGCAGGTGGCTGGTGTGACAGAGGAAGATGGAGAGGACAAGAAGAGATGGAAATGGATGATACGCTGTGGTGACCCCTAATGGGAGAAGCCAAAATTATTATTATTAGTAGTAGTAGTAGTAGTAGTGTTCACATATTGCTGCATAGCAGTACTTTAAAACATCCATCCATCCATCATCCAAACCGCTTCTCCTGCTCTCAGGGTCATGGGAATGCTGGAGCCTATCCCAGCAGTCATTGGGCGGCAGGCGGGGGGACACCCTGGACAGGCCGCCAGTCCATCACAGTACTTTAAAACATATGGCATTAATTCAATCAGCAGTTAGGCAACCGTCGTAAAATAACTTTTGCACCCCACTTTTGCAATGACACATTATGATCAGAGAGGTGAGAGACGCCGGACGCCTGTCACAGATGAGTTTAATTTACACCTTATCTTTTTCGAATGGGGTAAGGAAATTGGTGTGTCCTGTAAAGAGGTCTGACAGCCCCCCCCCCCCCCACACCACCACCACATTGGCGGATCTCTCTCTCTCTGCCTGACCTTCCCTGCTGCTGAGCCCATTACGCTTCAATTAACAACTGCAGCCTGCTGTGGCCAGAAGGAACAGATGCTGGGCCCACATGGCAGTGATTCAATAAAAGTCCCCATCGAGGGGATGCAAAACTTAAATCCACCTATCAGTAGCACCTTTGTGCAAGAGGATACAAATTGACTCAGTTACACATGAGAGGGGGGCTTAGGGAGGGAGCGGGGGCTGTAACCTGCACTGTTTAATGGTCTCGGGATATGTACCGCCAATAGGAGAATCGCTGAGCGTCGCCATATGGGTAATTGGATTTCATACGAGAAAACAAAAAATCTGATTAATGGCTGTGCTCTCAGCTTACGGGTGCTAAGTTGTGTTTGTACTACTGTGGAGAGATGATGTCTTTTCAAATGCTGTTTTTATAATCAATTAAGTGGGCGATCATGGTTTGTCTTTTATACATGTAAATTACTTTTTCTTTTTTTGGCCCAGGCAACCGTTTGTTCCCCTTCCTTTGCAAAGCTGACGTGCTCCGAGTGCCGGGTGTGATGCAGCGACACAATATGGTATTCACATCCGCGAATGCTGTGAGCATTACTGAATATAACACACATGCATATTCTCAGAACATTCTTAGTAGATATACTGTGCAGTGTTTTTGTCCTGATGTCCCTGACTCACTTCTCCTTTATTCTGCATGCAGACAATAGACTACCACAAGCACACCACTGAACGCTGTGCTCAAGGAAAAAAAACAAATAACAAAACTATGGATATAACCCATTGTGTGTGTTTCCATATGCGAGTGTGTGTGTGTGTGTTTGTGTTTTTGTGTGCACTCCCATCTATAAAAGGATGCAAACAAGCAATGTAACAGCGCTTGGGCTTGAACCCACAAATGAGTGCTAACACACACACACACACACACACACACACACACACACACATCATAGAATTATCATGCACTAATCCAGATCACAGTACTTCTCCTTACACACCATTTTCTCCCTGGTTGTGACTGTGTCTATTCCAACACCCAGCAACCTTTATTTATTTTTTATTTTTTTGGATTTTTCCCCCTTTTTCTCCCCAATTATATCTGGCCAATTACCCCACTCTTCCATGCCGTCCCGGTTCCTGCTCCATCCCCTCTGCCGATCCAAGAAGGCTGCAGACTACCACATGCCTCCTCCGATACATGTGGAGTCACCAGCTGCTTCTTTTCACCTGAGAGTGAGGAGTTTCACCAGGGGGTGTAGCACGTGGGAGGATCACACTATTCCCCCCAGTTCTCCCCCCCAGTCCCCCCAAACAGGCGCCCCAACCAACCAGAGGAGGCGCTAGTGCAGCGACCAGGACACACACCCACATCCGGCTTCCCACCCGCAGACACGGCCAATTGTTTCTGTAGGGATGCCCGACCAAGCCAGAGGTAACACGGGGATTAGAACCGGCGAGCCCCATGTTGGTAGGTAATGGAATAGACCGCCATGCCACCCGGACGCCCACCCAGCAACCTTTTGACAAGGCTGGGAAAGACACGGATTAAACGGTGTCCCATGTGAAAGGCACCATGGCAATAGAGAGAGAGAGACAGAGAGAGAGAGAGAGAGAGAGAGAGAGAGAGAGAGAGAGAGAGAGAGAGAGAGAGAGAGAGAGAGAGAGAGAGAGAGAGAGAGAGAGAGAGAGAGAGAGAGAGAGCAATTCGGGCTCAAGTCTGGGCGTTTTCCACATCATCGCCATGAGAAAGGCATTGTGCACCATTAACAACTGTGAGACCACAGAGCCGGCCCGAGGCTTTGTTCTTATGATGCAAAACAACAGCGGATCCTGACAACGCAATTAACATGAAAAATGTGAAACCGTATGTTTATCTTTCCCGAAACACCACCGATACCCACCCCTTATCTCTAACTTCCCCCACGAGTCTTCTCCAAAGTGCAATTACACCGGGGCACGCGGGCTTCGGACAGTTTGGCGAACTCGATTGCATCTCACCTTCACTTGACCTTTACAACCCGGGGTGATGGAAACAACCCCCTTCCATCTCACTGAGGACCGGCGCATTACTTCAACTGATACAAAGTCCAGATAAAAAATGCCTGGGTTCCATTAGAGTCAAATGTAATTCCTCAGCTCCTGTTAAGCGATTTTACCGCTGACAAGGATGTGTAAGTTTCCGCGTAAAGACGGCTACCCTTCACTCAGACACCTTAAGCTTTTAATGGGCCCCTCTCTTTTTGTGATTGTGGAGTCAGCAGAACTCGGAAGAGAGGGCAGATCGACGTGGTAGAGATCCACAGAAACTTTGTGAATCTTATGAATATAAATGCAGTTGTATGTCATCTGAGGTAAAAAGTTCCCCTTGTGCACCCCACTTCGCCTTTATGTATGTGCTAAAGCATAAAAAGGAAGGGGGTATTGTTTGGGTTCACAGCTTTAGGCAATTCTCTATGTCAACATTGCGTTGCAGAAAGAGGAATCAAGAAAGCTGCAACTCCAGGAGGGTAAAGCATATGTTGCGTTCATTTCTTCATTTTTACTTTATTTTTTCATGACTTGCAGAAATGCACAAATACAGCTAGAGGAGAAGGTCCTTTTCGAGACAAGAGCACCGGCTTTTGGAGGATTTCGCTGGTATTGTGACTCGGTATCTCTCAGTCTGCAGCGATAGGCCCCTCTTTATCTCGCCGCGTCTTATAATCTACTCGTACCGTCAGCGGTGGAGTGGAAGATGGCTACTTCACAAGTGTCACATTTGAATAAATGGAGCCAAAACAAGAAATTGAATCTTGGATCAACACGCTAACCAATGGCTGCCTGGATGAATAATGCATTACTCATAGCCATGGCATGCAGCGGAGACGTGGGCTGGCTAGGGGAGGACGCTGCATGCTGGGGAATTGAAACCTTGAAAAGCAACACCGCTCTCAGTCTTCCAGATACTCTTTTGAAATGTACACACTAAATAAGAGTTACATACCAGTTTCAGAAGCATCTTCTCATATGCTATAAGTGTATTGTAAAATATTCTACGAGTATTTTTAGCATCCTGCAATGAATATCCAATGACCTCACTTGCGAGTCCTTTGCCTCGTGCAGATGTGCGTTGATAGAATGAGTTGGGCGAGTGGCCAAGGTGTGTTGCTTTTATTGAAGAAATGATAAACAGTATGAAAATGTTGATCCTTGGCTTTTCTGTGCATAGGCACCGTTGAGATATTGATTTCCGTGAAATATGTTTCAAAAAACACACGCGGCTGCTTAAAACAGCCTCCCTCCCAACACGTGGACCAATGTCATGCATATTTTTACAGCAGAGACGCTCGCTGAAGTATCGTTATTCACTTCAAAATGTATTCCATCTTTGCTTAGAAGAGGTTGTTTTAGTAGTAATTCTCATTAAGAATTATTCATTTCAGCTGTGGATTTTGCAATGTTAAAGATGAAAATGTAGCTCGAGCCAACTTCAATACTTTCAGTACCAAACAAAACATTGCATCTGATTCTGTTTAGTGTCACACTTCATGAAGACGTGCAGCTCTCTCTCTGCGATGGAATGCCTATATTATCCATCATTGCAAAGTCATTTATCACTGCCAGGGTAAAGCCGCAAAATGCATTACAGTATAAGGGAAACCACTTTCAAGCTCCCAATCTGCAAAATATGATTCAGTCTGGCTGTGATGTTGCGTAAATGAGGGTGAATCATGGAGCTGTATAAGGGAGAAGTGAGCTTGTTTAAGGGCTCCCACCTATATGACAATCTCGTGAATCCCGGATTGTTTTCTTATTAACACTTGAACAGCTGTAAGAGACATTTAAGAAATTTGCAAAAATGCTCTGGCAAGAAACCCGCTGAAAGTATTTGTGTCCATCAGAATCAAAGAATGACAGCACAGCCGGAATGTTAATTTCATTTATCTCACACGAGACAAGCTGAAAAGTCATTTGTATAACCTCAGCTCAAAATTTTCCAACTTCTTCTTCATAACTGTTCTCCTCTCCATTCTATACATTCAGGAGACATTAACCAAAAATTGAAGCACGCTGCAAAGTCAAGAAAGATCATCTTTGATGTATCATTTTAATATTTCATTTAATATATATAAAACATTGGTTTAGCAAACTTGTTGCCAGATCTGAGCCAGCTAATGTTCAAGAATTCGCTAATCACACAGATACAGTCTGTGAGCAGGAGCATACTAACTGTGACGCAACCGAGGGTGATGAAACTTGCAAAAAGACAACCGAAGGTAAGGCCGCCAGTGACATGTACTCTCTGTTGGGGTATCAGGTGATTATCTTACTGTACACAAAAGGAACCTCAGACTAAACTGTGACTGACTTCTCTATTTTTACTCAAAAGACTCAACAGATACACAGGGCAACACTTAATATTAAGGTGACACAATACATAATAACCTCCTTATTTAACAGAGCCCTTTTTTTTATATTGCAGCCCCAGACAACTACTCAAGATAAACCCCTTCAAGAACAGGAATAACATAACACACCAAAAATAACATAAGAACACAGGTGCAACCAGAATATAGGCTATAGGTTCAAACGGTCTGGTGTTTGCTGCTGTCAAGGAGGGTAACGACGGGTACTGCAACTCATGGGAGATTGTGGGCCACTGGGCCTGTAGCAGCTGGGGTCTGTGGCCCCATGTCCGCACTCCTGCTGTCCTGAAGGATTTCCAGAGGGGTTTCTGGGTCGGTTATGACCTCTGACATGTCCCCTGGGTTCAGGGTGTGTACTCATGGGGACTCTGTCTGACTGGTGAATGTTGTTAGCTCTGTAGCTGCCTCTTTACTTGCAAACAGCTGGTCGTTGTGGCGCTGCCACACAACATCCTCTCCTGTGTGTACTTGATATGACAGAGGGCCCGTTACTGCCACCACCTCAGCGGGCACCCACTTCGGTCCTCCCAGGTAATTCCGTGCCTGTACATGGTCACCCACCTGGGTGAAAGATCCAGGTTGTGGCAGCTTGTCGTAGGGCTTCCTTGTGCTGACTGTTTGGCACAATTCGTCTCTCAGTTGACAGTTTGATTAGGTCCAGGCTGGTGCACAGTGTTCTTTTGAGTAGGAGTGTTGCTGGAGATGATTTAGTGCTGCCATGTGGGGTGTTACGGTAGGTCAACAGGAAGTTGTGTAATCGTTGGTGAAGGGTAGCCTGACCCAATGATGCCTTTAGACTGCTTCAGTGTTTGCAGAAACCTCTCAGCTTGGGTCTTTTCGGGATGGATGGTAGGGCGCTGACCTTATGTGTTGTACCCCTTTTACTCTGAGGAATGTACCCATCTCTTCAGAACCAAATTGGGGCCCATCGTCACTCACTAGCTGCTCTGAGCACCCAAACTTGCTGAACATTTCACCCATTCTCTCAATTGTTTCCTTTATTGTTGTCGACCTCATGATGGCCACCTTGGGCCATTTGCTGTGCACATAGAAGTCTACTACCACAAGGAACATTCTGACCTCATACAGTCCAGCAAAGTCAAAGTGCACATGTTGCCATGCTTCATCTGGCCAATCCCACAGATGAGCTGGAGCTGACTGAGGTGCATTTCGTACTCTCTGGCAGGTGGCACAGAACTTTGCATTCTCTTTTACAATCCTGGCCACGAAAAGTAGCTTTGTGCCACTTCCTTCATGCTCACTATGCTGCAGTGTCCTGCATGAAGTTGTTTCAACATGGGACTACACAGTAATGGGGGGATGATGACCCTTCTTCCAAGAGCACACAACCAGATTGCATGGACAGTTCTTGTAGTCTGGAAACAAACTGTTTCATTTCAGGGGTTTCCGTTAGCTTTTTATCTTTTATGATGGCATCCATCACTGCCGACAACACTGGGTCATTCCTTGTGCTGTTCTTTACTTGTTGTGCTGTGACAGGAGCAATTTTCACTATGTAAAAGTAAAAGATGTCACCCTGCATTGACATGGATCTCGTCACAGGCAGTGGAAGGCACGAGAGGCCATTTCTTTCCGTAAGTCAACAGTACATGTAATGGCTTCAATAAGATGGATAAATTCTTAATGAAGTGGACATAATAATTAAGGAGCCCTAAATATGAGCAAAGATGGGTCACATTTTTGGGGGGCTGGAGCCTACACAATGGCCCTGATCTTTGAAAGTGCCTTGTGGAGTCCAGATGTGTGAATCACATGGCCCAGATATTCAATGGAGAATTGGAAAAACTCACATTTTTCCTTACAAACTCGGTCCTTACTTAATCTTTCAGCCTCTGCAGTGTAGCCTCCATGTTCCGAAGGTGAACAGTGTCAGCCTTTCCTGTGACCAGGATGTCATCAAGATAACACTGTATGCCTGGCAACCCCTCCAAAATCTGATCCATGGCTTTTTGACACAAAGAGGGGGCTGACATGACCCCAAAAGCCAGGCTACAGTAGCAATAAAGTCCCTTATGAGTGCTGATAGTCAAGTGCTCTCTGGACTCAGGGTCAACCGGCATCTATAAGTAGGTCTGGTTGAGGTCAATTTTGCTGAATTGTTTGTGCCAGGCCTAAAGACAAATCACTAATAAGAGACAATGGGTAGTGTTCCCCTTTCAACTGGGTTAATGGCAAGCCCATAGCAAGGGGGGGTTCGGATGGTTCTAACAAACCTCTCCACACAGCAAAAGGTCCACAATTTCAGGCATGTTTTTTTTCGGGGGTTTTTTAAGTCCTTTTTTTTTTTTAAGTGTGTCCCTTTTTTAAATGACGATGTGCAATTCTAAATTAATCTTAAAAAATAATCTAAACAAAACTGAAGCCCTAACGTTATTAAAAGCACCACTTTAGAGCATAGTTTCTTCCGAATGCACTAGCCCTACTTCCTTCCTCAGTCAAACAGAGCGTCAAGTCATGCATAGCTTTACTGTAATTGGAGCCAGCTAGCCGGCTGGTGATGGCTTTAGTAAACCATCCTGAAATCAATCTCAAAATGGGTTGAAAGGAGCAAGATGCTCGAAAGAGAAAGCAAGCTGCAGCCTCACTTTCTCAAAACACTGGACAGATGTTCAAAAAAAAAGCCCAACAGGCTAAGTCTGTTAACTAGTTAGCTAGTTGGGATACCTAAGGTATGCTGGCGTTAGCTAGCTAGTCATGAACGTTAGCTATGCACATATTTTGGAAGGATGATTTTTGGTTACCTGTGTGACAAATGTAAATCAGTTTAGACTGATCTTTTTTTTTTGTAAATCAGTTTATATTGCTAACGTTTTAGCATTGGTAATGGGGTTTTACATTGCAAAAATTAGCATGGCGGCTAAGTGGAGATTTCTGACTGAGTTGATGAAGTCAATGCACTTATGACACTGTGCGGGACATAGCTAGCTAGCTAAGAGATATTGGCCCCAGATCAGTTTACAACTGGTTTTGTTTAACAAAAAAGTACAGGATAGCTTCAAGTTCTTCCATTTTGCTGTATTGCTGTGTTGTTATCTCATGATGGGTTAAGGGTTAGGTGACACAAATGCGTGACGTCCTATGCCATACCGTACTGTACTGTATAGTGGAGAAACGGCATAATATACAAAGCGTATTTCAATTAATGATACAGTTGAATGTACTGCTGGTAGGCTATCTCGTGCCAATACAATACTTCCAATACAATGCTTGTTTTCCATACTAAATCAGCTGTCAGTCACAGGGATAAATTAGATTTTTTGTGTGTGCATGATTTTATTGTTGACTGTAAAATTAGCACGCACTAATGGTGGTGGATAGCTGCATATACCTCCACTACACCACTGACTAAGATCTATCTATATATGTTTACAGATAGGGAAGCAGGTCAGGGTGATCAACAAGAACCCAGGGAAGGTCAGGATGATGCAGAGCCCCTCAGGGAAGGTCAGGGGATGCAGAACCCCCTCAGGGAAGGTCAGGGAGATGCAGAACCCCTCAAGGAAGATCAGGGTGATGCCCAACCCCAGGAGGGTCCACAACACCTTGGGGCACATCATGATGATGAGTTGTTCAGTGACCTAGGATTTTTCATTCAGGCCGCAAAACCAGTTGAGGAAATCTTAGAGAGTGTGCGTAGGATATCTGAGGGCCAGAAATACCATTTGCTCAGGAACCATGACAGGCCATCAAATCACTTTATTTTCCTAACACAATTCCTTGGTGGCTGCAACAGGGCATTCAAGCTCAGGTGGTTGGAGGAATATGGCTGGTGGTTAGTGTACAGTTCTAAGCTTGATGGTGCCTTCTGTGTGTGCTGTGCCCTGTTTGTGAATGCCAAGAAGAGGAAGCAGATGGGATTGATGGTCAATGCTCCATTCACACAATGGCATAAGAAAACAATGGTAATCGGCAACCATTCAACAAGACCATCTCACTTAGATGCAGTTAAAAATGCTCGATTGTTTCTCCAGTCAGTCGACAAACCTGAAACCCAAATATCAGTCCTGATGGATAGTAGGAAGGAAGCCAACATCAAAGAAAACAGGCACACACTCAAGTCTGTAGCAGAGGCTGTACTTTACTGTGGTCGCCAGTGTATTGCACTTAGACGTACAACTGAGCAGCAGCATGCTACTGGCAACCCTGGAAACTTCTTGGCCCTGATGAATCTACTTGCAAACCATGATGAGAAGCTGAAGCAGCACATGGCAAAGCCAAAGCTCAGAAATGCCACCTATCTCTCACCTCAAACCCAAAATGAGATGATTGACGTGATAGGAAAGCGAATGATTTAGGCCCAGATTGTGGAAGAGGTCAAAAATGCACAGATCTATACAGTCATGGGAGATGAGGTGACATCCCATAATGTAGAGCTGATGCCAATGTGTGTAAGATTTGTGGACACAGACTTAAATATCAGGGAAGAATTGCTAGAGATTTGTTCTCTGCCACAAATCACAGGCCGCCACATTGCAACCACAATTAAGGATGTGCTGAGTCACCTAAGCATAGAGATTGGTGATTGTCAAGGGCAGGGTTATGACAGTGCCAGCAACATGAGCAGTGAAAATGTCAGTGTCCAGGCTCTGATCAAGAAGGATGCACCTAAGGCAGTGTACATGCACTGCAATGGACATTGCTTGAACCTTGTCATTGCATGCTCCTGTGCTCTTCCAATTGTGTGCAACATGATTGACAAGATGAAGTCTGTCATCATATTCTTTACCTACAGCCCAAGGAGGGAACACCTACTCAGGGAGGTTGTAAATAAGAATGCACACTCTGCTGGAAAGAAGAAACCCCTCATTGACATACTATGTCGCACAAGATGGGCAGAAAGACACAATGCCTACAGACATTTTTATAGTGCCTTCATCTTCATTGTTAAGGCTTTAGAAGTCATGGCACTGGGTCGCCACACAGAAGAATACAGCCAAGATGTCACCACTGGATGGGAGGGCAAGTACAAAGCAGAGGCCTGTGGTCTCTTGTCTGGGCCCAAAACTTTGGTTTCATCCTGACCTTCCTCATGGTCTACCAAGTTTTATCCCACCTTGCAGGCATAACAGTGAAGCTGCAAAGAACCTCAATTGACATTGCTGAGGCATTTAGCATAGTAGATGGGGTGAAGAATATCTAAAAAGGAGCTGACTTCAAGGAAGATGACTTCAACAAGCTCTACGAGCAAGCAATCAGGATGGCTGCTCAGATCAATGTGCAGCCTACCAGTCAACCAATGTCTGCTGGAAAGCAGACACACAGGGAAAATGCACCTCCTGAAATTGTGCAGGACTACTATCATCGCAACTTGGCTATACCCTTCCTAGACCATGTAATCTTGGGAGTTCGAATCCAGATTTAGTCCACTATCTGTAACAGCATCAAGGCTCCAGTGCCTAATTCCGTCTGTACAGTGCCACTCAGATGTGACAGTGGACATCTCTGAAGCAGTTCACCTTTACCAAGATGACTTACCTTCACCAGAACTGATTGACCAGGAACTGAAAACCTGGAAACTGAAGTGGCAAAACAAGTAATCAGAACAAAGGCCAACTTCATGTGCTGAGGCAATCAAAGAATGTGATGCGCTGATCTACCCAAACAGTTTCAAGCTTCTCAAAATAGCTTGTACTCTGCCAGTCACCTCCTGTGAGTGTGACCGGTCAAACAAATGACCACTTGTCATCCCTGGCCCTCATCCACACACACTATGATATGGCAGTGGACCTGGATGAAGCTGTGAACACATTCTCCAAACTGCACCCAAGGGAATTAGAACTGACTAGTGTTCTCATTCCATAAGTGTCAAGACAAAGACATGGACAGCAACAAGAGAGGCATTGACAGAGAGTAGAAGAGAGACAAGTGGGGATGATGAGAGGAGATGAGAGACATCAACAGAGAATACAAGGAGAGGAGGAGCAAAATAGAGGGAGGACAGTGACAGACAAATACATGGACAGCAAAAAGACAGGAGAGGTACTGACAGAGATCACAAAAAAAGCTAGAGGAGAGGAGACAGAGAGAGAGACTGTCCAGAAGAGATAGACAGCAACATGAGAGGAGAGGAGGAAAGACATTAACAGACATGGAACATGAGAGGAGAGACACTAGGAGAGAGGAGAGGAGAGAGACAACAACAGAGAATACAAGGAGAGGAGGAGCAAAATATAGGGAGGAGAGAGACAAATACATGCACAGCAAAAAGAGAGTTGAGGCATTTACACAGATGACAAAAAAAACTAGAGGAGCAGAGAGAGAGACTTCCCAGAAGAGATAGACAGCAACATGAGAGGAGAGGAGAAAAGACATTAACAGACATGGAACAGGAGAGGAGAGACACTAGGAGAGAGGAGAGGAGAGAGACTGTCCAGAAGAGATAGACAGCAACATGAGAGGAGAGGAGGGAAGACATTAACAGACATGGAGCAGGAGAGGAGAGACACTAGGAGAGAGGAGAGGAGAGGAGAGAGACAGCAACAGAGAAAGTGAATGGAGAGGAAAGAAACAGACTTGACATGCAGCAGAAAAGAGGGAGAAACAACAATGATAAAGGAGAGAGGAGAGACAAGAGAAGAGAGGAGTGGAGAGAGAGCAAAGAGATTTGTAAGATGTATTTATTTAAGGGGCAGTGCATATTAATTAACATTTATAATCAAATGTAACATGCCAGATTTAGCCATCAGACTCATTTTCATCTGTTGTCCATTGGCAGGTTGATGGCACAGAAAGAGAATGTGAGAAGAGAGACCAGACCGTTACAGAGACAATAGTAGGCTGAGTAGCTGGACTGATAAGTGCGTGTGTGTGTGTGTGTGTGTGTGTGTGTGTGTATCTGATGTTGCTAAACAATGAATTTGAGTTATTAAATATGTCAATATTTGGAGCTGTTGAGTGGTGTAGGTCATTTGGCAATAGCCTGCATTATATTCCATTATATTTTGAATTGACACCCTGGTGCCCGCATTTTGTGTTTTGCTTTACATATAAAGGCATTTCCACCATAAATTGACGCAGAAAAGGCACAAATTGATGCAGAAAAAATTCACCAGAACCCCCCACTTAAAGTGTCCCCCGAATTAAGAAAAGAAAATATCAAAAGGTCCACTTTTTCAGAAAAAGAACCGCCCCTTCCACCAGGCTGGCTAAGGGCCTGAATGGTCACCTTAAAATCACTGCTTACCCCGACTGGCCCATATAAAAAAAAAAAAATTTAAGGATTGACATGATAGGGGTGGCCCAGTCACTCACAGTCACTCGTTCTTTTATCCCACTTTTCACCAGGTCATCAAGCTCCTTCTCCAATGTTGGCCGGAGTGCATACGGGACAGGCCATGCCTTTGAAAACCGAGGGTTACTGTCTGGTTTAATGTTCAATTTCACTTTGAGCTCCCTTGTGCAGCCCAGCTCATCAGTGAACAGATCAGCGTGTTTTTTTCCAGGATCATCTCTAAGGCTGTCTTCCAGTGATTTAACGTTCATACTGCCGGCAAGACAATCTTCACTTTATTCATCCATGATCAGCCCAGCAGAGATGGATAATTGCCCTGTACGGCATACAAAAGAAATTTTACATTTTGCCCACTCAGTTCAACATTTACCTTGATTAGTCCCTTAGCACTCACCAATTTCCCGGGTATAGATCTTGAGCACCAAATGGGCTGGCATGAGTGGAATATGTTTCAAGTGTTGTTGATACACAGTCTCTTGACACAAGGGACATTTCTGCCCCTGTCTCAATTTCCATACGCACTGGTTTGCCTTCAAGAAGGGGCGGTACCCAGTAACTGTCTGTTCCACCTGCCACCGTCAGTATGTGTACCGCCATCTCATCATTTGATGAGTCACCGCCACTAGCTTCCTTTTCCACTCGAGTATACATTCACTGGCCACTTTATTAGGTACACCTTGCTAGTACCGGGTTGGACCCCCTTTTGCCTTCAGAACTGCCTTAATCCTTCGTGGCTAAGATTCAACAAGGTACTGGAAACATTCCTCAGAGAGTTTGGTCCATATTGACATGATAGCATCACGCAGTTGCTGCAGATTTGTCGGCTGCACATCCATGATGCGAATCTCCCGGTCCACCACATCCCAAAGGTGCTCTATTGGATTGCTTTGCTTTCATGTTGTTGACGCCAAATTCTGACCCTACCATCCGAATGTCGCAGCAGAAATCGAGACTCATCAGACCAGGCAACGTTTTTCCAATCTTCTATTGTCCAATTTTGGTGAGCCTGTGTGAATTGTAGCCTCAGTTTCCTGTTCTTAGCTGACAGGAGTGGCACCCGGTGTGGTCTTCTGCTGCTGTAGCCCATCTGCCTCAAGGTTCGACGTGTTGTGCGTTCAGAGATGCTCTTCTGCATACCTCGGTTGTAATGAGTGGTTATTTGAGTTACTGTTGCCTTTCTATCAGCTCGAACCAGTCTGGCCATTCTCCTCTGACCTCTGGCATCAACAAGGCATTTTTGCCCACAGAACTGCCGCTCACTGGAGATTTTCTCTTTTTCGGATCATTCTCTGTATACCCTAGAGATGGTTGTGCGTGAAAATCCCAGTAGATCAGCACTTTCTGAAATGCTCAGACCAGCCCGTCTGGCACCAACAACCATGCCACGTTCAAAGTCACTTAAATCACCTTTCTTCCCCATTCTGATGCTCGGTTTGAACTGCAGCAGATCGTCTTGACCATGTCTACATGCCTAAATGCATTGAGTTGCTGCCATGTGATTGGCTGATTAGAAATTTGCGTTAACGAGCAGTTGGACAGGTGTGCCTAATAAAGTGGCCGGTGAGTGTATGGTTTTCGGATGTGAAGATTTTTTTTTTGTCTGAATGTGCTCTTATGCATTGGCTGTGTACCCCTTTTCTTACTGTGGCACACCCTTTCGATGTGACCTTTTTCCCCACGAGCATGGCAGTCTAACATCTTGTACCAGCACGCTGAAGCTGGTTGCCATTGCTTATCACAGCAAGCGCATGGTCATGCTCCCTGCACCCTGGTTTCCCTCCTGAGCTTGCCATCTTCAGCACATTTCCCATGGCAGTGCTCAACTGCTGAGCCTTTTTGGCTGCCATTTTCCATTGATACACTGATTTCTATGGTTCTATTCAGTGTTAGATTACTCTGTTAAGAGCTTCCTTTGAATAGCCTCGTTGCATAGCCCACACTAGGCGGTCACGAATTACATCATTGAGGGTGTTGTCAGTGAATTCACAATGTTCAGCTCATTTTCTCAGTGCTGCCACAAACACTGCAACGGTCTCACCTTCCTCTTGGTTTATTTTATGGAATCTGAATCTTTCAGCAATTAAAAGAGGCTCGGGTGAAAAATGTGCTGCCAGCATAGGTAAAGCATTCAGTGAAGGTAAATTCTCCACTGTTCTGTACTGTCGTCAAACGGTCCCAGTAATCCCGCCATGATAGCGTGGTGGATGTCTCGAGTCTCACAATACAATCCGTAGTTATCGCTAGGTTAATCCTCAATTCTCTGTTTTCCAGTCAGACGTTTGAAAAATGACCACGCTGACTTCCTCAGATGCACGTTAGTCACTGCAAGGCAGAGCTAACCAACGCCACGCTTTCCACGGTAAATATAACGACTAACATACAAAAAAACCGTTCACTTCCTTCGTACCGAGTAGTGAGTGTGTGAGGTCAGATGCATCTTCGTTGCCAGTTGTTGGATATCTTGGATATGATTATTTTACTTTACACAAAAAGAACCTGGCAGCACGGTGGCACAGTGGTTAGCGCGGTCGCCTCACAGCAAGAAGGTCCTGGGTCGAGCCCTGGGGTAGTCCAACCTTGGGAGTCGTCCTGGGTCGTTGTCTGTGTGGAGTTTGCATGTTCTCCCCGTGTCTGTGTGGGTTTCCTCCGGGTGCTCCGGTTTCCTCCCACAGTCCAAATTGCCCCTTGGTATGAATGTTTGTTTGTGTGTGTGTGTGTGTGTGTGTGTGTGTATGTGTGTGTGTATGTGTGTGTGTGTTTGTGTGTGGGCCCTGTGTGATGGCCTGGCGGCCTATCCAGGGTGTCTCCCCGCCTGCCGCCCATTGACTGCTGGGAGTGGCTCCAGCATCCCCGCGACCCTGAGAGCAGGATAAGCGGTTCGGATAAGCGGTTCGGATTCCAATGTGGAGGATGAAAGAAAGGAGACGAGAACACTTCTCCTTTTGACCACACAGCCGTGGGGTCGTTTATTTCTTCCAACTCAAACTATGTCTGCAGTTCATTCTGCTAAACCTCAGCCTCGTGTCTACCCACAATACCCTTTGCCAACCCCCGCCGACTGTCTTAAAAGGACCGTCTCTGGCCCGCATGGTGAATATGTAACCTGCAAGTAGGTCACTACACATGCCCTCACAGAATTCACCATGACAAAAAAAACCCCAAAAAACAATGTGGCGGGGGACGATTAATGCGGCCAAAACGGCTCCTCTTGACGAGTGTAGGAGCAGGGGGGCATCCACGCCGAGGGGGCTGGGCTAGTTGAACCGGCCTGTCCAAGTCCAGGTGAGCCGGCTTGAGGCGGTCCACAGGACAGAACCGCTTATCCTGAGAGCAGGATAGGCGGTTCTGTCCTGGGTAAAACACTAAACTGCAACCACAGGCTGTAGAGGGGAAGCACATTACCTCAGCAAGGGCCCTTTGGCTAAGGACGATGTCCCTACTGATAGATCTGGTCATCCTGCATGCCTGTATGGTACTTCCCATGGTGCCCAGTCCAGCCAACACATTGGGATAGGAGAAGGGAACTCTGATTTCAAATCCACCTGCTGCCTTGTGGGTTGATGCCTCTTTAGGCAAAGGCTAGGAGAAGGTAACTCTGAATTCAAATCCCCGGGCACAGTCTACCCAGCTGTCAGTACCCAGAAAGGGTAAACCAAAGATAAACCATTCCCCGGGCGCTGTACAGCGGCTGCCCACTGCTCCTAGCTACACAGCTAGGATTGGTTAAACGCAGAGAGTGAATTTCATTGTATGTATGTACAAATGACAAATAAAGTGTATTCTATTGTATTCCATCCAATGGATGGATGGATGGATGGACAAAAGGAACCTGTTACTAAAACTGAGTGATTTCACCAATTTTACTCAAACGACTCAACAGATACACAGGGCAAAACTGTACATGGTGACACAATACATGACACTCTCGTGATCACAAATACATGCATTACATGTCCTCCATTATAGTTGTAACATAAATGAACCTGGTGCTTTGATAATCATGCTCACCAAGCCAATTCAAATATTTATAATCACTGACAAAATATTAAAGCTCTCATGCTAGAGGTCTAAATGTTGCAGTAATGATCCCATGTTGGGGAACAATGTGATGCAACGTGACATGCGGACACAGTGCGAGTGCTTTATCTCTAGCATTGGGTGAAATACTTATCTGATTGTGCTCCCAGGATAACAGAGAAAGGGGGCAAGGCAGGGAGGCAGGAAGTAGAACTTTATTGAGCGTTCTGTCTCGGTGGTGAACTTGGGACTTGGCAGCAGCAGAAAAGCAGAGACCTTGCCATGGCCAAATCCAATCAAACGTTTGAGGGATGACAGGCCCAATCAGTCAGTGGTTGATTGTGGCTCAGCTCTGAGGTTCGGGATGGGAGGTAAGCTAAAGAAAAGCTATTGTTACCTATTGCCATGATATGGAGACTTTTATAGTGGTTGGGGGTGAAACAATCTCAGCGGGGGGGGGGGGGCTAAAGAACAAGATGAAATCGAAAATAAATGCAATGTTTCTCTTCTTCTCAACCATCTTGACAGTTGACTTTTTTATTGTATCATAAGTGATAAATTGAACCTATTCCTCATGGCAACAGTCCAATTTGTTTGCAACTAAGCACCTTGTGTGTGTGTGTGTGTGTGTGTGTGTGTGTGTGTGTGTGTGTGTGTGTGTGTGTGTGTGTGTGTGTGTGTGTGTGTGTGTTAGAAAGAAAGACAGATAACTACATCCATAGACTGATTTGGAAACTGTTTCAGCATGTTAAGCAACACGTCGTAATCACAAACAGAACAACCTTTACGTGTGGTTATCGGGTGTAGGATCTTCTACTTCATAAGATTTAAAGTGTAACTTTTCCCCCCAGATCTGAACCTTACTCCACCCACTGCATAATTTTGAAAAATGCTAAAGGGGTTGAGATGGGGATGTGTGAGGCAGGAGCATGGGCAGGAGTAGCTGGAAAGCTGGAAAGCTCCGCGAGAAGGGCCGGGTGCGAGTCGCCACACCGCCGTAGCCAGTCCCCTCCACCAGCCCCCCTTCCAGCATAGCATTGGACGGTGCACTGCGAAGAGGCCCGACCACCGCTACGTGGCTGCACCGCAGATGGAAGGGACCCTGCGAGATGGGCCGCGGCTTTCTGGCGACAGAGAAAGGCGAGTGACAGGGTGACTGCTCCCATAGCCGTGGCGTGAGCCCAGCCCGACCGACCCAGTTGTCCGGCGGTGCTCTACAGCCGTCAAAAGCACAAGTCCAAACAATTGTGCCAAAATTGAACATGAAGTAATAGAACTATATCTAATTGTAAATTGAGAGAAATTCAAAAGGTAGGTGTTATGTTTAAGTAACGGACACGACAGGCAAATCTCGAGCTAACAAAGTTGACTGACTTGACTCACATAGCTTAAAACAGGATTGGAGTATGGCATTGTCACAGCAATGCCAGATATAACACTTCCTACCCCTCATAAGAACCCAAGTTTGATACTCGGTCACAAAGCCAGGCAGGTGCACAGGCCGGTTATGTGCAGCACTAGCCTCAGGATTTGGCTTCATGACTCCTACCTAGACAGGAGGGGTTGTCCTTGTAGTTTTAAACAGTCAGTATGTCAAGCGCATACAATGGGGTTCATAAGTCATGTGTTTTATACATGTAGCCTACTGATACTTTATGATGGGAATGTAAAACTTTGAGCATCACCTGACTGAGTTTGTGAATTAATGCTTCTTATATTCCTTATCGAATCTGTACTGGGCATCTGAGTAACTGGGCAATATTATATAGCCTCTAGTTTGCACAACAAGGAGGTAGATAACTAGTGTGTGCAAGTCCTGCATCTGTATGATACAATTTTGTGTAAAATGATACCGGGCACTCTAATAACTCATTGGGTTACATTAGGTTGGCTGCTAAAGCGGTGATGTACTCCTGTCAATTAAGACAACCCCCACCACCACCACCACCCAATAAAAGGACATAGACTAAAGGCCTTGTCACTCTTGGCTTCCTCAAAAAATTCCCCATGCCACTGATTACCAGAGGTCTCCCATCAATGGCGTTGATTAGAGAGGGGGTCGTGGGAGAGCCAATGTGCAATCAACCTCAGGTGTGCCAACTAAATAAACTGCTCCTCGACTGATTGACAAACACAGAGGTGAACATGGTGAAACAACAGACAGAGAAAGAGAGAGAAAGAGAGGGAGAGAGAAGGGAGCAATGTCTGATATCCGCTCAGAGTCTTCAGCGCCTCCACCTCCTATTACACCAGAGGTCCAACCTCCTGCTTCCTGATTGTCCCATTCCTGTTCCCTCAGTCCCGGGCCCTCTGACCATTTTCCCCTGTGCTCTGCCCAGTCACCCAACTGGCGCCTTCCTGCTTTCCTGCCTTCTGGTCGATCAAAAAGACATGCATGTTAGGGTTAATACTCCTGTCTGTGCCCCTGACCGAGGCATGGCAAGACGAACTGGAGTTGGTCCCCGGGCACTGCACGGCAGCTGCCCACTGCTCCTAGCTGCACAGCTAGGATGGGTTAAATGCAGAGGAAGAATTTCCTGACAGGGATCAATAAAGTAATAAAATAAAAAAAAATTAAAATAAAAAATCTCCTGAGCGGTCCCGCCTTTCACTGACCCCCGGAGCAATACTGCCTATGTTGCTAGCTTCCCGAGCGGTCCTGTCCTCGTCACTGGCCTCCAGAACACATCCAGAGCAGTCCTGCTTACATTACCAGCCTCCAAGTCCTCCTCTAGAGCAGCCCCGCATGTCTGGTCATCCTCCTGCCCGTCCACCAGAGCTGCGCCACTCTTCAGTCCTGCATCCTCGTCATCCTCCAGATCAGTTACATCCATCAGTCCAGCCCTCAGCCCATCCACCTAAGATCCTGGTCCCATTCATCAGCTCCCAGGCCACCTGCCCCCGTATCCCTACTCCAGATCCATTCCACCCACCCTACTTAGTGTTCCTGATGGGCTTGTTGGGACATCTGGAGGAGGAGGGGGTCACGATGTCTCCTGGTTCAGTCCAGTCAGCTCATAACTTCAGTCAATGTCTCCCATAGCCTCAATCATTTTCACAGTTCAGTCAACTCATCATATCTCCATCACTGCCTGTTGTCTTTCCTGATTAATTTTGAAGTACTCACTTGTTTTGTCAGTTCCTGCCACTGGTTTTGTCATCAGTCAACCCCATGTATCCTCATTTACCCCATTCCCTAATTAGCTCTAGCACATAAACTCACTCGCCTGATTTCCCCGTTTTCTTGCCAGATTGCCTAGTGTCTTGTATGTACAGCCAGACTATCCAGCGTTCACTAGCCCATGTTCTGCCTGTCTACCTGTGTTTGAAGTCTTTTGCCTGTTTCTGCACTTTGTTTCTCCTGCCTGCCACTTGTCAGAGCTGATCGCCTGTTTGGACTTACTGTACTGTTACTGTAACCTGTAACCTTCCTAGCTGAGTCGTGTGTTTGGGTTCTGACCTGCTAGTTTCCCCGGGAACACAGGCAAAAGTCTAATGAGCTCCTTAAGTGGGAATGTAATGCATAATCATAAATAATCTAATTATGATAACTCTTTCTCATGCCACGCAATGGCTAGTAGTTCAGCATAGTTCCCATTGTGCCGCGTTGGTGTGCGTACCCAGTGATGGACACTCATGGTCAGTAAAGTTAATAACTCTGATCTCTCTGTAAAGCACTGTAGATTACTTCATGTATGGTACAATACAGATATCATCTAAAGAATTAAATAATGTCAGAGATAACGAATGCCCCTGATAGTGCAGTTTGTTCATTTTATCAAATAATGTCTACGCGTTGTTTGCCGGTTGGAGGAAACCTGAGAAGCATTTGATGCAGATGGAGACGCAAATCCAGGCACACAAGTCTTCTGTGGCATCAACAGAACAGCCTGAATTTTCTCTGGTACATCAAGGTCAACGATAATATCACTTGGTCCTCAAAGACAGTGACTCAAAGAACTCTTATGGTTTTCTGCTGTGCTTCATTCGCCCCCCCCCCCATACAAAGGCTGTAAAAAATAAAAAAAAGATCTGTTTGGCCTGAAAAGTGTGATAAAGCACAGCCAGTTAGGACTTGGCATCTTATGTAACCAGTTTGATCAATGGTGTGTCTGTCTTTTTATAAACCTGCTGAAGATAACGGGGTTAGGGATCTTCAGGTAAACTGAAGTGGTCTTTATCCATTGTGGACATAAATCTATGTTATCAAGTCATAATGGCCGGTGCTTTCACTTATTTAATTGGAATGATGGTTGAATTCATGTTTTGAACTATAGTGAGGCACTCTATTCAAAGCTGTTATTCAAGAAACCAACACGTAAAACTTTCTTGTCGGGCCATCATTCAGAAAATAATGAAACTTTTAACACCATGTTCAGAGGTTTTGTTGACTCCATAAAAGTACAGTCAATTAGGAACACACAAACCGGAAGGCATTTTAGTGTATGTGTCAAAACCAGAGACGGATTTGATGGATTTGTTACAGTCAAGGGGTATTATAGTACTACTGTATCATGGAGGGTCCTTCACACATGGAGCCAGGCAGTATTCCTATTTCATATGTAATACCTGTAGGATGTCTCAGTATTGTGAAAACTAGGGGAATTTATTTATTTATTCCTTTTATTATGGCAGTGTGTTTTTGGATTTAAGGATTGTATTGTTTACTTTTTACATTGAAATGTCTTGTGTTTCTTTGTCTTTTAACATCTTGGCAGCATATTGGATCTAAATATTTTTCACTTTAACATGTTATCCCTTGGATTTTTTTGTCTGATAGTTCATAAATAAAATCCACTAATCAATCAACAGAGTGCGAAGTGTGCTAATTGCCAGTGGTGACTGGCTCCGGCATTCCATGACCCTGAGCTTGGATTATGGATGGATGGATGGATATGTGGAGGATGTGAAATGAAATCATGTGACAGCTTTCAGAATTGGAACTCCATTCACTTAAGAAAATATTCCTAAATCCACAACAATACTTGATTTCACGTTCTATAGTTTTGATCTAATCGGTTCCTAGACTCAAAAACATGTCATGTGCATGCAGTTTCCTCCATAGGGCATAGTTATATGCCTTTGCCACAGTTTATTTAGGGTCTGAAGTGTCCGAGGTTTTGCTGATGTACACAGAATACTTACATCAGAGAACTATTCCATTTACATCCCTTTTTCAACTCTGAAGACAAGAATCATCTACTGGGAGAAACTACACAGGAACTATAAACCCATAAAAGACATTTTGTAAGGTTCTACAAAGCTTGCTGAAAGGCAGTATAGCCAGGCATTCCCCATGTCAGTGAAAAAATTTTATTGGTTCCCCCCGCTCTGCCCCTCTGGTTGTTCTAACTAATCCCTCGATCCACGAATCATTTAGCCGCTTGCACCCATGGAATAGAAATTCTGACGTGTCGAGAAAGGAACAAGAAAAGTGCCACAGTGGCTGCTACTGCTGGTATTGTGGGGAGAGCTGACAGAATAACTTAAGAGTTGTTTTCATATGGAAATTACACATCTCGTCTCTCGAGAGCCAAGTCTTGAGTTGTTTCCTGCCATCGTAATGAAAAAACGCTCAACATCACACAACACATGGCGTGTTGGCTCAGTGGTGTTTGGGGCAACTTTGATAAAAGCCACCATTTTTCCACCACCACATCCACCATGTAAAACGATGAGAAGGGGCTGTGAGTGGCCCTGCAAGGCTGTTAACAGCGAACCCAACCTTCCACGGCCATAACGCCAAGACTTGCAGGCCTCGCCATCCAAGAGCAAGTCAGAAAGCTTGTTCCAGAGGAGGCACTAAAATGAAACAGCATAAAACCCATTTAACAAATCACAAGTGAAACATGTTCACACTTGTTATCTCATTCCAGCAATTTCTCATTCCTACTTCACTCATCAGTCGCTTGTTGCTTGAGGTCTCTGCATTGTGCTCATTACATTGTTCGAAAAATTGCGTAGGCGAACACAAACGCTTCTGTGAAATGTCTTTCAACCCACTGGCTGTCAATGAAAATTTGGCAGCTTGACCTGAATGACTGACTATGAATTTCAGGCCTAAAGCCGAAGGAAAAAAACAGAATTTGTACGGCACCTTTTACTTATTGCTGAACTTGTACAATACAAATTACCTTGTGCTGAACTAGAATGAATGATGAATTTTTCATTACAGAGTTATGCATTAATTCTGTCAAATAAAAAGCTAATTAAATTTGGTTTATTGAGGAGTTCGGTACTCAAATAGGTATGATAGTCCTCATATACTAATTCTAAAAGCAATTTATTTAATAAGATTAGCTATGATAAGATAAATTAACTTAAAATTGTGTATTGTCGTCAGGGAACAGTTAGTTGTTACATTACTTATTATATTGATTATCAATTACTAACAAATATTTAGCAATTGTAATTTCTCAAGTCTTCAAATTAGGAATAATAAAGTTTCCTCACTGCTACAATTCTGGTTTAGTTTGTAATTTGTGTATCTCAGAGAGCATGAGCCAGCAATGGTTATTTTAATTTGGAAGCTTTTTTTATTATTACAGATGTTAAGATAGCAAATCATTCAAATCATACCCCCCCCCCTTCATACTGTGGGACATGATTTTCTGGTGAGAGCCAAACTCTGAATTGCAATATTAAGACATTCTGTCGGGTGATTTAAAAATAGTCTCCTATGTTTTGCCATGTATTATAAACGAACAAACTGGATATTGTCATGGATGTTCAACGTCACCACTGAAGACTCCAGGCTTTTTTTTAAAAGAAAAACCTCCAAGCAGTCTTAACCGGCCCCAAATAACTCTGCTTTACACAGTTCTAAGCTCCAAGAAAGCCGCATCGGCACTAGAGCCCTGGTGGCGGTGTGGATAACCAATGAGCACCAGCAGCCCTGCTGCTTGTGGGCTTGACAGTGGATAAGGGACTATTTTCCCCAGTCCAAGGCTCTGGCACTTAGCCGATAGGCACTTAGAACTGATGTAAGTAGGCAGCCAGTGCCAGTCATTATCCCATCGTTACAGGCACGTAGTCTGTGTTAATTAGATGCAACAGAGCAAGGGAACTGCGTCTAGTGATGTTGCAAATGAGGACAGTGAGCTGCGTCATGTGGCCTGCTGCTGTACGTTGGACTATAATGAAATAATCAACTACCAGGGGATCTTCTGCTGGGGAGAGCAGATCACAACAGCAGGTTACTTTTTAAAATAGGCCAGCATGGTAGACAGCCAAGATGCTTCACAAAAGCTCTGCAATGAAACACGGGCTTGTTCAACCTCGCCAGCGAGTGGGGCTGTACAGCAAGGATAGGCAAGTCAGACAGTTCACATCTCTCCCATAAAGAGAGCCTTTTAACGGCCAGTCTTTCAAGATCCCTGTAAAAATATAAAACTGCAAAAAAATAAATAAAAATCAATCGATTATGGAAAACTGAACAAAGCAAATATGTACTTGGTAGTAAACATTGAAAATAGCGCAGTATTCATAAAATTGCAATTAATTTCATTTATGTATCAATATACAGTACGCTAACCTACAACTATTCCCTCACGGAATGTTTTCCATTAAGACAGACTGATCCCCTGTTTAAAACATCATCAAAACAGTGTGATGAGAGAACCAAGGCCTGAGATGAGCAGCACATTTTCAGACCTTTTCCCCCTCCTCACTCACATTTTTCCACTTTTTTCTTCCCAATTGCACCCAGCCAATTACCCCACTCTTCCAAGCGGTCACGGTCACTGCTCCACCCCCTCTGCCAATCCCGGGAGGGCTGCAGACTACCACATGCCTCCTCTGATACATGTGGAGCCGCCAGCCACTTCTTTTCACCTGACAGTGAGGAGTTTCACCAGGGGGACGTAGCGCGTGGGAGGATCACGCTATTCCCCCCATTCCCCCTCCCACCTGAACAGGCGCCCTGACGACTCAGAGGAGGCGCTAGTGCAGCGACCAGGACACATACCCACATTCGGCTTCCCATCCGTAGACACAGCCTGTGTCTGCAGATACGCCCGACCAAGCCGGAAGTAACATGGGGATTCAAACTGGAGAGCCCCGTGTTCGTAGGCAATGAAATAGACCGCTACGCTACCCAGACACTCCCCCTCCCCACATTCTGACTAAACAATAGTAACACAGGAAGGCCTCAACGGGTAATAAGAATGATATTAAACTTCCATCTACTTGAATCAATAACAGAAACTGGACTGGTGCGACTTTTCTATGTATTTCCAACAAAGGAAGGACAAGGCTAAGCTATAAGTGCAGCTTTTTCCTCATGCTGCAGCTGAACACATTTTAATGACATTCATTTCAGAGAATCTTAAACCTGCTGCAAGGGACTTTGCATTCATGTCGACTTTGTGCGATACTGTGGACAAACACGTTAGTATTTCATGGAAGAACAACTCCATTTCATATGAGCATGACCTCTTTTCACAAACATCTACTTTCGACCTGGTAGCGCTTGCATTTGTTTTGAAGAGAAGAGAGAGAGATATCGTGACGTTTTGGAAAAACATGTTTACAAGATATACAGGTATCCGTCTATGTTCTGTAAATAATTTCATCAGATTTCACAGGGAATCCCATTTGGCATAATAAAATAGCAATATCTAATCTTCTCACTGATGCTCTCATTTACTTGTGTTGGTCATAAAGAGGTATCGAAATTAAATTGAGACATAACTTCGCAGGGAAAAAGTCCTTGTTATTGCTTTAAATAACAAGTATACCTATATTCATTGAACAAGGCTAATTTCTTCACTGTGGGATCAGATATTGGCCAACCTGATTCATTCCAATGAGTGCAATCCTGCAGGTACTGCTCCAGTGGACACAAGAGCTGCACATCTGCCAGTTCACACTGCAAAGATCAACGGGAACTATTGAGGTTCTGCCATAGTAGGTGTTATCGAGAAGCAGAGACAGCGAATGGCCTCCCATCTATCTCCCTGTAAAGTTTCCAATCTATTTGTCAGAAAGTTTGTCTTTTAAGGGTGAGCAGGCAGTCCAGGTGACAATCTGAGGAAGGACACACTCTCTTGGAGCACATAGAAGAGATCCAGCTTGTTTCCTTTGTTGATATACCTAATGTTATCTCAGATTAGTAAACCGCAATAAATATAGATAGATAGACAGATACACAGAATGCTAGATAACAAAAGCTCAATAACAAAAGCCTCATTTTGAATGAGGTTATAACTGACAGTGTCCTTGATATCCCCTGCCTCACTGAAACCTGGCATACACCCCTGGACTATTTCTCACTAAACCAGGCCACACCCACAGGATTCATTATACATTGATAAACCCCGTCTTGAGGGGCGGGGAGGTGGTTTTGCTGCTGTTTACGGGAAGAACATTAAAACAACCACCATTTCCATTCCTGCCGCTCATGCTTTCGAACACCTTGCCTTCAAAATCTCTGGTCCCACTCCCTTGGTCACTCCCATTATCTACTGCCTTCCCAAACCAAACCCCTCCTTTCTCTCTGACTTTTCTGATTTTCTGACCCAGCTAGCTCACCTTCCGTTCTCCTCCTAGTGATTTTAGCATCCAAATTGATGACACTGACTGTAAAACTGCCATACAATTCCTGGAACTGCTACGATGCTTCACCTTCACACAACATCACACAACAGCGGTGGTCACATCCTGGATTTGGTCTGCTCCACTGGTCTCACAATACACACTCTCCAGCCTCAACCTCAATATCTCTGACCACCTGGCAATCACTATGGAAATTGACATCCCTATCCCCATCCAGAAAGTCAAATGCAAAATATCCTTCAGAAATCTAAAATCTATCTCCCCTTGGGCTCTTTCAGCCTCCCTTGCCAGTAAAATGTCTGCCTCCCTTCCCCCGCTGTCTGATAATCCCACCGATCTCATCAATTATCATAATGACACACTCTCCCTCCTGTCTTGATCAGCTGGCACCCATTAAAACCAAAACGGTCTCATTCACACACTCAGCTCCCCGTTATACTCCTAAACTCCATCAAATGAAATCCCGTAAGCACCAGCTCCAAAGAATCTGCAATAAAACTGGTTTAACAGTGCATGCATCTCCAAGCCTACACAGACTACATTGAACAATACAATGACACTCTGATCACAGCCCAGTCTACCTACTATTCACACCTCATACACTCTGGCTCAACAATAAACAAACTTCTCAAACCCAGTGACAACACCTCCGATTCCTTCACAAGCAATGTGAAGCAAATGCAAGTTAGCAAATGGAAGTCTTTCCTTTCATTGTTCCAAACTAAAATTGACAGTCTACAACAACCTGATCACCTCACCCACTCTCTCCACCTCCTCACCCCCACTACCACTCAGCCCCTGTCTAGGTTATCCCCAATGTCCCCAATGGCGCAGTCCAACCTTATGGTAGGAATGAGAAGCTCCACTTGTGTTTTGGATCCCATCCCATCCAATCTTGTTAAGGACTGTCTCCAAACTATCTCTTCACTCATCACAGAAATCATTAACTCCTCCTTCAGCTCTGGTTCAGTCCCCTATACACTTAAACTGGCTGCTGTCACCCCCATCCAGGGGTGGACTGGGAATAAAAAATGGCCCTGAACCTTTTGACTCAGACCACCCCCCCACCCCCCAGCGATACACCACCACCCACACAAACCACACCACACTATGTAAACAAGATTACTGAACAATAGTTGTAACAATAACTTTACTAAAATAGATGTAAATAGAACAAGGGGAACGTGTTGCTCTTAGGAGGAGGTTGGCTAGAAGGAACACATTTTGGCACAATGGCACTGGCAGCAAGGTGGCAAGAATCTCTGGAACCATCTGACTATTAAAACAAATACAGGAAGAAATGTGTTGGTGAAAAGACTGGTGAGTAGACAAGTCATAGAACAAAATAAAAATAAACATATTTCCTACCTCCTTAAATAAGTAATTTCTGCAGCAGCTCACTTCTCTCAGCAACGCCATCTATAACCAGGTCACTGTCCAGGGCCATTAAAACGCCTCACTCAGTACCCATGAGCATAAAAACCTCCAAGTGCTGTTGAAATAAAGTGCTCCTGAGTCTACTCTTGGTGAATTTCAGAGTAGAGAAGCTCCGCTCGCAAGCTGACAGGGTAAGGAGGAACTTGTAAGCAAGGCCCAGTATGTGGTATGTGTCGGTCAATAGGTTGCACTGACTAAGAATACATTAGCAACACACTGCACAGTCCTTGCAAGTGGAGCAGCTCTTGTTCACCATCTCCACCTCGCCTTCATTTACTTCAGGTCCATGATCCTCCATAGTCCTGGTTGTGTATTCTTCAAATCCTGATTGTTTTAACCTAGTCCACTGTTCTGCCAGACTCATAAGCTCACTCTGTAAATTGGCCACCGTTGCTCTGCTATCAAATTTGATCAAACATTTGCTTAGTTCTTCAAGCGCCGTCTGTGGAAGGCCACTGGCACTGGATGTTAGCTGACTAAAGTTTTTAGGATCCAGAAGAGCCATGTTGGCATACAAAGTGCCATTACTCCGAAATCGCTGATGGATGCTATCTATAACTGTATCCAGAATTTGATTATGGACACCAATCCTGTATGTACTCTCTGCCCCAGTAAAAGTTTCATTTTGTGCCATCTCTCCAGGCATGGTTTCCTTCTTCGCCATTTTGCCACACCACTTCCGTTGCCTAAATGTGCACGCTGTTTTTGATGGCGTCGGCTGTAAAAGGGTCTATTAGTTCAACATGTCAAAAGTTGTGTCTTTGTTCCTACCATAAAGAATGGGGGGGGGGGGACATTTCGAAAGTTCCCTGCAGCATGTCAACCTTTTTTTAATGTCCCGCTTCATCCAGGCTGTGATTGGTTAGTTCACGAAAAGTGACATTGATGAGCACTTGTTTCAACAAAAGGCACCCAGTATAGTTAAATACCCAGCTAGCCAAACCCAAATATTGCTTATCTTATCCATGTTGTCTTCTGTCTTACCGCTTTAGCTGCAAAACTTTGACTAGCAGTTGAACTGGTATCGTTGGGCTCAATGGGCTGCTCTCTGCTCTCTATTGCTAGTGCCTTCAGGCTCACTAGGCTGAGATGATTGACAGGAAATGACGCCAAATGAATAATTTCTTATTTTAAAACATTTGGCTGCATCGGCCTCAACTGACGTCAACCTCTTCTCTCTCTGCTTTTCAGCACCACCTTCATGGTTTTTCTCTTTTTGTTTGTCCTGACCTGTTCAAATCATTTCAATCTGGCTTCGGTTCACGGCACAGCACAGAAACAGCCCTCCTTAAAGTCACCAATGACCTCCTCTCCTCAGACTCTGGCCCGCTCCTCTGGTCCTCCTCGACCTCACTGAAGCTTTCGACACCATCAACCACACCATTCTTCTCCCCTGCCTTGAATCCTCCCTCAAAATCACCGGTACTGCCCTCTCCTGGCTTAAGTCATAACTCACAGACAATAGTTCATCAGCATCAACAACCACACCTCCTTCACCCAAGGCATCCCTCAGGGTTCGGTGCTTGGTCCACTCCTGTTCATCCTTTACATTCTCCCCCTTGGTAACATCATACATAGTCATGGTCTCCACTTCCACTGCTATGCCAATGATGTTCAACTCTACATCACCGCTAAATCTATCACCATTACAACTTAATCCACTCTGATCAACTGCCTCTCTGAAATTAAATCATGGATGCAAGCCAACTTCCTCAAACTATTTTGTAATCAATCTGACATGATCATCATCGGTCCCAAATCCCTTACCAAAACCATGCACAACTTCGGCCTCAACATCGATAACTCCACTTGTCTCCCTCCCCACACAGCCACAACCTTGGACTCGTTTTTTAACAGCACAGCAACCTCTCCTTTGTACACCATTTCAATCAAATCATCAGGAGTGCCTTTTTCCACATAAAACAAAAACATAGCTTGTCTCCGGCCATCACTCTCCTCTGCTACCAAAACTTTGGTCCATGCCTTCATCACATCCAGAATTGACTACTACAACAACATTCTTTACAGCACATCATCCAAAATTATAAATAAACTCCAGTACATCCAGAACTCTGCTACTCGCCTGCTCACCCTCTCCCGCTCCCGCGACCACATCGCCCCTGTCCTCCAGAAACTCCACTGGCTGCCTGTCCCACAACAGATCCAATTCAAAATCCTTCTCCTCACTCATAAAGTTCTCCATATCCAGGGCCCCTCCTACCTCACCAACCTGCTCCACTACCATACTTCTTCACGCACCATTCGCTCCTCCGATATCAACCTCCTGTCTCCACCACAGAGGACCATGCACCAGACCTGGGGCAACAGAGCCTTCTCCATCGCTGCACCCTCCCTCTGGAACCTCCTCCCCAAACACACCAGAGACTGCACCGATCTGTCCATGTTCAAATCACTAATCAAAACTCACCTTTCCAGAATTGCTTTTAATAGGTGATTAATGTTGTGTGCTTTATGTTTTTGGTGTGTTGCTTTTATGTTCATTTTAACTTACGTGAAGCATCTTTGAGTCCCCTGAAATGCATTCTATAAATATAATGTACTATTATTAGATAGATAGATAGATAGATAGATAGATAGATAGATAGATAGATAGATAGATAGATAGATAGATAGATAGATAGATAGATAGATAGATAGATAGATAGATAGATAGATAGATAGATAGATAGATAGGCTGTCATGACAGTGTTCATGCTGTTTTCAGTTCACACCTGACTTTTAAGTTCAGTACAAACTGATGAAAGATGCAATATAAAAACTGCATGTTTGCAGCTATGGTGGGCAGCCACGGTACTCTACAGGGCCAGGGGCACTGTTAGTAATAAATAGGTAATAAACAAACATATAGTAATCTGATTGAAAAAAAAGGAAAATCACTTAAACTGTTGTGTATCCCTGTGAAGAAATATGTTCCTCCAAAAAGCGTTGTTGTAAATTACAGTAAATATAACTGTTCTCACTGTGTGTGAGTAATTCCATTTGTTTTAATTACTGGATAGTGCTTGTTTTCTGTGAAAAATTGTTGATTTTATTTTATTTGCTGTCATTGCATAAAGTACAAAGACATTGTGTTTGCCGTTCCTGATTGATGCACTGAAAATAAATAAAAACACAATTACCATCAAATGGAAGCTATAGTGAGTCCACCGGCCACTAGTTGGACCTTGTCTTGCACCCACCCTTAAGCATGGGGAGGACCCCCAGGACCCGTGCACCAGCCGAACACGGGCACCCACCCTTAAGCACCATAAGTGAATATTCTGACAACAAATGATCTTCACATAAGCTGGAATGTGGAACTGGATTCTTTTTTTTTGTTTTTTTTTTAAGAGAACCTTTAGAGAAGAAAGACACTGGACTAATTAACAACCTCAGATCACTCCAACATTAAAAGCAGTGAACACATTTTCCTGTGATATTGGCTTGAGTCTTCAGCTGTGGGGCGTCCGGGCAGTGTGGCAGTCTATTCTGTTGCCTACAAACACAGGGATCGCCGGTTCGAATCCCGCAGACACGGCCAATTGTGTCCCTACAACACAATCGGCTGTGTCTGCGGGTGGGAAACCGGATGTGGGTATGTGTCCTGGTCGCTGCACTAGCGCCTCCTCTGGTCGGTCGGGGCACCTGTTCGGGGGGGGGGGGTGGAATTGGGGGAATAGCGTGATCCTCCCATGTGCTACGTCCCCCTGGAGAAATGCCTAACTGTCAGGTGAAAGGAAGCGGCTGCAGACTCCACATGTATCGAAGGAGGCATGTGGTAGTCTGCAGCCCTCCCCGGATTGGCAGAGGGGGTGGAGCAATGACCAGGATGGCTCAGAAGAGTGGGGTAATTGGCCGGATACAATTGGGGAGGAAAAGACGGGGGGGGGGGGCGCTGATAGGCCTCTGTGTTGCTTTACTGTAATTCACACAAGATAGTTACTGGTATCACGTGTTAATTCTGCAGCATTTAAATACTGCAGAATTTGAGATGTGTGACTTAAATGATATGCATATAATCGCACTAGCAGGGTTTGGTTCATTACGAGGCTGTGCCCGTCAGGTCTGCTGGCCAGCACGACATCTAGCCAGCCAGTGGACAGTCTCTTTTCCAAACACTGCTCATTAATTCATCTGGCTGATGTGTCCACTTGCATCTGTGTTTAGCTGATGGCTATTTTCACGCTCTGGCTGTCAGTTTTAGCTCGACTACATTCAAGAAGAACAATTTTTTTTTTGCTTAAGTGTACATACACTACCGTTCAAAAGTTTGGGATCACCCAAACAATTTTGTGTTTTCCATGAAAAGTCACACTTATTCACCACCATATGTTGTGAAATGAATAGAAAATAGAGTCAAGACATTGACAAGGTTAGAAATAATGATTTGTATTTGAAATAAGATTTTTTTTACATCAAACTTTGCTTTCGTCAAAGAATCCTCCATTTGCAGCAATTACAGCATTGCAGACCTTTGGCATTCTAGCTGTTAATTTGTTGAGGTAATCTGGAGAAATTGCACCCCACGCTTCCAGAAGCAGCTCCCACAAGTTGGATTGGTTGGATGGGCACTTCTTTGAGCAGATTGAGTTTCTGGAGCATCACATTTGTGGGGTCAATTAAACGCTCAAAATGGGCAGAAAAAGAGAACTTTCATCTGAAACTCGACAGTCTATTCTTGTTCTTAGAAATGAAGGCTATTCCATGCGAGAAATTGCTAAGAAATTGAAGATTTCCTACACCGGTGTGTACTACTCCCTTCAGAGGACAGCACAAACAGGCTCTAACCAGAGTAGAAAAAGAAGTGGGAGGCCGCGTTGCACAACTGAGCAAGAAGATAAGTACATTAGAGTCTCTAGTTTGAGAAACAGACGCCTCACAGGTCCCCAACTGGCATCTTCATTAAATAGTACCTGTTAGAGCCTGTTTGTGCTGTCCTCTGAAGGGAGTAGTACACACCGGTGTAGGAAATCTTCAATTTCTTAGCAATTTCTCGCATGGAATAGCCTTCATTTCTAAGAACAAGAATAGACTGTCGAGTTTCAGATGAAAGTTCTCTTTTTCTGCCCATTTTGAGCGTTTAATTGACCCCACAAATGTGATGCTCCAGAAACTCAATCTGCTCAAAGAAGTGCCCATCCAACCAATCCAACTTGTGGGAGCTGCTTCTGGAAGCGTGGGGTGCAATTTCTCCAGATTACCTCAACAAATTAACAGCTAGAATGCCAAAGGTCTGCAATGCTGTAATTGCTGCAAATGGAGGATTCTTTAACGAAAGCAAAGTTTGATGTAAAAAAAATCTTATTTCAAATAAAAATCATTATTTCTAACCTTGTCAATGTCTTGACTCTATTTTCTATTCATTTCACAACATATGGTGGTGAATAAGTGTGACTTTTCATGGAAAACACGAAATTGTTTGGGTGATCCCAAACTTTTGAACGGTAGTGTACATATAACAGAGTGTTATCATGGGGCAGGACTTGATGGAAATAAAAGGATTGGCTCTCAATGGTTCATAAGAAGCCCTCTCATCTTTTCTCACGAGTTTTATCTTCTTAAGTTCTTATCTGCCTCATACAGACGGATTAAACAGAGAGAGAGAGATAGCAAGAGTGAGCGAGAGTGAGAGAGAGATAGCAAGAGAGTGAGAGAGAGATAGCAAGAGAGTGAGAGAGAGTGAGAGAGAGATAGCAAGAGAATGAGAGAGAGTGAGAGAGGGAGTGGGAGGGGAGAGAGCGAGAGAGACAATGAGAGAGAGTGAGAGGGAGAGTGAGAGGGATAATGAGAGAGAGAGTGAGAGAGAGTGAGAGAGAGAGAAAGTGAGAGAGGGGGAAGAGAGAGTGAGAGAGGGGGAGAGAGAGAGAGCGAGAGAGGGGGAGAGAGAGAGCGAGAGGGAGAATGAGAGAGTGAGAGAGAGAGAGAAAGTGAAAGAGGGGGAAGAGAGAGAGAGTGAGAGAGGGGGAAAGAGAGAGAGCGAGAGAGAATGAGAGAGAAAGTGAGAGAGGGGGAAGAGAGAGAGCGAGCGAGAGAGAGTGAGAGAGGGGGAGAGAGAGAGAGAGCGCACATGAATCAATTACCAACTTCTGTGGAAGGCGGCTAAACCAAGCAGTCAAACACGCGCGCGCGCACACACAGAGCTAGATAGTATGTGTATTTTGAAAATGAATCTGAGGTTTCATTGCAAAAACCTTAACATACTGTAGAATAATTAAAACGTTTTTTTTTCCAGAAAGGCAGCATTAAAATGAATGTCATTGAAAAGGACTGTGTGTGCGCGTGTTTGTGGGTGCGTTAGTCTATTTGCACAGAAGGGATGGTGCGATAAGACCGGGCTGATCAGTAATAAATGAACTCGTAGGGACGGCACAAGGTTGGGCTGCCCGCTGTTGAAGTGCAAATTCCTGCTCTCAGTAGAGACTGGGTGGCATATGCGCCTTTCAGAAGCCCGCAGAGATAACGGGTTAGTCGAAATAACGGGCATAATAATAGCCCATTTTCCATCCGACGTCTTCCAGAAGTCATTTGCCGATTCAAAAGGTATTTGCTTCTGAGCGCCGCAAATGGCATCACTCCGCGCTTTCATCACCCCGCCGAAGTCTGCGGCGTCGAGTTTTAAATTTCAGATTCCCATCAGCGCCGATTAATTATGACATCCAGTCAGGTGAAATATCGTCCCTCTTTCAACATCCATTTGAAACCGACCGTGTTTGAACTATGATCTTCCACGCGATCTCAAAGCGCTGTCACGCCGAATCGGAGCGCGCGTGAGCGGCGTGGCGTTGGGAGAGCCACACGTTTGCGCCACAGGTCACCTGCTCCTAATCCCGTTTAATTATCTATGACGCCTCAAAGACAAAGAGCAGCGTCACAAAAGGAAAAGTCAATTGAGACCAGACGTCTACGTGGAAGAGAGAGAGGGGAAAAAAAATATCTACATTTGCACCTTTGAAAAAGGGCATATTTGTAGCGCTAATTCTATTATGTGAAGGGGAGCTTGAATGAATGCGGCCGGCGAACCGGAGGTAACAGGGGTGACGGAAGCGGCGCATTCAAGCCGGTACCTTTCTGGCTGAGTGCCCGCAGTCGGCTGCAGGAGGCAAACAGGGTATTACTGTGAGAGCCGCCTTCAGCGGCCCGACAGATGCGCGGACCTGAAGGGTAACCCGAAGTGGTCGGTTGGAAAGATCAACAGACAAATGAGCCAGTCACTTGACAAAGACCCTCGAGATGAAACTCACTCAAGCAGCCACATTGGTATTCCACCTGCGGAGGGTAATGTAATTGAAAAGTGTTGGGGGTCAGTATATCCAATATACTTAAATATGTGCTTGTGTTCACCTCAGCAGTAGAACAGCGAGTCTCACAGAGGGACCCCGACTCTCTGCTCCGTTTGTCAGACACGTGCACGACGCGCACAGCGGTCATGTACTGTCATACAATCACCCACAGCCAACGAAACATAAATGCACGCGCGCACACGCACACACACACACACACACACAGTGCATGAAAAGCAGCAGGTATTGTCAATGGCTGGCCATGTGAGTGATCTGACCTTCAGTTGATGCCCATCTGACGTCCTGTGTGTCAGTGGAGGTAATGAGATACGGCGATCACTGGATGCTTTCAGCAATGGTAATGTTTAATGTGCCTCCGCCGAAACGCGCACGCACGCACGCACGCAAACACACACACACACAAGAAAAAAGACACAAAGGGGGCCCGGGTAGCGCGGCGGTCTATTCCGTTGTCTATCAACACGGGGATCGCCGGTTCGAATCCCCGTGTTTCCTCCGGCTGGGGCAGGCGTCCCTACAGACACAATTGGCCGTGTCTGCGGGTGGGAAGCCGGATGTGGGTATGTGTCCGGGTCGCTGCACTAGCACCTCCTCTGGTCGGTCGGGGCGCCTATTTTCCGGAGGGAGGGGCGGGGACTGGGAGGAATAGCGTGATCCTCCCACGCGCTTCTCCCCCTGGCGAAACTCCTCACTGTCAGGTGAAAAGAAGCGGCTGGCGACTCCACATGTATCGCATGTGGCAGTCTGCGGCCCTGTGGGGTAATTGGCCAGATACAATTGGGGAGAAAAAAAAGGAGGGGGGGGGACACAAATACACAATAAAGCTGGAATCCACCCTGAAGCAAATCCTCATTCACATGCACACACATGCTGCTTATCATAGCGGCGTGTGAGAGGCTGAAAAGTCTGAAAAATAAAAATGAAAAGCTCAACCAGTGTCTGGAGAAATGTCAACCCTCGCTGCAGAGGCAGAAAGCACCTCCAGAAAACAACGATTTGAATTCAACAGGCCTCTTCAGATATTCCAGACCGTTTGTTGACTCCCAGTGCCTGTCAGTGATACCGTGAGTCTGAATCCTGTGCGTCGTGCAGATTGGACAAATGCTAGGCCATATTCCAGATGTATGTGTTCTCTGCAACAGCGCCTAATGTATGATGTTGCCTCTATATCTGTCATTCAGTGTTGTTGAGATAACACGGAGAAATATCACGCATACTTACTGCCAACCTACCGTTTCTCCGCAAGCTTTCAAAGGTGACTGATCCTATTAGCGCAACGGTGTCATTGGCAAATAGCCTTCTAAAGGCTTTTTACTTTCCCTGTGTCATCTCAAGAACAAAGATTTAACTCCGAGGGTCTCATATGCTAAATACTATGTATGCAATGAGCCACCACCCTCCCCTCTCATCTTTTACTAATGAGCAAAGCTCTTGTGAAACTGAGCAAATAGTTGTGCCGCGTTCTTCTCGGAGGTTAAAAGCAGCAGCCCTGCATGGTCCAAGCGTCCTGCAGACAGACATTAATTGTCCATGACCAGTTTCAGATGTGTAGGATTAGGCCCGTCTTTGGAAGTGGCGGCGGATCTCCATCACGCCCATTCCAAATCAGAACAATTGATTCTGCTTTTCGACACGCCACTGGAGGAGAAAACGCTAATAGCAAAATGTTTGTGATCAGCGTAACATCTCAATATAGTTAATTATCATACTGAAGAACAAAACAAAGGTTCGGTCCTTTGTTATCATGCTTACAGTATTGGGAAATAGATTTACTGAGATGTAATGAGGTTTCAAGCGGAATACTCATTTTCATTAGCCCTGTTTGAGTGAAGTAGCATTAAAGCATGATAAAAAGTCTCTGCAACCAGTGTAAGCAGTTTTTCCCCCCTTGCAGAACAGCACTTATGTGGGCTGTAATGGCTGCTGCCAGCGGCCTTTGATTGTGATTACAGGTTTGAGGCCTGGAGTTAAATACCTTCAACACCCTAACACCCATTCACTCTACAGATATTCAAGAACCTTTATAATGTCCACTGCAGCTTTCACATGAATCAGGGACACTTTGTCATTTTTTCACATGTACTTGCGCACATGACATGAAACAAAATATCATCTCCCCCTGCCCACAGCAGTGTAACACAAAGACAAAACACATGTCCAAGAACGACAAGAACACATATATCCAAACTGACAGATACGTATATCCAAACTAAACAACAAACAAATCACTGTCCAAGAGAACGAACACCAGCCAGGATGACCGTCGGAACTGCCGGTCTGCGTGGGCTAGCCGTTAGCTTAGCCTGCCCCGCTTCCGCATCCTGTCAGACTGCCCTCGGTGTTTCCTCTTCGGGTGCAGATCCAGGCAGGGCCGTGGTCCTTGGGCCCACCGGATGCAGGAGACCAAGCTCCCCCAGCCGATCCAACGCCGGCTCTCCCAGCCAGACACCGTTGACACACCTCCCCTCACTCCACATGACACTAAAAACACAGTCAACGCTAAGCAAAGCCGCCGCCAGACCACCCTTGGTATTATCAGAACTGCCGGTCTGCATGGGCCAGCAGTTAGCTTAGCCTGCCCCGCTTCTGAGTCCTGTCAGATCGCTCTCGGTGTTTCCTCCTCGGGCGCAACTCCGGGCAGGGTCATGGTCCCTGGGCTGACAGCACGCTGCAGATCAAGCTTTCCCAGCCAATCCAGTGCCAGCTCTCCCAGCCATCAAACGAAGACAACAAACCTAGACGCAGACGTGGACAAAGACACTGTAAGGACGGTACTGGGTGAGGCCGGCGCAAATGTGAATTCGCGCTGCCATCTTCCCACACTGGTACTGGGTGAGGCCACCGCCAACGTGAATTCGTGCCACCATCTTCCCACACCGGAAGCGGTGCAAGTACAGAACCTCGGCGGCACAAGTACATCGAGTTTATTTGATGTCTTTTTTTTCTTTCTATTGTTTGTTTTGTTTCTGCTTGTTGATTTTGAGTTTTACATAAGATGAAATACGCGTTTTGTTTTTGTTTTTTGGGGTTTTGTTTCCTTTTTTTAAGACATCGTTTATTTGATTTCAATAACTTGTAACAGCTTGCCATTTTGCTTGTAAGTCATAAAAATAGTAAAAGAATGTATCTTTACTCAATTCAGTTCAAGAAAACACTTTAGGTGATAGTTTCCACTTCAGTTTCCCTTTTTTATTTCGTTTTTCTATTTCAGGCTTGTTGATCTTTTTTTATTATTATTATTATTCCTGGGATGATTACTATGATTTCAGATACAAAAGAACTAGCATTGCAGTGGGTGTTGCAGCAGACATGATAAGAGTGAAAAGGTTTAATCAATAGGACGCGCGGAAATGGGTGCTCCACAACAAATAGCAACAGATGGATGTGTAAACCGAGACTTCACAGGGCCATGACATCACATAGGGGCCCATAGGGGGCTAATGAGTGGATGGTGACAGAGTTCAGACAGTCCCAGTGCTGTGGACAGACTGGCTGGCAGATGAGATCTGTCTGAAGAAACACCGTGCTCTGCTGTACAAACTGCATGTAAGATCCTCGTCTTGGCTCCTGTTTATGAGCCTTGATGGGCTCATAAAAGATTAATGATCATGTAAAACCCTCATCAACATTAGAACATACCTCTGGTGATGCTCACAGACTGAAAACCACACACACACACAAGTCATGCCTTATGTCTTTTCTTTTGGGATGCTTGTTTTGTAAAATGAAATCCACGATTGCTCTGAAAGGGCACACTTCCACCTTGACCAGTCTCAGCACCCACTACACAACACTTGCCTTCAGGACTCCAACATATCACCTTCCTATTTCAATCAATAGCCAGGGAGGGATGCAATAAGTTACTTGGAAGGGTGTGCACACGAGTCATGTGACAGATCAATCGTGCCGAGAGGTGAAGCGCTCACTGGAGTGATTCACAGCCCGTGGCTTGTCCCCCCGCATGGCCTGAATCCCAGCTGTCTGTCTTCTTTATATGAGGCACTCAAGGCTGGGAATATGCATCTGTCAAATGTCCCCCATTACTTTGGCTGCCCGTCGCACCTGGGGCAGCATGCAAGCTGCTGGGAAAGAAAAAAAAAGGAGACGGAGTGGAACTGTCAGCGGAGGAGCCTCAGCGGGGACGGGGAAGGAAAAGGCACGAGGCTCCCCCGTCTCCACGGCTCAAATTTCCTCAAGTCGGTGGATATGTTTCTGGGTCCCCAGCTAAGTGCTAGGTTAATGATGGGGGCTTGGTGAAGGGGGTGACTCAAACAGCTTTTTCGTTTTTTTTTTCCCTCCACAGAGTAATGGCTCGCAGATTTTGCATCACAGGATGGTAGGTGGTACAGAGGCCCACTTCTGCAGGCTGCACCTGTAATGGTACATCAGTGGGCCAGAGGCTTTGAAACTCCCTTCGCTGAGTGTGGTATTAATATTTCTAAGCAGGGGTGTCTACTGGAGCCAACCATGCTATCACTACTCTTTCATGGAATCAGAAGCAGAAACACTTCAGAATCAGAAACACTTTGTCGTTTCATTTCATACACTTAAGTGCATGAAATGAAAGGAAACAACGTTTCCCCCAGCCCACAGCAGTGCAACACAAAGACAAAAACACATGTCCAAGAACTACAAGAACACACATACATATATCTAAACTAAACAAAAAAAGAAAAAAAAATCACTGTCCACGAGAACAAACGCCAGCCAGGATGACTGTCAGAACTGCCGGTCTGCATGGGCTAGCAGTTAGCTTTGCCTGCCCCACTTCCACATCCTGCCAGACCACCCTCGGTGTTTCCTTTTCGAGGGCAGCGCTGGTCAGGGCCGTGGTCCTTAGGCCCACAGGACATAGCAGACCAGGCTCCCTCAGCCGAACCAATGCTAGCTCTCTCAGCAAGACACCTTCGACACACCTCCCCGCACTCCACACGACGACACTAAAAACACAGTCAATGCTAGGCGACGCTGCCGCCAGACTGCCCTCAGTGTTATCGGAACTGCCGGTCTGCATGGGCTAGCAGTTAGCTTAGCCTGCCCCGCTTCAGCGTCCTGGCAGACCGCCCTCGGTGTTTCCTCTTCGGGCACAGCTCCAGGCAGAGCCGTTGTCTCTGGGCCCACATGATGCAACAGACCAAGGTCTCCCAGCCATCACTCGAAGACAAATTTAGACGCAGACGTGGACAAAGACACTGCACTGGGTGAAGCCATCGCAAATGGGAATTCATGCCACCATCTTCCCACAGTGGTAGTGGGTGAGGCCGCTGCAAACGTGAATTTGCGCCGCCATCTTCCCACAGCGGAAGTGGAACATGGACATCATGATGCTATGGTTAGAGAGCCCATGAAGCGTAATACACATTGTTACTAATACCCTCAGTAATACACTCTGTTACTAATATTGCGGCTGTGTGGCCATGTACTCTGGTTAAAAATGTTCCAGTTTAAGGGCAGGCAGTTTAATTGCAGATTATAATGCCGCTGATGCTGAGGCTGCTTCTGCTCTCACCTCTGCCGTTAATGTGGCTGCTGCAGCATGGCTAGATGTTCTCTCACCTCAGCAACCCATGTCTTTTCGCATCACAAAGCCACTTCTCTTGTTTCTCTGCACAGTCCAAGCAAGCATTGCAAACTCTTGTCATGAATGAAATATAAGCACACGGCTGTATTACTTATGAGGCCCAACACAACTTTGCTCTGAGCTATTTTCAGGATTCGTTTAAATCTCCATCAGCGTGATGAATCATGCTATGGCACGGGCCGAAGCCAATGGGAAGTGAGTCCTCGAGGAAATATTGGCCAAAGATGAACTTCGGAGATTGGTTATCAGCACAGACCACCTTTCTCCCAACCTGTGATGCCTTCATTAATCACTAAGGATGAAAGGATTCACACAAAGCGCCGAAAAGAAAGTCTAGTCCATCACAAGTCACGGTTTACGAGTTCAGACTATTGTGCTTCATATGCAAATTTTAAGCACAACCCAGCATCTCCCGATTGTCCATCAAGGCCTCAAAGGCAAAGCTTTGCAAATGGGTTCCTCAATTCATTTATATATCATCTAAATGAACGTGTGGGTGAGATGGAAAAAAAGAGAACAAGAAAAAAAAATCTTCTTAAGTCTGATTCCAGTGATGCACAAATGAACCCATCTGTGATGTTTGGCTAAAATTGTCCCGTTTGGATTTTTCATTATCATTAAAGTATTGCAGATATTTCTCTCAGCGTGAGTCCCACTCTGCTTGTCTTATTTAGTGCAGCAAACACTCGCATGCTTTGAATTACAGAGACAGTGTTCGGGACGTCTCAGTAGTGAGAACTGAGGCTGAAAATGAGCAGCAGGTTGAGAAATCAGGCCCAAACTCGTCTGATCTTTGCAAATAAAAAAAGCAAAATACACAAAACAGAAAACTTGGATAAAATGATCCAATAAGCAGGTGACAGCAAGATGCCTTCCTGTTGTTGTTGTTGGAGAAATCACCTAAATTGTCTTTTTTTTAAATTTTTTTTTTTTTACAATGTTTACAACATTATGGACTGTTACGGGGCCGTAACATGGACGTATGAGTTTAAATATTTGGGGTCAACTGTCCAAAGTAACGGGGAGTGCAGGAGAGAGGTGAAGAAGAGAGTGCAGGCAGGGTGGAGTGGGTGGAGAAGAGTGTCAGGAGTGATGTGTGACAGAAGGGTACCAGCAAGAGTTAAAGGGAAGGTTTATAAGATGGTTGTGAGACCAGCTATGTTATATGGTTTGGAGACAGTGGCACTGACGAAAGGACAGGAGGCGGAGCTGGAGGTGGCAGAGTTGAAGATGCTAAGATTTTCACTGGGAGTAACGAAGAAGGACAGGATTAGGAATGACTATATTAGAGGGATGGCTCAGGTTGGACGGTTTGGAGACAAAGCAAGAGAGGCGAGATTGAGATGGCTTGGACATGTGTGGAGGAGAGATGCTGGGTATATTGGGAAAAGGATGCTGAATACGGAGCTGCCAGGGGAGAGGAAAAGAGGAAGGCCAAAGAGGAGGTTTATAGATGTGGTGAGGGAGGACATGCAGGTGGCTGGTGTGACAGAAGAAGATGCACAGAACAAGAAGAGATGGAAATAGATGATCTGCTGTGGCGACCCCTAACAGGAGCAGCCGAAAATAGTAGTAGTAGTAGTAGTAGTAGTAGTAGTAGTAGACAACATTATGGATGTATCATAAAGCCTTTGTTGTCCAGACAGAGCTATTCCCAAATGGGAATGCTGTGAAGTTCAACAGGAGAGGACTTTCTCTGGGAAAACCTGGAAAAGTGCCAATGACATCCCAAACTCACCTCATATTCCCCAAGAAATCCAGCCTCTGCAGCTATAGAACCCAAGAGGAGGCCCCACCCACCCCATCTCTACCTGAGGTGAGCGTGTGTGTGTGTGTGTGTGTGTGTGTATGTCTGTGTGTGTGTGTGTTTCAGAGTGTGCTTATCTGACTCCATGTCTGCATATTTGAGTGTGTGTGTCAAGAAAAAGATCACAATCAGCAGGAAGACAAATGTTGCTCCAACTTTCTGAAATGATAAAGACTTTTCTCCCTTCCAGATTGCAGCTGGCAGCAAGAGGAGGCGCGAGGCGTCTGATCTCATGTCCTCTACATGCAGATCTCATGTCCTCTACACGCAGATCTCATGTCCTCTGCATGCAGATCTCATGTTCCCTGCATACAGATCTCATGTCCTCTACATGCAGATCTCATGTCCTCTACACGCAGATCTCATGTCCTCTGCATGCAGATCTCATGTTCCCTGCATACAGATCTCATGTCCTCTACATGCAGATCTCATGTCCTCTACATGCAGATCTCATGTCCTCTGCATGCAGATCTCATGTTCCCTGCATACAGATCTCATGTCCTCTACATGCAGATCTCATGTCCTCTACACGCAGATCTCATGTCCTCTGCATGCAGATCTCATGTTCCCTGCATACAGATCTCATGTCCTCTACATGCAGATCTCATGTCCTCTACATGCAGATCTCATGTCCTCTGCATGCAGATCTCATGTTCCCTGCATACAGATCTCATGTCCTCTACATGCAGATCTCATGTCCTCTACATGCAGATCTCATGTCCTCTGCATGCAGATCTCATGTTCTCTGCATGCATCGAGCGCAAGAAATACATCAAACACATTCTGAAGTCATGTTTACCGTGAACTGTTTAGACGGGCACAGAAACACACACTCACACACACACACACACACACACACACACACACACACACACACACACACACACACACACACACACACACACACACACACACACACACACACAGACTCTCTCTTTCTATCTGTCTGTCTCTCTTTCTCTCACACACACACTCTTTTTGTCTCTCTCGCTCGCTCTCACACACACATTAAGACTCTCTTTTTCTCTGTCTGTCTCTCACTCTCTGTTACACACACACACACTCTCTCTCTCTCTCTCTCTCTCTCTCTCACACACACACAGACTTTTTCTCTCTCTCTCTCACATACACACACACACACACAAACACACACACACACACACAAAGACTCTCTTTTTCTGTCTGTCTGTCTGTCTCTCACTCTCGCTCTCTTACACACACACACACACACACACACACACACACACACACTTTCTCTCTCTCTCTCTCACACACACACACACACACACACACAGACTCTCTGTCTGTCTGTCCATCTGTCTGTCTCTCTCTCTCTCTCACACACACACACACACACTCTCATCATGTTTGTCTGTGAGACAATATTTTCCAGTGACACTTGAAGTTTACTCATATTTTGTCCCTCAGAATAAAATCTGTCATTCATATTTTATTTTTTATAAAAAACTGAGGAAACCCATCTTAAAGAGTGCTCCAGTGGGGTTTTATTCTTTCAAAACATCATAAATATCTAAATATTGCCAGATAACGGGTCTAATAAAACACGAGCCAGTAGTTTACTGCAAGAACATCTCGATTCTTTTTCTTTTTTTTTCACTGCAAATTTTTAAAAGCCAGCGTGTTGTATCAGGGGTAGAGCAGATGGCTCGCATCAATACTGGGTATGCTGTTGGCAACTCAGATGAAGACCACGTTTCTGGACTGTCTGTGTGTGTATTTGATTCTCTGGTCTGCGGCAGACGGTAAACCGTCCTGGTCTCTGTCGCCGATGTGTGAATTTAAAAGGAGGGTTCAGTTCAGATCTTGACATTTGAATTCTTATTTGTAAAAGGGTTTAAACACCGCCACGTGGGAGTGACGACCCCCCGTGTGACCCAGACCCAGCCTCCTCCTGCACAGCCGCCACAGCGGCTCTAGTTTGAGCCCGCTTACTCCATTTCTCTGGTTTTCTGCACGTTAATGATCCATGTGCACGCAGGCAAAACTTGTGGCAGTTAATCTACCAGAAAATATATTCAAACACACACACACACACACACACACTAACTTGCTAACACACACACACACACAAACACATAGTAGCATGCTAACACACACATACACACACTAACATGCTAAAACACACACACACATTAGCATGCTAACACACACGCACACACTAACAGGCTAATGCACACACACACACACACACACACACACTAACATGCTAACACACACACACCAACATGCTAACACACACTAGCATACTAACACAAACATACACACACAAACATGCTAACACACACACTAACATGCTAACACACACACTAACATGCTAACACACACACAAACACTAGCATGCTAACACACACACATACACACACACGCTAACATGCTAACACACACACGCACACACACTAACATGCTAACACACACACACACACACACACACACACACACACACACACACAGACACACACGCTTGCATCGTGGCTCACTATAGGAGTCTGCTGCTGCTGCACCGTGCAGACAGACAGAGTCCCTTCATGGCAGTTTGGTTTATTTGTTGTGCAAAAACAACAAAAGAGAAAAAAAGCAAAAGAAAACAAGTAACTGTGGCTACACCACAGACGTCTCTCTGCACAGGCAGGCCCGCCGTCTCAGATCAGCTCCAGCTGAACAGCAACTACAGATCAGCTGAGTATCAGCTCATTACTGCTCCCACGGTTAAAAAAGAAAAAAGAAAAGAGACCAGCTCATATTCGGGCAACTCTCTAAACCCTTCATACTATTCAAACCTGGTTTCAGCTTCAATCAGCTGCAACCTCTTATCTCTCTTACACCATGTCTCCTGCGCTGCCTTATCTGTCCATCGCTCTACATCTGTTTCCCTATCTCCCTCTCCCTCTCTCTTCCTCGCTCTCTCTCTCTCTCTCTCTCTCTCTCTCTCTCTCTCTCTCTCTCAATCGGTCTACAGATGTACACGGGAGCTCAGGTCCCCTCCTCAGTCCCCCCCCCCCCCCCCGAGACATGATCCCGACGCGACCGGCATCCTGAAGTTGTCAGCCCACTGGCGATATAAGATCACTTATATAAGCCGTTATCTGTGAGAGGCGGCACTGCTACGAAAGATATGCCACAACTTACATCTCTCTCTGCCCTGCTATTTTTTTTAAAGACTTAGATCTCTCTGTATGCTTTTACTGTATGGATGCTGTTCTCATCCGCTCCAAGTTCAACACAGCATAAGAGCGGGAAGGGAGACAAGTGAATGTTTGGAAAAATGAGCTTGCAAGCACTGAAAGCTCTTGGTGCGGGTTTTCATCAATGGTATGAGTCCTATAGTGAATAAATGACAAAAGCTCTTACCTGTGTTGGTGGTGCTGGTGCTGATGCTGATGCTGTGTGTATCTTATCCTAGCTCTGTCTGTCAAAGAGTCAATGCAAGACTGGTTCACTGAGAAGCAGAGGAGAGAGGAGAGAGGGAAGGACTGTTAGGGAACAGAGAGAGAGAGCGAGTGAGAGAGAGGTGTGTGAACTCCCGAGCAGTGACAGCGGCGCTCTCAGCCAGCTCCTCGGCAGGGCTACACTGAGGGAGAATGTGCTGGCTCCAGGAGGTGGTGCTTCTCAGTCAAATGACATCTGCTTCTCTCTTAAAAACCATTGGCTAACAGGGATGATTCCCTAATAAGCCGTCCCTGCTGTCTCCAAGTGAACACACCCCCTTTTCTTCTTCCCCCCCCCCCAGCTTGCTCGCATGCCACATATAATGTGCGCACGCGCACACATATGCACACGTGCATTGTCGTAGACATCACACACGCACGCACGCACGCACGCACGCACACACACACACACACACACACACACACACACACACACACGCACCATTCTTCGGTGTGTGAAGCCTACAAGGACTCTTTCCACCACTCCCTTTGTCTCCTCGCTCCCACCTGCACAGAGCAAACGGCTGTCTTACTGCTGAGACCTACACTTTTGTTGTCTTTTCAAAAGAAATTTCCACCCATTTCACATAACTTCAGGGAAAAGACTCAGGATTAAGGGCTGGGCAATATTTCAGTATTGTTGCGTATCATCTTTCGGGGGTATTGTATCAGGATGAAATTGGGATGCGACACACAATTTTGTTGAGCGAGAATCTATTACCTGACATTTCCTGCAAAATGAGATTTGAAATGGCTGAGGGAGTAAACATTTAAAAACTACTTTTGGTGTGACAGTACACAAACAGTTCAACGTGATGAGCCTCAGTTGGATTCTTAAACATGGTATCTTTGCATATGTAATCAGATCCCATAAAATATACATCGATATTGTGTAAAATGCATTATGATGACTGTGATCATAACATTGTCCATATTACTAAGCACTACAGAGGATGCTTTACATCTCAGCCACCATGCCAGGGCAGAATACATATCATTAAGTCAAACACAAACTTCCCAGAATGAAAAGCAAATATTTATGGTTTGAGCCTTCAACACCCATATAATATAATATATGATCACACTCAACCAATAGATTCTCACTTTGTTACGTTCTTACTGTTGCTTGAGCTGGCTTAATGCCCAGACAAAAACACCTTGAAATGAAAGTCTCTTCAATTATTTGTGTGACTCACAGTTACTCTGTTGTGGTACTGTATGTCCAACTAAGGCATAAGAAGTTGTGAGAATATCATCCCAAACTATGATAGCTTTTTTATTTACGCATGATAATCTAACTCCGCGTGGCACAGTGGTTGGCGCGGTCGCCTCATAGCAAGAAGGTCCTGGGTTCGAGCCCAGGGGTAGTCCAACCTTAGGGGTTGTCCTGGGAGTGTGGAGTTTGCATGTTCTCCCCGTGTCTGTGTGGGTTTCCTCCGGGTGCTCCGGTTTCCTCCCACAGTCCAAAGACATGTAGGTCAGAGGAATCGGCTGTACTAAATTGCCCCAAAGTATGACTGTGTGTGTGTGTGTGTGTGTGTGTGTGTGTGTGTGTGTGTGTGTGTGTGTGTGTGTGTGTGTGAGACGGCCTGGCAGCCTGTCCAGGGTGTCTCCCCGCCTGCCGCCCAATGACTGCTGGGATAGGCTGCAGCACCCCCGCGACCCTGAGAGCAGGATAAGTGGTTCGGATAATGGATGGATGGATGGCTCTAACTCCTGATGTCCGAGCTCCTAAGAGATAGGGTGAGGAGCTCGGACAGCCGGAGGGAGCTCGGCGTACAGCCGCTGCTCCCTCGTGTCGAAAGGAGCCAATTGAGGTGGTTCGGGCATCTGATTAGGATGCCTCCTGGGCGCCTTCCTTTGGAGGTTTTCCGGGCATGTCCAACTGGGAGGAGACCCGGGGGTAGACCCAGAACACACTGGAGGGACTACATGTCCAATCTGGCCTGGGAACGCCTTGGGATCCCCCAGGAGGAGCTGAAGGGCATTGCTGGGGAGAGGGACATCTGGAGTGCCCTACTTAGCTTGCTGCCACCGCGACCCGACCCCGGAGAAGCAGCTGATGATGAGATGAGATGAGATGAGATGAGATGAGATGAGATGAGATGATGAGCTCTTACTCTATTACTCTGCAATTGTATAGGAGACTGCAATAATGGAATATGTGGCAAGTGTTGTGCCACGGGAGGGTTCTGGAGATGGAGGATGGACACTGGTTAGCGAAACACAGGATTCTTTATTTACAAGTCTATTAAAAATTGGCAGACGTCTTTGTCCGCACGCTGCACAGGCCGGTGGCCTGCAGTGCTGGAGGCCTCCTTGTTTGGCTCCTCTCCGTGCCTGGAGCGTCGCCGTCTTTGCTCTTCTCTCTGTATCTCCTGTATTCGTTCACTCAGCGTGTCGGCGTGCAGCCCAGGATCCAGCTTCACTGCGGTATATAAAGGACAGGTTACTAGTTCTTTGACACACCTGAGGCTGATCACCAATCAGCCTCCCTATCGCAGCTGCTCTCCTGCGACCGACGCTCCCTCTCTTCACTTGCAGCCAAGCTAAAGCACAACCCCCGACCACATACTCCCACTGCCAGGCTTAGGCCGGGGCAACATCGGGCCGACAGCCAACCCCCGCCCCCCCCGAGCCAGAGAGGAAATAAGCCACGACCGTCTGCGCTCCCGGCCTATGAACCACATTGAACTGAAACGGCTGTAACGCCAGATACCGACGGGTGATCTGCGCGCGTTGGTATCCTTCATGCGGTGGAGCCACCGGAGTGGGGCATAGTCCAAACAGAGGGTGAATGAGCGCCCCAGGAGGTAGAAGCGGAGGGTGCTGACCATCCATCTGTTGGCCAGGCAGTCCTTCTCTACAGTGCTGTACATTGTCTCTTTCTGCCAGCTTACGACTAATGTAGAGCACCAGGCGATCGACTCCTTCCACCTCCTGGGAGACAACGCCCCCTTGCCCTCTACCCGGTCTATGTCGGTCTGCAAGAAAAAGGGAGAAGTTAAGCCATCGGTTAGTTAGCATCGGCTCCCCACAGAGGGTATGTTTAAACCTCTCGAATGCCACCTGACACTGCTCCGTCCACTGGACCACATCTGATGCAACCTTTCAGCTGAGGTCGGTCAGGGGACTGGTCAGATCAGCGGGGATGAACCACCTGAAGCAAGCCGGATAGTCCCAGGAATGACCTCACCTGCTTTTTCGCCTTAGGCATTGGCCTGGCCGTAATCACTGTTGTCTTATCTATCTGGGAACGCACCAGCCCGCCACCCAAGTGCTACTCCAGATACCGTACCTCCCAACGCCGCACCGCACACTTCTTTGGGTTGGTCGTGAGCTCCTGCCTGCCTCAAGAGAATCGAGCACCGCCACCACCTGCCCCATATGCTGGCCCCAGCTGCTACTGTGGATAACAACATCCGAGTAGACAGCAGCATGTACAGCGACAGCACCTTGTCCATGAGGTGCTAGAACGTGGCTGGAGCCCCGAACAGCACGAACAGAAGTGTCACAAACTGGTACAAAATGTTCAGCGTAGAAAGAGCCAGTTTTTCCTTAGACTGACAACAGGGGAATCTGCCAGTAGCCCTTGGTCAAATCCAGTGTGAGCAGAGCCGAGTAGAGCCGGTCCAGGAGTTTGTCAACCCACAGCATTGGATAGGTATCAAACTTTGACACATCATTCACCTTGCGGCAGTCTACACAGAACCATATAGCTCAACTGGACTTGTGCACAAGGACTACTGGGCTGCACCAGTCACTACTAGACTACTCTATTACCCCCATTTCCAGCACGGCCTTCTGCCTGAACAATTTTCTTTTTGTTTTTGGGCAGCTGGTACAGACATGAGCGTACGGTCACGCCTGGCGACGTTACTATGCTTGAGGTTTGTACACCCTGGCAGGGGGGAGAACATATTAGCAAAGCGCTGTTGCAACACAGCATCCTTGGCTTTGTGGCAGGACTGTTTGCTTTTTGTACCTCCCATCCCAACTCATTTCTATCTGAAACTACCGTGGCCAGAGAAACCGGAACCGCCTCTCTCCATGTTTTTAGGAGGTTGAGGCGGTAAATCTGTGTTGCACCTCCCCTGTCATTATGCACAACCTCAGGAGGCATGCCCCACTCATCATGTGACTACGAAGGGTCTTTGCCACTTGGCAAATGTTGGTAGTAATTTGAGCACTTTCTCTCACGGTATATATTGGCGCAGTCGGCTCCTCTGTTATACAGGCATTGCTGATGGTTCTGGGAACTGGAACAAGTTCTCTCTTGGTGACTTGGGGCAAATTTGTAATTTGTGATATTGGGCGATACAAATAAAATTGGCTTGACTTGACTTGACTGCCCCGGTGTAAGGTTTTGCTCTCCGGTCCAGGATGAATTGTATTTCGTTCTTACTGGTGCGTGGGACAACTGAGATGTTAAGCAACAGCATGCTTCTGGATAGCGTGTTGCGTACAGACACAATTGGCTGTGTCTGCGGGTGGGAAGCCAGATGTGGGTATGTGTCCTGGTCGCTGCACTAGCGCCTCCTCTGGTCAGTCGGGGCGCCTGTTCAGGGGGGAGGGGAACCGGGGAAGTAGCGTGATCCTCCCACGCGCTGCATCCCCCTGGCGAAACTCCTCACTGTCAGGTGAAAAGAAGTAGCTGGTACATGTATTGGAGGAGACATGTGGTAGTCTGCAGCCCTCCCCAGATCAGCAGAGGGGGTGGAGCAGCGACCGGGACGGCTCAGAAGAGTGGGGTAGTTGGCCAAATTCAATTGGGGAGGAAAAAAAAGGAAAGGGAGGGGTTCCCATGGCACCTACTGCAAAGAGTAGGGGGTCCCCCGGTGTCCTGGCAAAATTCCCAACCTGGCTTTCTCCATCTGGCCATCTCATCATCACCCCATTTAATTGACTCAATGATTTCTCCCTCTCCACCTCAAAGTGATGTGTGGTGAGCGTTCTGCCGCAGAATGGCTGCTGTGTGTCACCCAGGTGGGTGCTTCACATTGGTGGTGGTTGAGGTGAATTCCCCCTCCCCTTCAATGTGAAGTGCTTTAGGTGTCCAGATAAAGCGCTATATAAATGTAATCCATTACCACGCATGGTGACAACCAGCTCATCAGAAGCAGTTAGGAGTTAGGTGTCTTACTCATGGACACCTCGACATTTTTACAAAGAGGAGCCGAGGATTGAACTGGCAACCCTCCAGTTACCAGATGACCAGCTTTACCTCCGGGCTACTGCCGCCCCGACCTCAGACAGAACAAGACCTGCAGATATACTGGATCCTCTGTTTCTCTATAAGCAGCTGGACTTCACCGTAGGCTACAAAATGACTTCAGTATTCTAAGTTTAACTGCCACTTTGTCTCAAGACCTGAATCTGTTTGTGGGATGGCGTCAAAGATGGGCAACATGCAGCATACAGGTCCACCATGACTACGTTACAGCCTGCTCTACAGTATTTTCTACCTCTTACCTGAAAGGAGAACCATGTTTTCAGTTGTTGCCTCATGCAGGCTGTTTGCCTTGTATAAAAGGAAGAAAGTGAATTATGAGTTTTTGTTTTGCCCCCCTTCCCCATATTATTGTTGCTTTGCTGAAAAGAACTACTTACTTCTGTAACTGTAATAAATCATTGCCATAACTTGCTGCCAGCCTCCTTGAGATCCACTTGTAATGGCAGAAGACCCATTCAAGAATCAGAATTGATAAAGAATCACTCAAGACTGGAGTTAACGTGGGTGGAGTTCATGTTTGTCCTGAATAAAGCAAGCCTGCTCTCTGCATTTGTCAAAGTTCTTACTCATTATGTTAATTGTCACCTGCACCCTTAGTCTAGATCTCCCTCCCCCACAAGTCATGAAAAAAAAACATGGTTTCGGTCACAATACAGCATTTGCAAAGGAAAAGCAGGGAGTGGGAGGTGAGGCGGGCGGCAGTGAACGCTGTGCTCAAGTTGTTTTGTATTAATGACAGGAAGGATTTAGTCTGTACTTGAGATCTATTCATGTTCACTTGGAAGCACATCCAGTAGCTGTTGCACACTATAGAAACATAAGATGAAATGAACAAATAACATTAGCTGACTCAGTGGGAACCTTTATCCTTATAAGCCATGTTTAATCGGGACAATTAGAGCTATTCTGATCAGAAAACCTTCTCCCTCAAATTCACCATGTTGGGGATACCAGTCTGCAGACAACTTTTGTGTTTCCATATTGTAATTACGATTTGCAAGATGAACACTGTGGGATTTTTAACACTACAACGACCAGGATTTCACTCCTACCTAAAACAACCATGGGCAGTCAAAATGACAGCCGGTTTTTTAAATCGATATTCTGTCAAGATAAGTACCCAATTGAGATATTAATGCATTGCAAATGTTAGTATGTCTTTTAGGAACAGACTGACACCAAAATTAACATTTTAACAACTATAATACTATTTTTAAACAATTTAAACTTCAGAGAGACATGGTCGAACTTAAACAGCAAAATAGAAAAAGTGAAAATATTACCTGAAAAACAAAACGGAAAACACATATTGCTAATCTAAATGTGACCGGTTATTTCTTGCCCAGCGCGGGATTCGATACGGGGTGTACTGCACCACAAGGCGACATCACTAACCGCTCGGCTAAAGTGTCAAACCCGTTAGCTAGGGACTAGTGTGTCTTATTAGTAGTTTACAGTCTGTACCCTCCCTGGAAGCGCGCCCTCGCTCTTTGTTATTCCCGCGCTCCGAAGAGACTTCTGAGGATCTGCACACTTCCGGATCCCACTGCTGCCACCAATGTAACCGGTTATTTTCTTGCCCGGTGCGGGATTCGATACGGGGTGTACTACACCACAAGGCGACATCACTAACCGCTCGGCTAAAGGGTCAGACCCGTTAGCTAGGGGCTAACGTGTCTTATTAGTAGTTTACACTAACAAACGTAACTAGGTCTATAAAACGTGAAATGTAAAAAAAAATAAAAATAAATACATATTGAAACAGTCCCAAACAACAACCGGAACGTATTCTTTTAACAAACGACTGACACCACAATTAACAGTTTAACAACTTTAATACCGTTTTTCAAACAATTTAAAATAGGTGCCGCCCGACAACTGTAAATACTGCAATGCCTCGGTGGTAGTCATGGTGCGCCTGTAACCAGACATGTTGGCAATAATCAAAAATCAAGTTTAGCTATACTATTTCTCTGCGCTGGAGAAACGCTAGTTTTTTTTTCCCTAGGACAGAGCGATGAACTTCGCGAAGGAAATTATATGACCAACACACGTCATAAATGGTGACGTAACAAAATAAACAAATAAATAGCGACATGATGCGCACGATGACGTGAAAATTACGCGCCGTCATCTTAACGTCTCATTGTCGATTGAGGTAGATCTTATAACGTTTTTGTGTGCAATTGATCTAAAACTTATTTCAGTGCAAATATATGCAATTTTAGGGGCATTCACTGAGCGGGAGCTCTGTATCTTTTTTCCGCAAAGTTATTAAACTTTGAAAATCCAAAACAGTGAAAATTACGGCCTTGGTCGTTCCAATGGCATTTGTCAGCACTTCATCTAACGATAATAATAATAATACATTTTATGTGGGTGCCTTTCAGAGCACTCAAGGAAACCTTACAGAACACAGTAAAAAAAAAGGCACCGCATCAGACAGCATAAAATAAAAACAGAATGGTAGACAACAAAAAGTTGATACAATAGATAAGTATAAAATCATTATCTGCACAAAACTCAATGAAGCGTGGATCAGACTGAATATGCCAGTTTGAAAAGGTACGTGTTGAGATGGGATTTGAAGACTGAAAGAGAGTCAATGTTGTGAATGTCTTGTGGGAGAGAGTTCCATAGGTGGGGGGCAGAATGACTGAAGGCTCTAGACCCCATGGTAGTCAAGCTGGCCAATGGTGTAGTGAGTTGGAGAGCAGGAGAGGATCTCACGAGTGCGGGAGGGCATGTGGATATAAAGGAGTTCAGAAAGATATGAATAAGCTAGGTTATTAGGGATTTTAAAGGGCTTCTCATAGCCCCCCTGCCCATCCACCTCTGTATGTCTGTGTTATGTTTATCTGTTGTCTTGTTCCACTGCCATTTATTGAAAGGCGACTTTGAGTGTTAGAAAAGCGCTATGTAAATTTGATGTATTATTATCAAAGGTGAGAAGCAGTATCTTGAAGTCAATACAGTATTTAACAGGGAGCCAATTGAGTTGCTAAAGAACAGGAGTGATATGATCTATGAAAGGAGTCCTGGTAATGGTAGGGGCAGCTGAATTCTGGACTAATTGAAGTGTATGAAGACACTTGAGGGGAAGACCAAAGAGGATAGAATTGCAGTAGTCAATATGGGATGTAACCAGGGTGTGAATGAGTATGGTGGTGCTGTTAGGTGTAAGTGACAGGCAAAAACAATTGATATTGCATAGGTGGAAGTATGCAGACCGAGTAACATTGTTGATGTGAGCTTCAAAAGATAACGTGCTGTCCAAGATGACACCCAGACTCTTAGCCTGAGGTGATGGAGGATAGAATTGTCAACAGGTAGGGAAAAACTATCAGGTTTAGCCAAAGTAGATTTAGTACCTATGAAGATGACCTCGGTTTTATTACTATTAAGTTTGAGGAAGTGGTATGAAAACCAGGATTAATTTCTAGTAAGCAGTCAGAAAGGGAAGTGGGTGGAAGAGTGGAGGTAGGCTGGGTGGATAGATAAAGCTGGTTGTCATCTGCATAGCAGTGAAATTGAATGCCAAATTTCCTGAAAATGTGGCCAAGAGGTAATAGGTAAAAAAATAAATAGCAGGGGTCCTAATACAGAGTTTTGGGGAACACTGGTAGTAACAGGAAAGGACTGTGATCTCGAATTTTCAAATTGGACAAACTGAGCGCAGCCAGAAACATTGCCGTAATGGTAATAAATAATAACAATAATAATAATAATAGAGTTGATACAGATTATTGTGTGAGAAATTAGGCAAATGTAGGATTATCGCAAGTGATCTCATTTTTTTAAACAGTACAGAAACTTTCTTTTCCACATCTTGCAATGGTTTTGGGGCGCTTATGATAATGTGAACAGCAGAGGCACTGATTTCAATAGCTCACATCACTTTCAAAGTATAATTTGTTTTGTGCATTCATAGTTAGTATTCTGTGGAAGGGGTGTGCGGTTTAGCCTCGGCTGCAAGCAGAGAGAGGGAGCGTGGCTTGCGGGAGACAAGACGCGATGGGGAGGCTGATTGGTGATCAGCGTCAGGTCTGTCAAACAACTAAAAACCTGCCCCTTATATACTGTTACATACGTGTGTGTGTGTGTGTGTGTGTGTGTGTGTGTGTGTGTGTGTGAAAAGTCTCTCCTTCGCGTTGTATCTGCGATCTAAACACATACCTCTCGTAAGTCTCGTTCTTTTTTGACAGGCAGTGTTCGTCGAATTTCTTGATGACTTCGTCCAGCTTGTGTTTGTCTCCCTTGTTTGCCAACGTGGATGTGTTGTGCACCTCCAGCGCATCAGCTCCAGCGATGGCGAGCAGCATGGCGGTCTTTCGCTCATTTGACGCCCGTTACCCCTTTAGCCGCGACATACAGCTTGAACTGCTGCTTGAAATTTCTCCAGTTCGCGTCTACATTTCCAGTTAACTTTAAAGTCCCCGGTGGTTTTATCGCATCCATTTTCTGTCTGGTTCACGCCTGCTACCGGCTGAAAAGTAAATCTTGACTGTGTTTTTAATCACGTCTTGCCTGCTCCATTGCTGCCGCATGTTTCTGACCCGAGAACGTTCTGCGCATGAACCTTAACCCTCTACAATAAACGAGATATACCAATATTGCCACCTACTGGCCCGGTGGGCACATAGCATTACAAGTGAGACACGCTCTTAGCTGCGGAGTAACTGAGATACACAGAAGTTGACGGCGTTCCCCTCTGTTGATCGAAATAACCTGGTGAGTTAGCAATTTAGCATGTATATTTCATGACAGCAGTTAAAAGGTTGATTTCAGATTGAAGTTACGTTGTTCAAACCAGTCAAGTCAGGATATGCTGTGTCGCTGCATAAAGTGAGTATTGCTATTGCAGCGAATTCGGGGGACAACGCAACCACAGGAACTGCCGCTGCCGGGAAGCGAACCTGTATCGCCCGCATTGCAGGCGACATCGCTAATCGCTCGACTAACGGGTCAGTCCCGCCAGTCGGCGGCCAGCGTGTCTTCTTATACATGCACGTTACACTATTTTGATGAGCTAATTTGCCGCCTAGCTCCGTTGGCTAATTGCGGCCTAGAGGCGCATGGCGTGGCATTTCTGCTGCTGAAACTTGTTAAACTTGTTAGGTAATACGCATGTTAATGTGTTTGAGTCACAGTTAAATACATTTTGAGAATTCTGAATCTTGTCCAATGATCTGTGCTGTTTAATTTTGGTAAAAAAAAATAGAGGGAAGCGATGCTTTTTTTAAAAGAAAATGTTTATTTCAGTTCATTAAGCCTGTATACAATTCATAGATCAAATTATGATTTGGGACTTTTAGTAACTGTTCTGCACACTTGTGTGCAGGCTGCTTTTTTTGTTTGTTTGTTTTTTGTTATTGAGAGAAACTTCTGAGGACAGTGGGGAGCTGCTCCACCCGGGGGTGTCCATCGCTGTTGTGGATGCCTTCTTTTCTGGATGTGGATTCCTGGATGCCTTGCCTTCCGAGGTGGGTGGTAGGAATAAACTCAAGGAAACTTACTTATTTTAACCTTTTTTTTTTTAAACTGAGTTCTTGTTTTTTGTTTTTGTTTTTTTGTTTTTTAATTCAGGCCTGAAACTTAAAAGCTGCTGCTGAAAACTATATACATATATATACTGTATTATATATATACACTGTTATGAACTCTAAAACGTTGTTGGAACTGGAAAAGACAGCGTTAACTGGCTGAAAATTAAAGGACTACTAAATGGGGAATTCTGTGAACAATAAGAACTAATGTTAAACTGATGAGTTCATAAATAAAATTTTCCACAGTTCTTCTCAAGTTGTATTAAGTATGTGTTCTTTGTGGGTTGGAGGTCTGATTGTCTCATGAAGAGTTGCTACTGCCAATCTCCTTATGAAGCTGGTGATAGTTGAAACCCAGAACTGTTAGATTTTGAGCATAAGAAATTATAATAACCCAGATACAGATACTACAGATCTTCCTCTGTTCAAAGTCAGCAGTGCAGACCCCTCCGTTCTGCACACTGTGGGTTAGATAAAGTGTTACAGAAGTGGCGAGCCAGCCAGGAGATTGGTGAATAGTGGCTACTTGATCTTCCATCCCATAACACACACTTCATAAATTTCGTAAATTTTGAGTCAAGTGTATAAAAACATAGATCTTTGCAAACGTTTTGAAGTTAGTGGTCAGAGTTCCCTGTATGTTACAGGTATTGAAGACAGTTGCAAAGAGGATGAAATAACTGATGTATTTGGGGTAAACAGGAAAATCCCCCAGATAGTTAGGGTCCCTGATGAGCAAGGTCAGCCAGAGGGTAGAACCCTGATTGAGTGTGTGTCTGATAAGTGCATCTCCAAAATCGATCCCAGAATCCTAGGTGACCTATTAAGTCATAATGACCCTGCCATTACGTGGTCTTTTAAGGACCTTTAAAGATATCTCCCAAGAAGGGATCGGCAAAGAGTTTGCCCGTAAGTACCTTAAGGAATTGAACTTTGTTGATGGTAGTAGTAAGGTAGACTACTTTAGCATTCTTCAGGGTGAGTTGCAGGAGAGCCAAGACACTGCATGCCAATTACAGATCAGTGACACACAGCTCAAAACAGTAACATAACCAGCCATGATATTACAAATTGTGATCAGGGTGAACATGTAGAGCCAACACAAGTTCATAGTGCATTTGCTAATGTTCCAGTGAGCCCTGTACACATTGATGGGAACATTTTCAACCCACCTCACATCCAGAAAGTATTTGTGGAACACATCATCCGAAATGAGCCAGCCAATCTACCACCTACACATACAAAGGTACACACCTTCTCTGGTCTTCCAAGGCCCAATGGAAAGGTTGACTATGACACCTGGCACACCCAAGTTGAGCTCCTTCTCAGCGACCCTTCCTTAAACATCGCACAAAAGTTGACAAAGACCCTTGAAAGCTTACTGAGCCCAGCTGCTGATGTTTTAAAGCCCCTTGGGGTCAGTGCTCAACCAAACGCTTATGTCTCCCAGCTTGATTCTGCTTTTGGAGTTGTGGAGGATGGGGAGGAATTGTTTGCAGCATTTCTCAGCTCAAACCAAAACAATGGAGAAAAACCTTCTGCATTACTGAACAGACTTCACAGCTTCCCCAGTAGAGCAGTTTCTAGAAGAGCCACTACAGAAAATTCAAATGAACAGTTATTCAGACAGTTCTGTCAAGGCTGTTGGGATCAGAACCTCATCATAGGTCTCCAGTTAGAGCACAAAAAGAGCAGTCCAACTTCATTCCCTGAATTTCTTCCCATGTTGAGAACTGAGGAAGATCGTTGGTCAGCAAAGCTGGACAGAATGAAAAAACACTTAGGGGCTACAAAAGCTGCTGCACATGCCCATTATATCCTTAGCAAGTCCCCCAATGACCATGAGCCTGTCCCCTCGCCCAACACAACCCAAAGCAAGACACTCACGCGTGAAAAGAAAGTAAGCGAGCTGACCAAACAGGTGGAAATTTAAGCCAAAGAAACCCACCCCCGATAATGACTCCCCATCGATGTCAACAACAGACAAGATTACCAAACTTGAAAATAAAATAGATGAGGGCTAAACAAGTCCTAATACTAATTCTGAGTTCTAAACTTTCAAATGAGGGCCAGAGGCCTCAAAATATTAATTGTAGGAGCTTTAAATGATCTGTTAAATTCCCTGGAATGCTTAAGGCATGGTTCTGCTTCAGGTGCAGAGAAAACAATCATATTGCAGCTTGCTGTTCAAATTAACCAAACCCCACATTTGTTCATGAGAAAAATACAAAGCTGAGGGAGAAACAAGAACAGTTCCAAGCTCAGCAGGCTGCAGCACCCTTTGCTTTAAACTTGTAGCAGCTCCTGCTGTGGGACCCCCCAGTAGCTGAACCCACAGATAGCCTTAGTCCCGGTGCACTAGTCCACAGTGCTGAAGCACAAACTAGAGAAGTGACACCGACAATGGAGCATGATTATAGCGCTGAATTCATCCTGGACCTATAGGTCCTCGATGTGCAGCTACAGTCCTCCTTGAAAGTGTACCATGTGAGTCCATCATGGACACTGGCTCACAAGTCGTAAACGTTTCTGAGTCTTTTCATAAGAACCATTTGTCTCACCTTCCCATTCAGCCAATCCATGCACTTCTTGAAATTGAAGGAGCGGGAGGACAGAATTTTCCCTATTTGGGCTACATTGAAACTCATGTCACCTTTCCTCAAAACATCACTGGCGAGGAAGAAGAGCTACTTGTATTAGCACTTGTGGTCCCTGAATGCAAATTGAACAGTAAATCCCTCTGTTGGTTGGGACCAATACACTATTCAGACTCTATGAGCAATTACAGGAATGAGATGGTCCAGGATTCATCCGCAGACTTCACTCCAAAGAGTTTTCTCCAACACATTGCCCAGACATGCGAAAATGACAACCGCATTTGTCCCGTCAGTTTACATGGTAAAGACCCAATCACCATCCCGGCAAAACAAAAGCACTGTGTTATGGCTGATGTCAGATTGAGAAAGAATAGCCAAACCACAAGTCTTGTCCTTGAACCACACAAACACCACAAGTTGCCTGGTGGCTTGGTCCTTGAGGCTGCCCTGATTGACATTCCCTTTAAAGCTAGCAGCAAGGTTTCTGTTGTCCTGCGTAACCTGAGTAAACATAGTGTCCAGAGGTGGAAAGTAACGAAATACATTTACTCAAGTTACTGTATTGAATACTTTTTTTGTGTATTTTGTATTTTTTAAGTACAATTTAAAATCGGTATTTTGTATTTTACTTGAGTACGTTTTGACTCAAGTATTGTACTTAGTTACTTTATAAATCCTATCCGTTACTGAGTAAAAATAACAATTCAACTTACAGGGGGAAAATACGCGCCAGCACCATAGACAGTAAACCAATGGCCAGAACCAACAGTGACAAATGATGATGTGATTAGCACTGGCGCGTGAACATAGAGGGCACGTGCGGACAAGCTAGGTTAGTGGGCACGAAGTTTTTAGTGCTAGAATGGAGGTCGACAAAGCAGGCACGGCCAGCGGTCCAGAAGACCCGGACCTAGAAATGATAGATGAAGCTCAAGCTGAAACATCGAAGTCTGTAGAACTAGATGCAGAAAAAAATCCTTGGCCACATTTGGAAGATTTCTTTTTGTTCAAGCGTAGGAAAGGCAACAGCATCATCATGCAGTGCAAGATGGGCCTCCCAGCAGTGAAGTACCTGTCTGCTTTCAACAACTCCACTTCAAATCTGCAGAAGCATGTTTTGGTAAGTATTTCTGCTGTCTCATTAGTAGTTTTATTTAATATAGCCAACCCAGGCTCACCCCATTTCGTGGGCATTTTTATGCTAGCACCTGCAACCATTGACAGTAGAAGAGCTAGCCAGCACATTCTAATTAGCTGCTATGCTAACATAATCAAACGTGACACATCATTAAGTACCAAATGAACTCACTCCAGCCGACAATCCGCATGTTTATCGTACTTCAAACAGATACAAAACGCGTAATGTATATTTACAGTCTGTTTAAGTCTTTAGGACATTGGCTAAATTTGCATAACAGCTAGCCCCTGGTACTTGAGTGTGTAAAGGCTAGCTGTTAGTTGCTAGTAGTCTTGAGTGGACTCGGGGAAATTAGCCTTGGTTAAATTTAGCTGCTATGAATAGTCGGTGTTACCCCGTCGAAATTGCCAAGGGTTTCAATTTGATTGTGTCTTTGAATTTACAGTCAAATCAAATGTATCAACTGTGTTAACAGAGAGGGTTGTAGTGTGAGGCACTTTGCCTAACCAACATTACAGGGCACTCAGCGCTCCTCCACTATAGGCGGGGAGCTAAGGGGCCTTACCGTGCACCCTCCTTACAATCGAACGAAACCAACTTTTTTTTAAAAACGTCTGACCATGCTGAACATGTTAACAAATGTTAACATTGAAAATTTTGGGTTGCATTTCATGTTTCAGGTACTCAATGCATTTCCCTCCATTGGAAATGCATTACAATTACAGGAACATGACTCTCCATGAGCAAGGGGAAAGTGTGACATCTGTCTTTGCAAGTTTAATCACATCTAGTGATAAATGTATGGTTTTAGTGGTATGATTGGCTTTCTCTAAATAATAAAGGCCAAAATGTAAAGTCTTTCTACTCGATTTACAAGGCAAATCAAATAGAAAGACTTTAAATTTTGGCCTCTACTATTATGGAAAGCCAATAATACCACTGAAACCATACATTTTCCAAAAGCTTGTGTCCTCTAGATGTGATTAAACATGCAGAGACAGATGTCACACCTTCCCCTTGCTCGTGGAGAGCCAATGGAGGGAAATACATTGAAATGCATTGAGTACCTGAAACATGACGTGCAACTCAAAATTTTCAATGTTAACATTTGTTAACATGTTTAGCATGGTCAGACCTTTCAAAAAAAGTTGGTTTCGTTCGATTGTAAGGAGGGTGCACGACTGCACGGTAAGGCCTCGTAGCTCCCCGCCTACTAGGCAGACCCAGAAAAGATTGTTTTGACTCCTTCATATCGACGACAAGGGATTAGATCACTAGTAGGTGATTGTTGCTCTGTGTGCATGCAAGCAGCTATGATGATTACACATGCATTGATATGTCTCCTTCCTCTGTATCATAATACTGGTAGGCTATAGAAACACATTGGCTTTTGATGTTGATTTGAAATCTCAATTTTAGCATTCAAATCCAAATCATTGATTTTGTTGGGAAGGGTGCAGCATTGTAATGCCCTCTGGATTGTGGCATATTGTGCTTAATACAATGTAATAGACAAAATGTGATGACTAAAGAAATAGAAAACTTTTATTTATCAAAGTTTTAATTTCAGTGTGTTTAATAAGCGCCACATTGATTCCTCTACTGATAATACCCTTTTCTTTTTTTTCACAGAGGAAACATCCATCGAAACAGTTGGCTTTTAGCCGAGCAAAGCCAGGGAAGCAAACCCACCAAGCAAATCCACCAAGTCCAAGCAAGCAAACAAATATAAAAGATGCCACGAGAGTGGGAGGCAACCGCCGTGTGCCACAAGGCAAGATCGACAAGATCATCATTAGGCTAATATGTGAGGGCCTTCATACATTTAGTTTGGTTGAACAACCTGCGTTCAAAGAACTTTTGACAACGCTAAATCCACAATGCAAGGTCATTTCCAGGCCCACTGTCTGGACAAGATTAGAGGCATCTGCCATTCAGATGAAGAAGAATGTCATGTCCCATTTCAGTAAAGTGAGCTACGTTGCCACCACTACAGATTGTTGGACTGCACACCAGCAAAGTTTTATTGGGGTGACGGGTCATTGGGTGGATGAAGAAACCTTTGAGAGGAGATCAGCTGCGCTTGCATGTAAGAGGTTAAGAGGGTCCCACACCTTTGATGTCCTTGCAGGAGCACTTGACGACATACACTGTCAGTATAGAATTAGGGGCAAAGTGGTGAGAACCACAACAGATAGTGGCTCAAACTTCGTTAAAGCTTTTAGTGTCTTCGGAGAACAGAGCCAGTCTGAGGATGCAGAATCAGATGCTGAGTCGGACAGAGATTCAATTGATGATGAGCCCACAGCCAACTACCTGGACACATTCAGCATCCTGGAGCAAGATAATGGCCTGGAGTACCAACTTCCTACACACCAAAGGTGTGCATGCCATCTTCTCAACTTAGTTACCACAACAGATGCTGAGATAGCAGAAAAGAAGATGGACACATACAAGAGACTATCACGTGCAGGCTTTGGGAAATGTCAAGCCATGTGGAACAAGACGGGTCGTTCATACATGGCAGCAGAAGTTGTGGAAGATCATTGCCGACTCCAGCTCATCCAACCAAATCAAATGCGGTGGAATTCAACATTCATGGCTGTGGAGAGAATCATACAGATCATACAAGAGAAAGGGGAGGACGCAATCAGGAATATTTGTGAATAATTCAAATTGAAAACGTAAGTTTTAATTTGCATTTCAACAGTATGAAAGTGTGAATGTGTGTTTACATACTTGAAACAACTTTTCCTGCTTGATTTCCTAACAGTTGTTTGTATTCTATTTATGCCAGGCTGACTCAAGCAGAAATTGCTTTCCTGACTGATTACTGCTCAGTGATGAAACCTCTGGTAAAGGCCTTGAACATACTTCAGTCAGAGACCAACACACACTTAGGGTGGCTTCTCCCAGTGATATGTCAGCTACAAGCAAAACTCAAAAGGCAGGAGACCTCATCCAAGATGTGTCTACCACTCATCAAAGCCATTCAGGATGGTGTCCAAAAGCGTTTTGGTGAGATGATGATGGACCCAGAACTGATTGCGGCAGCAATACTTCTACCGAAGTTCAAGACCACCTGGACAGAGAGGCCTGATGTCATAGAAACAGGTATGATTGCATCTTATAATAAACTGCTTTTCAACAGTTTATTGGAGATCTACTTTGTTTTATACTCAATACAATGTGGTCAGTGCTATAAGGCATTATGCATTATGGTGCACTCTTGGTAAATTAATCAAGTCTTAATTGTCAGAAATGTGTTGTTGTTACTCGACAGGTCTGGCTTATGTCAGACAACACCTTGACCAGATGGCAGAGGTGGAAGTGGAGCAAGCTGGACAACATTCCTCAGATGAAGATGATTTCTTCTCCTCAATGAAGTCCAGAAGGTCAGAAGGTACAGGGGAGTTGGAAGGGTACCTAGCCTGTATCCCAAACGATATGGATCTGCTAAACTCCTTTCCAAATTTAAAAAAACTCTCTCTGAAACTCAACACTGGCCTGCCTGCTTCAGCTGCCTGCGAACGGCTTTTCAGTTGTGCTGGATTACTGTTCACTGCAAAGCGAGCAAGGATGAGCTCAACTAACTTTGAAAATCAGCTGCTGCTTAAACTGAACAAGAAGTTTGTAGACTAGGTTATAGGTGATTTAGGGTGTCACAAAACTAGTGGCCTTGATTTGCAATATTCCTCTCTGGAATATTGCTGCTCTTTTATGTTATTTCCTTTAATTTTGTAACACTTGTGAGCATCATCATGTGGACATTACTTTGTAGTTTGTACCTCTCTGAGAGAGAGAGAGACAGAGAGAAAGTAGGCGTGAACAAGCCTGTTTAATGTTTTTTACCACTAAATGGATGAGCTCAATTAACTTTGAAAATCAGCAGCTGCTTAAACTGAACAAGAAGTTTGTAGACTAGGTTACAGGTGATTCAGGGTGTCACAAAACTAGCGGCCTTGATTTGCAGTATAACAGCTGTTGCTGTTGGTGTTGACATGTATGTTGTTGTAATTACACTTATATTTGTGTAGGTATTCTTTGTTGTTATCGCACTTACACACACATGCCCTCTATAGCGCTCTTGCAGCTGTGGAGATGGCATTAACACATTCTCATTCTCTGACGGTTAACAAACACACACACACACACACACACATACACACACACACACACACACACACACAAGCATGTCTCCTCTGGAATATTGCTGCTCCTTTATGTAAGTTTGACTTTGTAGCAACACTTATGAGCGTCATCATGTGGGCATTACTTTGTACTTTTTACCTGTGTGTGTGAGAGAGAGAGAGGGTGAGAGGGAGAGAGAGGGAGAGTGTGTGCGTGTGAGAGAGAGAGTGAGAGAGAGAAAACGTGAGAGTAAGCATGTTTAATGTTGTACCACTAAATGGATGAGCTCAACTAACTTTAAGATGCTACTTAAACTGAACAAGAAGTTCAGTTGTTTTGAAGTTGTTGTTATTGCGCTTACATTTGTTACACTTGTTCTTTAATTAAAAACAAAATAGTTATGGATTTCTGACCCCTTGTCCTATTCTTACTACCCTCACACCCCACACAAAGAAAGTAACTAAGTAACTTTTACTTAAAGTACATTTCAAATGAACTACTTTTTACTTTTACTTGAGTACATTTTCAGATGAGTACTTTTACTTCTACTTGAGTAATATTTCATCAAAGTATTGGTACTTTTACTTGAGTACAATATTTTTGTACTTTTTCCACCTCTGATAGTGTCTCACCGCAGCCAGAATGTGTTGTTGCCCAAGTGTGTGTGTTCTTTGTGAGTTGAAGGTCTGATTACTCTCATGAAGAGTTGCTACTGCCAATCTCCTTATGAACCTAGTGATAGTTGAAACCCAGAACTGTTAGATTTTGAACATAAGAAACTATAATAACCCAGATACAGATACTACAGATCTTACTCTGTTCAAAGTCAGCAGTGCAGACCCCTCCGTTCTATACACTTCGGGTTAGATAAACTGTTACACTTCCATTGTCATGAAGTTGGCAAAATCTTCAAATTTTGGAATTCTCCTTTTTCTTTCATGACTTGCATTCGAAATGTCCAAACCTTTAATATGAGGCATAGCTTCCTGACATGCACTCAGGAAATGAGTAAATGTCCTGAATCCCACAGCATCCTTTGGCTGGATCTTTGGCCAGTTTGACAGTTTTTCTCTGAATGCTCTTTGTATGATGAAGGACTGACCATACTTCTGATTAAGTTGGTTCCATACATCCTTATAGGCTTCTTCATCGTTTCTGTAAAAGATGCCATCAAGTGTCTTTCGGGCAGCACCCCCAACTTATTTTCTCAAATAATGCAGTTTGTCTGCAGGAGAAATATTCTTTTTGTTTATGAGTGATATAAATGAAGCCTTCCACTCAATGAACTAGATTGGATCGCCAGTGAATACAGATGGCTCTGATACTGGGAGTCTGTTCAGGGCTATGCTGTCTTGAACTGCTTGTGCAAGGTAAGGCACATCTGCCTGTGGAGGTGATGGAGATACTGTAGCCCCTGTGACATTAGTGGATGGTTGAATGGAAGCTGAAGACATATAGGTTGCTGTGGCGCTACATGCTGCTGTGTTCCAGCAATGAGATCAGTAGAACAGACATGGTTATCCTGCCTAACTTCCTGTTCATACGTGACCAGTCTGGTTCATGCTGCGTTTACATCCTTTTCTGCCTTCAGTCTTTCCAGCTCATGCTTCTGAGCTTCAAGTTCTCTCCTCTGCTTTTTCTCAAGGAGTAGAATATTTTCTTTTTCTTTTTCCTCCACCAATAGCACTTAATATTCTGTTTCCTTTGCTGCTAACTTTGCTGCAGTGTCTGCCCTTTTTGCTGCTACAATGGAATATGCACAATGTTGGCTGGGAACATTGGCTGGTTTAAGTAAGTTTATTTGGTTACACAATGTCCTTTTCTTTCCTTGTCCGTTTTTGCTTGGTGAACACATCGTAAGAGCTTGCGCCCTTATCAGCCAGGTGCTAAACGTTTAAGCTATTTCACAATTGGCAGAGAACTCTGGTTTATGCAGACACATGGTGATATGTACACCTTTTCTTTTTTATGTCTTTTCCACCCCTTTACGGTTCATTTAACAGGTTTTTGGCACTGCACGGCATTACTACCACTACTTTCAGGTGCGCGACATTAACCTTTCAAAATAAGAACGTCGACCTTAATATATAAACTAATGACATAATTAATGACTTAAACGTACAAATGGGTAGACATGAAATGTAATAGATACTGGGAGTATGTTGGACTACATTGAAGGTCATTTACAATGAATTCTGAACATGAATGTGAGCCATTCATTGATTGTAAAGTGCTTTAAGTGGCTGTTGCAGCTAGAAAAGTGCTATACAGCGATTAGCCAAAACATTAAAACCACCTGCCTAATGTTGTGTCAATCCCCCTTGTGTCTCCAAAACAGCTCGAAGCTGTCGAGGCATGGACTCCACAAGACCTCTGAAGGTGTACTCTGGTATCTGGCACCAAGACGTTAAGGGCAGATCCTTTAAATTCTGTAAGTTGCAAGGCGGGACCTCCATGGATCAGACTTTTTTTCCGGCTCATCCCACAGATGCTTGATCGTATTGAGATCCAGGGAACTTGGAGGCCAATGCAATACCTTGAACTCTTCGTCATGTTTCTCAAACAATTCCTGAACAATTTTTGCAGGGTGGCAGTTCGCATTATCCTGCTGAAAGAGGTCACCACCATCAGGGAATACCTTGTCATGAAGGGGTGTACTTCGTCTGCAATAATGTTTAGATAGGTGACACGTCTCAAAGTAATATCCGAATAAATGCTAGGACCCAAGGTTACCCAACAGAACATTGCCCATAGCATCACACTGCCTCTGCCAGCTTGCCTTTTTTCCCACAGTGCATCCTGGTGCCATCTTTTCTTTTCTTTTTTATGACACACACGCACCCAGTCATCCATATCATATATATATATATAAAAAACAAAAAAACATGTGATTCATCAGACCAGGCCACCTTCTTCCATTGCTCCACAGTCCAGTTCTGACGTTTACTTGCCCATTGTAGGCACTTTCAGGGGTAGACAGAGGTCAGCATGGGCACTGTAACTGGTCTGCAGCTACACAACCCCATACACAGCAAGCTGGGATGCACTTGTGTGTTCTGACACCTGTCTATCATAGCAAGCATTTACCTTTTCACCAAGTTGAGCTACAGTAGCTCTTCTGTGGGATCGGACCAGACAGGCTAGCCTTCACTCCCCACGTGTATCAATGAGCCTTGGGCACCCATGACCCTGGTTCACCGATTGTCATTCCTTGGACCACTTTTGGTACGTACTGATCACTGCATACCAGGAACACCACACAAGACCTGCTGTTTTGGAGATGCTCTGACCCAGTCATCTAGCCATCACAGTTTGGCCTTCGTCAAAGTTGCTCAGATCCTTATGCCTGCCCATTTTTCCTGCTTCCAACACATCAACTTCAAGAACTGATTGCTGCCTAATATATTCCACCCCATGGCAGGTGTCATTGTAATGAGATAATCAACGGTATTCCCTTACCTGTCAGTGGTTTTAATGTCTTGGCTGATCGGTGTACAAATGCAATCAATTTTAAGTCTTTGCTAGAATCTTGTGTATTCTTTCAGTACACAGAATCAACTTTTATTAAACTGAGATTATGTTCAAGCCTGAAATGAGATTCTAATGGCTGAACTCAAATCAGCCAGCCTGGACTTTTGAGAAGCACAAGATTAGAAATCTGACCCAGTCAGTTCTGAATAAGTGTGCAAACACATTAAGATGCCAAAGTTTGTCTTTGTCAAAGTTTGGTCAGTCAGAATGCTCTAATTTGGACATTTGTAGTTAATTCCTCAGCGCGATTAATAGACATTTGTTGGGGTGTCTTATCAGAGCCATTCTTGTTTGGTTGTTACCCTTCTGTTAGTCACCTATTGTACTGAGATTTTGGTATGTCTCGACACACATTGTTTTAAATATAACCGAACAGTAATATTATCACAGATATGCCCTTCTCCGAATACTCCTTTTGGGGTGTCTCTATGAATGTTATACAATAGGTTTTGCAGGGGCCATTCAGAGTGTATGTAATAATGCTGTTACCTACAAAGTCAGTGTCTCTATATGTATGAAGTCATAAATCATTTGTGGGGGGGGGGGATAATTGGAAAATTCAATTTTAACTTAATATAGGTTCACGGACATGTACAAATTTCACATTTTGATCCATATCGACCAGCATACAGTGAATTCTTGAGCTAAGCATGCTCAAGCCCTTACGGAAAATAAAAGAACCCAAAAATTCTGCAAAAGAGAACTCAAAAAGACTTGGCAACTCATGACGAATATGCACAAAGACACTACTGAGGACTGTCATGAACCGTGGTGGTATTTTTTAGATTTAACATGGCTATAAGCAGATGTAAATAGAGACTATAAATTATGTGTTATTCACAGATTTCGTATGACGTTTACGTAAATGTGGTTGACCTTTTGTGTGAATGACGCCAATGTCCTGCAAAGACACAGAGATCAAAACTAAAATGCAAAGCAGAGGGTCAACAAAATATTTTTTGTTGAGTACAAAAATGAAATAAATCAATTTAATAGTGGAACTATATTAGAGGATCCCCCGCTTTTTTTATTCCTCCCCAATTGTATCTGGCCAATTCACCCCGGTTGCTGCTCCACCCCCTCTGCTGATCTCGGGAGGGCTGCAGACTACCACATGCTTCCTCCGATACATGTGGAATTGCCAGCCACTTCTTTTCACCTGACAGTGAGGAGTTTCACCAGTGGGACGTAGTATGTGGGGGGATCACGCTATTCCCCCAAGATCCCCCTCTCCCCCAAACAGGTGCCCAACCGACCAGAGGAGGCTCTAGTGCAGCAACCAGAACACATACCCACATCCAGCCTCCCACCCGCAGACACGTCCAATTGTGTCTGTAGGGATGCCTGACCAAGCCGGAGGTAACACGGGGATTTGAACCGGCGATCCCCGTGTTGGTAGGCAACGGAATAGACTGCTACCTGGATGCCCGCTGTTTCTTTTCTTCAGATTTATCATGTATCTTAAGGACTACGTGGATCGAGTCATCAGCACTCTCTCCTACCATTTCATGTGCAGTGTGGGAGGATTTCACTGCTGTGACACAAGCTTTTGTTCTGGTAGTTTCATATCCTACTTACTTTAATTGCATGTTTGACAGACCCTTTTTCTGATACGCCTTCAATTTTGTTGATTTTTTTTTTGCCTCCCGTACACATTTTTGGGGTAATTGGCTGATCTTGTGATAACCCTCTCGAATACCCGCCGTTCTGCCCTGACATTCATCTACCTTACCCACGCGTTTTGACAAAGAGAAATATAGTCTGCTATAATTGGAACTTTTTCTTGTAGCCTGGGGGTCCTTCAACTTGGCTTCCTCCAAGTATATGGCTCCCCAGAACCCAGAGACTCCCTTTGGACGAAAGCCCCAAAATACTAGAGCCAGTATTCGGCCCTGTGTGTTAGTACATGATAGAGTGATAAAAAAAATACTCGGAAAACATTACATGATGGCAAAATGAACCAACGTGACTGCTGGCAGTGCAGAGAGCGAACGGGTTTGTTTAATAGATGGAAAACAGGGACTACTTTGCTTTGCCGCGTTCTGCCTCAGAAATTCAGAAAACTGTTGCCTTATAGAACTAGGCAGAAGTGCAAACCTCCGGTATTGTCCCCCGTTATTCATCTGTTATCACACAGAATTTTATTCTCATTCCATTTACCTGCAAATCAAGCTTTGTGTCAGAAGAGCGAGGGGACAATTTTTGTTTGCCCTCCCCTCAAAAAAAAAAGAAAAATACATTTAGTGAGTTCCCACAATGCTCTTCTAACCTGCTCAAAAATGAAAAGCTAGTCTGGAAAATCAGTCATAAACTGGGAAGACGTAGACCAAACATAAATCTATAGATGGCATTAATCTTGACAGTAATTTCCAGTCGTCTAGTTCTGTAGGGGCTGATAGCTGACTCAGTGCATCTCGGCCTCTGGTGGCTTTTCCCCCCATCCAAGGACTCCCATAAGGAACACTATGGCCAGCTGCCTGCAGTTCGCTATCAGATTATATGTTTTATTTAAAGCCGCTCTTTCAAACAACCTGTCAGACTTTCCATCAGCTTACTGTCTGTTCGCCTTTGAGGTATTTAACCTCACACATCACTGTCAGCCTCAGTGGCAAACTCTCAGACACACATCTCCCAGTGGCTGTGGTTGGATACACTTCATATTTTTTAAGTACTGTTTGCCACCGAGCCCTTAATGCAGCAGCCTATCTCCTTGACTCCAGATAGCTTATCAACTAGAACATCACATAGCCCCTGACAGTCACTAGATTAATTAAAATCAAACAAGGCTGTACATATTAAGCATATAAGCCCACAACGTAAACTGTGGATAAGAAAAAGACAGGTGGGGGGGACTATTGATAGCAACCACTTCACCTTTTTTGTTGGAAAACACAATAAATCAGCCTGCATGTCTGTGTATGTGTAGACATTTATTAGCATGCATATTTGTGTTATATATGCATGCACCTTTATTTCCATTTGTCCGTTTATTATATATAAGAATATTGTAAATAAATAAGTATTTAATACATTATAATAATAACAATATAGCATAATAAATTGTATATATTTTATGATATAATCTATACATATTATTATAAATAATATAATTAATAAATATATTTATTTATTATAGCCGATGTATTCAACTGCTGTATGCATTTCAGTATGATATGAAATGAAAGTCCATGATATGATATTAAATAAGGTATATATGAAATATATATATGAGAAATATATGATGTGATATGATATGAAATAAAATGAATGTCCAGGGTGTCTCCCCACCTGCCACCCAATGACTGCTGGGATAGCTTCCAGCATCCCTGCGACCCTGAGAGCAGGATAAGCAGTTTGGATAATGGCTGGATAATGGATGGATGGATGGATGGATGGATGGATGGATGGATGGATGGATGGATGAAATGAAATGAAATGAAATGAAAGTTACACTTTACCCTGGAAATTCCCAAGAGGAGCATGTTAAAATACTTGCCATGAGCAGCCATACAGTTTAGCACTAGTGATTGGAGGGGACAAAGAGGAAATATTCTAAAAGAGTCATTAAATATCAAAAAGGGGTATTACACCACATCAAAAACAATTATAGACCAGTAACAGTCAGTTTTGTTTTTCTTCCTGGTGGCCGACTATTGAATTTTCTCTTTTCTCAAGGCTCTGTTTCTTGATGTCAGTTGGAGAAAAGACCTTCGGGTCTGACCTACTGGAATAGCCGTTATGTTGCTGCCAATCATTCTGCCTCTCTATTGGCAATGCTGTCAGCAACAACAGGTGCACATTACACTTGGATGTAATGTCATTTTATTACCAGCTGATAGCCTAGCACCTAAACCTCTGATCCAGGATCAGATCTCTCATGCTGATTTTGAATTGATAGTATTTAGGAGAGTCAGATAGTCACTAATGTTCAGAACAATTGCAACTGCAGTGGTTCAGAGGCTGACACATAACCATGCACATAAACCACCTTCAGGCGTGCGCACCAAAGCCGCCCATCCCTGAAGTTACCTTTGGTTGTAAAAAAAAAAAGAAAAGAAAAGGAAAATCGTTCTTTGAAATTAAGTCTTTGTCTACAGCAGCATGATGTGCTTTGAAAGGTTTTAAACTAACCGAAGTTCTCAATAGTGTATATATTATCCAGATCATTTGGAAGATGAACATTACTCATCGTTCTGGACACACCAGCCCTGGGGTCTCATTTATAACTGTTGCGTGTGCACAAAACGGAGCCTGAAAAAGTTGTACGCCACTTCCCACGCAGAATTTGTGATCTGTAAAAACAAACTTGACTTGGCGCACCTGTACTGACATGCAGATGGTGAGGTGGTGAATTGAAGCCAGATTGTAAAATGATGCTACTCAAGTCCGATTTTTTCTTTTCTTTCTTTTTGTTTTTGTTTTTTTTGTTTTTTTTTTGCCGCTTGCCATTTTCAGCTTTTGTGCGCACGTACACTTTTAGTAAGGATCCTACGCACTGTTTTGTCTTGTTCTGACAACACCAACCCAGTCCCGAGTCCTGTCCAGTTTTTCTCTGTTACCCATTTGCCCCAAAGCTGTTGTTCATATTCAGTCAAGTTTTTGTGCATTTAAGTTTGGCTGTTTAGTTTGTTTGCTGTCAGAGCGTTCCACTTCTGTCTGGTGTCACCACCATTTTACCACGTCTCTACCATATTCTTCAGCTTCCGATGTGTGAAGATGGCGGCGTGAATTCATGTTTGCGGCGGCCTCACCCAATGCTGTCAATGCAGTGTCTTTGTCCACATCTGCGTCTAAGTTTGTGTCTTCGTTTGATGGCTGGGAGAGCTGGCTCTGGATCGGCTGGAGGAGCTTGGTCTATGCGTCCAGTGGGCCCAGGGACCACGGCCCTGCCCAGAGCTTTACCCGAAGAAGTAACACCAAGGGCAGTCTGACAGGATGCGGAAGTGGGGCAAGCTAAGCTAACTGCTAGCCCATGCAGACCGGTAGTCCCGACAACCATCCTGGCTGGCATTCGTTCCCTTGGACAGTGAATTTATTTATTTGTTTATTTATTTTGTTTGGATATGTGTGTTAGTTTGGATATGTGTTTTTGTCTTTGTGTTGCTCTGCTGGGGCTGGGGGAAAATGATGTTTCATTTCATTCCATGTACGCAAGTACGTGAAATCCATCCATCCATCCATTATCCAAGCCGCTTATCCCAATCGGGGTCGCGGGATGCTGGAGCCTATCCCAGCAGTCATTGGGTAGCAGGCGGGGAGACGCCCTGGACAGGCCGCTAGTCCAAGTACATGAAATGTCAAATAGTGTTCCTAATTCTCATCATGTGTTCCTGATACCGTCATGTTTCCTCCCAGTAAACGTTTCACCTGTTACTGAGTCTGCATTTGGGTCCTCAACTCCTGCTCCGGCCGTGACACTCATCACCTGAAAGAACACAAGCTCTAATCTCTTTGAGGTGGCTAAATTGTGAATGCAGCAAATCACATCGTTTGAAAATTATTGCTGAAATGTTCACCTGAAGGCTTCCCTCAACAACCTGATCTTATGGAAGATGGTCTGGCCATACAACAGCTCTCAGGGTGGTAACCTCTTATGCCAGTTATACCAATATGGCTGTGCTGGCTCTGATAAGGGCCCGCATCAGGCACAATCATGCAGGCAGTTAGACTGTGGCTAGACCTGGGGTACATGTCAAGTCTCTTATTTGATATTTCCTCGATCCTCGCTTGAACAGGAAGTAGTTCTGGTCCGAAATTTTGAAGGCTGTCTCAAAGCTGTTATCTCTGCTCTGAGGAGCGAGGAGTGAGGAAGGATGTCTGAGGAGTCATGAATGAGGATACATGAGATCAGCCTTCCCGAAAGACTTTCAGCTGAACACCATGACATATATAGTTACTCCGCCCCACACATCTGGCACATTTGAAAAAGATGGCAGAGAAACAGCCACCATCAGATACAGATGTCACTTCACGTGAAGGAATGTCTCATTTCTCTAAAAACATATTTCCTTGTTTCTTCTCGCATGGTTTTGCATCTCTCCATGCATCCCCAGTGGGAGGGACTTAGACGCAAGGAAAAGATGCAAGTGAGGGGAACTTGGGTGCAATTAAGAGACTTGAGATGTACCCTTGGTCTTTATGTCGACGGCTAAAGCCAGATCCACCATGCAACCCTGAAAATTAAGCTTGTGAGAAGTGAGAGAAACTAGCTGATTGACCCTGACAAACTTTTAATTGGATAAACTTTGAATGGGCCTCAATGGCCTACTGATCATTAAAACTTACTTGCAATTTAAACTTGTCAAGTTTAATTAAAATAAAAGCAAATGAGGGTTGCTGGTTTGTAAGAGCAGCGGATAAATGGGGCCATATTACACCTGGCTTTTCCTACGTGAAACGCGGCACAGTTCGGTGGTGACTACTTCTTTCATACGACTCGTAGTAGGAATTTGATGAAGAAACTCTTGATTTTCTCATTTCTTCCCTCGCAAGGGACTAGTTCATGTTAACAAATCTGGACTTAACTGAACAAGATTTATGATGATATCGGTAAATGTTTCAGGCTGTTTCATTTTCCCCTGAATTTGTGTGTTAATATTTGGTCAAAACATTTTCAGTGCAGAGGCTATGACTCACATTTCGGGTGAGTCATATCTCTTTGTTTTTCATTTCACACATTTTCATTTTCCTTTGCTGTGACTTGTGAGAATGACATTAATACAGCAAAGCAAACAGACAGGAACAATTTACAAGACAAGGAGACAAGATAACCAATTCAATGACAGAATGTGGGTGGCACGGTGGTTAGCACGGTCGCCTCACAACAAGAAGGTCTTGGATTCGAGCCCCGGGGTAGTCCAACCTTGGGGGCCTCCCGGGTCAACCTCTGTGTGGAGTTTGTATGTTCTCCCCATGTCTGCGGTCTGCGTGGGTTTCCTCCCATAGTCCAAAGACATGTAGGTCAGGTGAATCAGCCATGTCCCTAGGTGTGAATGTGTGTGTGTGTGTGTGTGTGTGTGTGTGTGTGTGTGTGTGTGTGTGTGTGTGTGTGTGTGTGTGTGTGTGTGTGTGTGTGCACGTGCCATGTGATGGCCTGGCAGCCTGTATCCTCGCCTGCCTCCCAATGACTGCTGGGATAGGCTCCAGCATCCCCTCGACCCTGACAGCAGCATAAGCGGTTTGGATAATGGATGAATGGATGGAATAATGCAGAATGTGCTTGATAGTTGGACTAAGACGGCACAGAGATATACAGCGCAAATGGGAATGATACAAATAAGATAAAGGCAAATGTAAAGTGCAGAACTTGTGCAGAACTCAGTGAGGGGCCAATAAAGCACATGTCGGGTTGTGTGTAAGTGTGATGGTCTGGGTCACGGCTGATTCATACCATCCAAAAGAGGTTTCCGGATCATGTGAATCTCCTAAGGGAGGGTGGGAGACCGGTAATGGATGGGAAGAGGCTGATAATTGATAACTATCTGCACTCGTTTGGTAGATTCGCTGCAATTTGCCCTTGGATCAAGCAGATACAACAGCGAATTGGACATTTTTGGCGGAGGCGGTGGTCGATCTTATTACATCTGTGTGGTGTGCGTGAACCACTTCTGCCCTGGAGAGGGTGTATTTAAAGCAGCTGGGTCCTCTCGGTTGTCAAGGTGTTTGCCTCCCGCTTATAAGGCCCAGAAGGTGATGGTGCTAGAGCATTTGAATGGCTGCACTTTGCTGATGGGTGAGCGTCTGTATCATGTTGCTGCACAAGTTTGCTCAGGGCTGGATTTTTTTCCTGGTTGTGAATGGGTGTTCTGTTCTTTGTCACAATAATTTGCCACTGTTCAACAACGGCGAGTCCTTCAGTCGATTGACTGGTTGTTCAACATGATACCTAACAAGATGATATGTCGTCTGAACACTTAGTAAGTTTAGCCGAAGGATCTTTACAGCTGCAGTCAAGTGTGCAGAGAGAATACAGTGGAGGTGAAAACAAACAAGCCAGTGGTGCTTCAGTGCTGAGGGACAGGGGCTGTAAAAATGATTTGTACTCAGCCTCGATTCAATATGCTACCCGGTCTGTCAGAGAGCAGATGAGATACTGACGAATCATCAGGTACATTGAAAAACATAATTTATGTAATTTTATGATCAGCAATAGTATATATCTTAGTGATATAGTCTGTGCTTGGTTTGCGAGTGGGGTGTAGTAAATATGTCACTTTCTGTTTTTTTACAACCTGGGTGTTATTTTCATAGTCTTTACCATTGTGCATATCGGTTATGATATTATTTTACTCACCAATTTCACTGTCAAGATTTTGGATAAGGGACAACGCTAGGCTCAGCTATACAATGGCATCTTACCAGACAACTGAACACAAGCGTCTGACATTTTTCAGTGAGTCCAATTTAACCGAATCCGTGTATTTCCATCCATCCATCCATTATCCAAACCGCTTATCCTGCTTAGGGTCGCAGGATGCTGGAGCCTATCCCGTCAGCCATTGGGCAGCAGATGGGGAGACACCCCGGACAGGCCGTCAGTCCATCACAGGGCCGACCCACACACATTCACACCTAGGGGCAATTTAGTGTGGCCGATTCACCTGATCTACATGTCTTTGAACTGTGGGGGGAAACCGGAGCACCCGGAGGAAACCCATGCAGACACGGGGAGAACATGCAAACTCCACACACAGGACGACCCGGGATGATCCCCAAGGTTGGACTACCCCGGGGCTCGAACCCCGGACTTTCTTGATGTGAGGCGACCACGCTAACCACCGCACCACCATGCCACCCTAAACCGTGAATTTGGAAGTGAAAATTTAAGTACATTTTAAAAGTTCTTACTTGAAATGTCCCAATATTATCAATGGTTGATCACATTGCTGTGGTACCTCCTGGTTCAACTTCCAGCAATGATGCAGCCTATACTTACTTTAGGTAGTAGTAACCATCGATAAACTACATGGCCAGGGTAGTTGAGAAATCATACATAATGGAAAATCATGTGCACAGTCTACCTGAGGCACTAGGGTTTTTTGTCATTGTTTTTGAAAGGACAACTTAAGACTCATGTGCGGTTGTTCCGTAAGACCCTAATGTAAAACTGTCAAGTGCTGGCCCTGTGTCCGAAATCTGTATAATGAATGGGTAAAACGATATCACAACCAGTAAGACCCTATGTTGTAAAAAAAAATTAATAATAATTATACTTCAAATTAAGATTACATTTTAGAGAGTAACTAAACCCTAGACCAATTTAGACAGACGGAGACAGCGCCAACAATTTTCAATAGTACTGTCAACGCTGGTTCTCTGGCACGCCTACATCCAACATCATCCAGCATCATTAGTCAAGTCAAGTCAAAGTGTTTATTGTCATATGCACAGTTAAAAACACGTTTCCCTGTAAAATTAAATTCTTCCTTTGCCTTCCAATCTCAATAATAATAATAATACATTTTATTTGTGGGCACCTTTCAGAGCACTCAAGGACACCTTACAGAACACAGTTTAAAAAACAACAAGCAGCACTGTATCAGACAGCATACAATCAAAACACAGCAGGGTAAACAATAAAAAGTTAATACAACAGATAAGTACAAAATCATAATTAGCACAAAACTCAATGAAGCGTGGATCTGACTGAATATGCCAGTTTGAAAAGGTACATTTTGAGATGGGATTGGAAGGTTGAAAGAGAGTCAGTGTTGTGAATATCTTGTGGGAGAGCGTTCCATAGGCGGGGGGGGGGGGCAGAATGACTGAAGGCTCTAGTCCCCATGGTAGTCAAGCGGGCCGATGGTGTAGTGAGTTGGAGAGCAGAAGAGGATCTGAGAGTGCGGGAGGGGCGTGTGGCTATGAAGCAGTTCAGAAAGATATGAAGGAGCTGGGTTATTAAGGGCCTTAAAGGTGAGGAGCAGGATCTTGAAGTCAATACGGTATTCAACAGGGAGCCAGCGGAGTTGCTGAAGAACAGGAGTGATATGATCTATGGAGGGAGTTCTGGTAATGATACGAGTAGCTGACTTGTGGACCAATTGAAGTTTATGAAGACATTGAGGGAAAGACCAAAGAGGACAGAATTGCTTTAGTCATTATGGGCTGTAACCAGGATGTAAATGAGTATGGTGGTGTTAGGTGTAAGTGACGGGTGAAGACAATTCATATTGCATAGGTGGAAGTATGCAGACCGAGTAACATTGTTGATGTGAGCTTCAAAAGATGATGTGCTGTCCAAGATGGCAATGACCTTATCAAAGAAAAAACACAAACGAAGGCAAGGAAAAATATAAAAGGAAAGAAAAATGAATAAATGAAAATCAGTAGAGATAAAAAAGAAAATAAGCAAACTATCATTTCATCTCATCTTCAGCCGCTTCTCCAGGGTCGGGTCACGGTGGCAGCAAGCTAAGTAGGGCACTCCAGACGTCCCTCTCCCAAACAATGCCCTCCAACTCCTCCTGGGGGATCCCAAGGCATTCCCTGGCCAGATTGGACATGTAGTCCCTCCAGTGAGTTCTGGGTCTCCTCCTAGTTGGACGTGCCCAGAAAATCTCCAAAGGAAGGCGACCAGGAGGCATCCTAATCAGATGCCCGAACCACCTCAACTGGCTCCTTTCAACACGAGGGAGCAAGGCTCTAAGGCTGAACCCAGACACCCTACGGAGGAAACTCATTTCAGCCGCTTGTATCTGCGATCTCACCCTTTCGGTCACTACCCAAAGCTCATGACCATAGGTGGGGGTTGGAATGAAGACTGACTGGTAAATTGAGAGCTTTGCCTTCCGGCTCAGCTCCCTCTTCACCACAATGGTCTGGTGCAACATACGCATTACTGTTGATGCTGTACCAATCCGCCTGTCAATCTCCCGCTCCATCCTACCCTCACTCGTGAACAAGACCCTGAGATACTTGAACTCCTTCACTTGAGGCAACAACTCATCCCCAACCCGGAGGGAGCAATCCACCATTTTCCGGTAGAGAACCATAAGCAAACTATCAGAAGAATAATATGTACAATATACAATTTAGAATACACAGTGGCAATATATTGTATCTGTGCAAAAACTGTACCTGTATCATTAATGGTATTAGCTGCAGCTATGTTTGTCCTGCTATGTTTACATTACAGGCTGTGTCCAAAATGATATACTAGCATACTATTGAGTACATCAAAATAATATGTGAGTGTTTTGGGTGTATGTGTGTGTGTGTGTGTGTGTGTGTGTGTGTGTGTGTGTGTGTGTGTGTGTATATATTTTTACTATACACACACACACACACACACACACATATATATATATATATACACACACACACACACACACACACACACACACACACACACACACACACACACACACACATATATATATATATACTATATATATAGTATATATAGTATGTGAAAAATACCTGGACACCCAGATGTCATACTACATCCAGAAAAAATGTCGTAGTATGCAAAAAACTGACACTATCTTGGCATGAGTGTCCCACAATTCATTGCAATACTTCATGACAACAACCAACAATGGCAGAGGGTGATACAAAGCCCAGCCAGTGGAAAAGGGAAACTATTGAGATGTAAGTAATACTTTTCATTATGTTCAGATGATGTGGGTCACCACGCCGGTCGAAGTTTATATGCAGTATGTCATCATTAACCTGCAAAGAGCTGAAAGGAAGTGGCATGGCTGTATGACAAACTAGTGCTTCCAAATAGCCATTATACTTTTTACTCACATACTAATAGTGGGCTGGATAGTACACATACATAGTATTTCGTATATAGTATGTTGTTTCAGACACAACCACAGAGTAAAAAGTCCAGCCGGGCATGTTTCGGCCTTCACACGGTTTTTAACCTGTAGATGTCAGGAAACTCACCACTGCTTTTTAGGATTAGTTACTCTTTAAAAACGTGGAGCGTGGCCTTCCATTGCTACTCAGTCAGTTGGTGAGTCAAGACACTGGGGAACACTTGAGTATTTCCTTTTCGCAGAGAATTAGGAAGAAAAAGACTCCCGTTCTGCACAAGCCACATTAAAACTCAACCTTCGTCATTTTAGGAGAGGACATATCTTCTTGCCAGGCCGTGGCAATCTACAGGGAGAGAGCAAAAAGGGAGTCAAGGAAGTGCCGCAACAGATTGGCTTTACAAAAGTTTCAGTATAGCATAACCTCCATCCACAGCAGCCCCCCCATCTAGGATGGCGTGTGAAGGGAAGGAGAAAAGGAGGAAAGAGAGAAAAGAGGGGGGTGAAAATGGGAAGCTAGCTTGCCCTGACACCGGACCCATTCTAAACGGAGTAATGAAAGCGGTGCAGGGGAGAGACAGTGAGTAATTACAGGTCTGGCAGTGTTATCCATTACAGCTCAAAGTACTGGGGGGGGGGGGGGGGCTCCACCAGAACTGCTGCTCTTATTTACATTTAGACAAGTCTTTTGCTCAAGCCAAACCTTCTTCTGCCCCATTACAAGGTTAAGAATCTTTTTAATCTGCTATTGAGAGGCACAGTCATATTATTGTCAGGCTCGTGCGTTCTTGGGCGGCGGGCCCCGGAGCCCGGTCATCAGCAGGAGCTGGGCCGGTCTGGGTGAGCTGTGCTGCTGGTGCTGATGGGAGCGATTAAAGTGGTGGCCTAGCTTGCCCCAGCAAACAACACACTGATTTGGGAAAATTGGCATTTGTGTTCACAGGGTTTAATTTCCTGGCATTGTCATTAATCATTGGCTTTGAGTCTTAAAAGTCATTAGGAGAAAGCAATAAGAGGCGAGAGCGCTATCTCTACACAACAAAGAGTCATTGTGTGGTTTAAAAGATACAGTCCTGCTATTGCAGCAGAGTTGAATACACAATTACCATGTGAGAAATCTTTGCAGAAAAATTAAGGTATTAATTTTACTGTGTGTGTGTCTGTGTGTGTGTGTGTTTGTGATCTTGTTCAGCTATTTTTATGAGAATGAATTTGGGTTTTTAAACATAAGAGTGAGGAAATTTCTGTAAAGTAAGCATGTTTTTTGTCTAAAGATCATTTCATAATCTATGAAGGCCGCAAGTAGTGAAGTTGTAGTAGCAGAGGTGGTAATAATACTTGTACTTACCTATCTGGCAGCACGGTGGCACAGTGATTAGCGCGGTCGCCTCACAGCAAGAAGGTCCTGGGTTCGAGCCCCGGGGGTAGTCCCACCTTGGGGATCGTCCCAGGTCGTCCTCTGTGTGGAGTTTAGATGTTATCCCCATCCCCATGTCTGTGTGGGTTTCCTCCGGGTGCTCTGATTTCCTCCCACAGTCCAAAGACATGTAGGTCAGGTGAATTGGCCATACTAAATTGTGTGTGTATGTGTGTGTGCGTCGACCCTGTGATGGCCTGGCGGCCTGTCCAGGGTGTCTCCCTGCCTGCCGCCCAATGACTGCTGGGATAGGCTCTAGCATCCCCGCGACCGTGAGAGCTGGATAAGCGGTTCGGATGATGGATGGATGGATGGAAGTATATTTATACCAGTCCTCACTCATTCAAGGATTTATTTTAGGGTTGGAATTAGGGTTAGATTAAGGTTAGGGTAAGGATAAATTGTCCTACATACTTAAAACAAACAAATTTGCACAACTCATTGTGTGACCACATCGGGCAACAAAGTCATTCTGAAGTCAAAGGTGGGGCAAGATGCTGTCCATCACAGAGAGGGTGTGCGATTATTAGAAGGAAGTCTTTGTAATTGTGACACAAAGAGTCAAACAAAGAAAATAAACGCGAACAATCTCAGAGTTTTTCCTCAAATCTGTTCATGGTGAACAGTACGCAGTGAGCCAGGACACTAGAATGACCGGGATTTCCCTCCTTCCTAAAACGGCCATTATATTCTGTCAAGATAAATACCCGCTAGTGTGTTTCTAGGACAGAGCGATGAACTTCACGAAGGAAATGACGTGACCAAAACACGTCATTAATAGTGACATGACGCGCACCATGACGCGCAGTCGTTTTAGGTAGAGCTTACCATAATTTTTTTTTGTGCAATTGATGTAAAACTCATTTTAATGCAAATACGTGCAATTTTAGGAGCATTGGGGGAGCGGCAGGTCTGTATCTTCCCCCCCCCCACAAAGTTATTAAACTTTGAAAATCCAAAACCGTCAAAATGACGGCCTTAGTCGTTCTAGTTAATGTAGTCAATGAGGGTCTGCACAAGTATAGAAATGCAAACGCGCGCCCGTGTGTGTATGTGAGAGAGAGAGAGAGAGAGAGAGAGAGAGAGAGAGAGAGAGAGAGAGAGAGAGAGAGAGAGAGAGAGAGAGAGAGCGAGCGAGCGTGGGTTCAATACTAATTTCTGTGGAAGAAATGTTGCTTCATCGTAAGCTACGTGTCTTCTAATCATACCCATGGCTTTGCTTCTCAAGCATCCTTTTGCTGGGGCAAACGCTGTCATTGAGAACCATTAAGGCAGCTCGTTTGTTGACTGAAGAACACAGTGTGTCGTGAATACAGCTCAGTCCATGCCGCATCGTTCTGGTGAAACGTCTCTGCAATTATATCTTGAAGAACAGCTGGGTGCTGTGTTTAGCCAGAGCATCAGCTGTAATATATCATAAAAGGGCCTACAGGGAAAAGTGTAGTTGCCATTTCAATTCATCCATTGTGCCAGAAAATGACTTGAATTCTCTCTGTCTCTTGCAGTGTTTGGTCTTGAATATTTATTTCCTCCACTTTGTCTTAAGGAGGATCAGCAAGCCTTTGTTGGATACTGCTTAATGTGCCTACGCTGTTCGCTGCTGAGTAAAATCCATAATTTGCTCACATGGGGCAGAGGCTATTGAAAGCCAATGATAGCCCGTGGTCATAATAAATACTAACATGATGTTTAATTACATTTATGGAGCTGAAAGTGTGTTGTTTTGTCTCTAGGCTGGCGAAACTGATTGCCCTCGTGATAAATTCAATTTAAACAATTAAAAAAAATGACACCACATCACACGGTTGCTTTAATAGGGGAAAAAATCTCTTTTTTCATGGGTAAAATACAAATTACTTTCCCACACCACCATCGCTGTCCTCTACATCTACACCCCTTTATATCCTTTATACACGGTGACACCATCACTGTCCTCTACATCTACACCCCTTTTCACCGCTTCCGGTGTGGGAAGATGGCGGCGCGAATTCACGTTTGCAGCGGCCTCACCCAGTACTGTCCGTGCAGTGTCTTTGTCCACATCTGCGTCTAAGTTTGTGTCTTCATTTGATGGCTGGGAGAGCTGGCGCTGGATTGGCTGGGAGAGCTTGGTCTGCTGCATCCTATGGGCCCAGGGACCACGGCCCTGCTTGGAGCTGCGCCTGAAGCGGAAACACCGAGGGCGGTCTGACAGGACGCAGAAGCGGGGCAGGCTAAGCTAACTGCTAGCCCATGCAGACCGGCAGTTCCGATAACGCTGAGGGCGGTCTGGCGGTGACCTCACTTAGCGTTGACTGTTTTTGGTGTCGTCATGTGGAGTGCGGGGAAGTGTGTCGAGGGTGTCTGGCTGGGAGAGCTAGCATTGGATCGGCTGGGGGAGCCTGGTCTGCTGCGTCTGGTGGGCCCAAGGACCATGGCCCTACCCGGAGCTGCGCCCAAACAGGAAACATCGTGGGCATTCTGACAGGATGCGTAAGCAGGGCAGGCTAAGCTAACTGCTAGCCCATGCCGACTGGCAGTTCCAACAGTCATCCTGGCTGGCGTTCGTTCTCTTGGACAGTGATTTTTTTTGTTGCTTAGTTTGGATATATGTGTAGTGTGGATATACATATGTGTTAGCGTGGATATATGTCAAAGCCCAGGAGGCATCTGATTAGGATGCCTCCTGGGGGCCTTCCTTTGGAGGTTTACCGGGCACGGCATGGGAACGCCTTGGGATCCCCCGGGAGAAGCTGGAGGGTGTTGATGGGGAGAGGGACGTCTGGAGTGCCCTACTCAGCTTGCTGCCACCGCGACCCGACCCCGGAGGAGCGGCTGAAGATGAGATGAGATGGATATATGTGTTTAGTTTGGATATGTGTGTTCTTGTAGTTTTTGGATATGTCTTTTTGTCTTTGTGTTGCACTGCTTCGGGCTGGGAACGTTATTTCGTTTCATTTCCTGTATGCAAGTACATGAAGTGAAATGACAAATAAAGTGTTCCTGACCCCTGATTATATCCTTTATACATGGACACCTCCATCACTGACCTCTACATCTACACCTCTTTATATCATTTTTATCAGTGTTGATACAGGGAGATAGACATACTAAGTGTGTACTGTGTGGGCTGAGGACATCACTACATCACTGTAGTGTATACATACACACATACGCATGCAAACACACACACATTTACATATCGCTTATGACATATATAAGATACACATTCGTATCCAATATGTTTTGATGTTAAATTATTTATTTGGGGGGGGAGCCCCGTTATCAGAATATCTTATGTAAGACAATGTCATACTCACAGGTCTTAGTTTGACCACTAACTTTAGCCGTGCCCGGTCATGGCTAGTCCAGGCAAGCTGTCATCCTTTTCAGGTCAGAATAAACCTCCTTTTGTGTGAACCTGTAAGTGCTTGATAAACCCAATAACATGAGTTTCCTGCAGCACGCGCTCGTCTTGAAGTAGCCAACCAATAGCCTGGTTGCTGCCGAGCGTCCCCTCGGCTGAGCGTCGGACACAATCTCACGCTACGTCTTATTTTCATGAAGAGCTGGTTCTTGTCGAGCGCTCGCTTTTGAGGCCATTACAAAGCTTATTCTTGAATTGACAAAAACGCCGCGTTGTTGTGAAAGTGCTGTTTAAAATGCACGACAGAATGAGGCGCTCGTTGCCCTGAGAATTGCGTCGACAATACTCGCGGTCAACCAAGATAGGGGCTGGAAGATCTCGAATGAATAGCAAACATGTCTGTGACTGTTCTCATTCATCCGGGTCATGGTTCTCCAAAGGAGCTGAATCAAGTGCAGCTGGACTTGGTATATATCCGTGATGACGTTTCGCCTCTCATCCAAGAGGCTTCCTCAGTTCGTGCCTTTCTGACTAGACCAAGCTAGTCTGACTGGCTGGTGATGATGAGACTCAGTATTTATCCTCTAGGTCTAGGAGTCGTTGTCAGAGCCATAGGTATGCGTGGCTCTTTTGTGTACCCATGTTATGGCCGCGCCCGTCGTTATCGGAGCTATTGATATGCGTGGCTCTCCTGTGGTCTCATCACCAGCCAGTCAGACTAGCTTGGTCTAGTCAGAAAGGCACGAACTGAGGAAGCCTCTTGGATGAGAGGCGAAGCGTCTTCACGGATACCAAGTCCAGTTGCACTTGATTCAACTCCTTTGGATAATGAATAGCAAAGTGATCCAAAACCTTGTTGAACCAGATGAATGACCTGAACTGGGTCCCAATGAAACTGGTTTGGCTGCACAGCCTCATCGGGTATTCCGTGTCAATAACAAGTGATGACTGTGGGAAAGGCACGGCTTATTCGTTTGTTGCAAGGACTGGGTAGGCGCTCGACACAGGAAGAAGCAGCGGTTGCAACTGAAACAGAGAACAAAGCCTGACTCAGCTGATGCCACGTTAGCCATCCGAAATCATTTCTGCAAGAACGTCTCAATAACCATTCAGAGGTGTCTGAATTACATGCGAAACCCTTGAGCAACCCTTGATTCGGCGTACTACTGTATTATTCATGCTTTGCTCTTCTTTTTTTTTTGCATGGGAGTTGTGCTTCTCAGTTCAAGGCGGCGTCTCTTCCCCCCGCTTCTCTGGATGAGAAGCGGGGGAGAATGACAATCAGAACATTTCCACAGTTGAAGCAAATTACTGGAATGATCCACACAAGAGATCACACCACCACGAGACATGACAGAAATTCAATCAGCAAGTCTAATTTTGTGCTCATCATGGATGGCTCCCCTGCAGTAGTCACAATGTCCTGTCTGCGCCAGGTTTGGAACAAAGTAATTAGAAAAATGTCTCGGCGTTGGAGAAGATAATGGGGTCTCTGGATCGCTATCTTTTTTAAAGCTGATACTTATTCCAGGACTTCTTTTTTCTCTCTCTCTGTCATCCCAGTTCTTTATGGATATAAGTGTGAGCTGTTGAGAGAGAGAATATGTTATCCTCTTTATCCAGGCGTTTCCACATAGACACAAAGGCCCTCTCTACGGTGTACAGTTTATCCCCTCACCTTCATATTGCCTTGAATGAAAATGATTGTTGCGTGTCCGTCCCAAAAGACCGCCGGCTGCATCAGCGGACAGACCTCTCCTCTCCTGACAGCTTCGCCTTCCCTTTGTTTCTTTTTTGAAACCTCCTCCTGTGTCAGGTGGTCAAAAGTGTCACACCGTCACAGTCGCCTCCAACCTTTGTCTAGGTCCATCACCCCAGAACACACTTGCGAAGGGTTGTTTCCTCTTTCTCCCCCTCTGTATCCGGCCAATTACCCGACTCTTCCGAGCCGTCCCAGTCGCTGCTCCGCCCCCTCTGCCAATCCGGGGAGAGCTGCAGACTACCACATGCCTCCTCCGATGCATGTGCAGTCGCCAGCCGCTTCTTTTCACCTGACGGTGAGGAGTTTCGCCAGGGGGACGTAGCGCGTGGAAGGATCACGCTACCCCCCCCCCAGTTCCCCCTCCCCCCTGAACATGCGCCCCGACCGACCAGAGGAGGCGCTAGTGCAGCGACCAGGACACATACCCACATCCGGCTTCCCACCCGCAGACACGGCCGATTGTGTCTGTAGGGACGCCCGACCAAGCCGAAGGTAGCACCGGGGATTCGATCTGGCGATCCCCAATACACCGTTACGCTACCCGGACGCCTCCTGTTGTTTTTTTGTTGTTCTTGTTTTGTTTCTTTTTATGCAAAAAGATCGATAGGAGAAAGGGGAGATCATTATTAATTAACGCAGAGCGAGATCGAATAACAGATACTCATTTTCATCATTCTGTAAACACACACACACACACACACACACACACACACACACACACGAGAGTGAAATACCAGCTGACCCTCTAGCCGAGCCGTTTCATGCGCCGTGGATGGGAATTAAACAAGACCGCGTACACGTCCCAAAATATTCCCGATGACCTGTTCAAGCCAGATGTGTTGTGACCTTTGCCAGTGGTCTGACAACTGACCCAGCGTTCTCCTGCTCCGTTTCCATCACTTCTCATTTTTTCCATCGCGCTTCCCCAGCTCCCTTTTATGCAGTGAGTGGACGTGTGTGTGGCAGGCGAGGTGTGGCGTGAAGGCGGCGGTGACCCTTCCGCTTAATGATACACTTGCCCAGTTCACCTGTGTGTGTGTGTGTGTGTGTGTGTGTGTGTGTGTGTGTGTGTGTGTGTGTGTGTGTGTGTGTGTGTGTGTGTGTGTGTGTGTGTGTGTGTGTGTGTGTGTGTGTGTGTGTGTGTGATTGAGACTACAGCCCTGACACGGCTTATAAGACGTGGCTCATAGCTGCCTGGGAGAAATGCTGAACCGCTGATTTCATTCCTCGCAGGGGAACTGGTGAAAGTTTGCGGGCCGTCCATGAAAAAAAAGGAGGGAACTTTGAATCTTTTCGGAGGCTTCGCTGAACTGCCCTTGCTTAATGGAAGTCTGTGCTGTGTCCGGAAGACCCGGTTGCTCCGCTTGTCCCCGCAGAGAGTGTCTGAAACGTTTCCAGTTCAGCGCTGAAGTGTTTACAAGTCGTCATGGAAAGACGCTCGTAATCCCCGGCCGGCGCTGAGGACCGCTGCAAGACCGGCAGAGAAATCACGAGCGTGACACGCGCCGCTCTGAAAACAACCATTTATAAACTGTCACTTGATAGAAATTTAGGGATTGCCCTTTCAATGCCGCTTCCGCCGGCAAAGGCAATTTCCTGTGGAAACGTGGCAGTAAATATGGTCTTATTGTGCTGAGGTGGCAACGTCACACTGCCGTGCTGTTTGGAAGCCGGCGTGAGTTATCGGACAGTTTCCGCCTTCTATACAGCGACTGAGATGTGGAATCCTGCGCTGTCAACGAGCCTTTGGTGCGATATAATTATGCAAGACCCCCGAGATGATCTCCAACTAGCAACGTGAGAGAATACATAAAATCTCAAGTTTCAAAATAAAAGTTGTTTAAAGTTGAATTGATTGATTGATTGATTGATTGATTGGTCGATTGATTGGTCGATTGATTGATTGGGAGAAAATATAAGTACACTTAATCTTCATTGTGAAATTTTAAGAATCACTACTGGACATGGGATGTCCAAAAAGGGCATTTTCGGGGCGTCCGGGTAGCGTAGCGGTCTATTCCGTTGCCTACCAGCACGTGGATCACTGGTTCAAATCCCCGTGTTACCTCCAGCTTAGTCGGGTGTCCCTACAGACACCGTGTCTGCGGGTGGGAAGCTGAATGTGGGTATGTGCCCTGGTCGCTGCACTAGCGCCTCCTCTGGTCGATCGGGGCGCCTGTTCTGGGGGGGGGGTAGCGTGTTCTCCCACACGCCACGTCCCCCTGGTGAAACTCCTCACTGACTGGTGGAAAGAAACGGCTGGCGACTCCACACGTATCGAAGGAGGCATGTCTGCAGCCCTCCCCGGATCGGCAGAGGGGGGTGGAGCAGCGACCGGGACGGCTCGGAGGAGTGGGGTAATTGGCCAAATACAGTTGGGGAGAAAAGGGGGTGGGGGATGCATTTTCTCTTCCTGGGATCCGTGAAAGATGTGTGCATTTTGCCATGCCTGACGACTGTGATGGTTTCTATACCTTCTCCTTTCTTTCTTCTCTTTCCATCTTCCCAGTTAGACCAGTTCGACAGATGGCGTTTGATAGGTCAAAACATTCTGCTCAAGCGATGAATTCTCCACCAGTGTGGCAGTATTCAGCTTGTAATTGCTACAAGTTACAGCAGACACGTACGTACAACGTAGCGGATTTTCTCTGGGGCACTTTACTGTACAAATCTCTGATGTGGGTTCGACGGGGCTGTTAAATCGTTTGCGTTTGACTGTTACATCATGAAAGGAAAAGTAAGCTGTAAATGCCCCCCTCAATGGCGTGTAATCCTTGTGAATTTGGAGGTTATGAGCGTCATGTATGACAGACGGGGCATGCAAAATGCTGAAAGGAGGCGATAAGGTTGGAACAGCATTTTAGCCTCAGTTCTCCCCATCTGACTCCCGTGTAAAAAACAGATGAACCAAGAGGACGTCCGTTTTGTTTTGGATTGCCTGCAAGGACACTACAGATGACAGCGATCCCGTCTGATAGTTCTCAGTGACCATGGGTCAGTCAAGGATGTTCCTAATGTTGCGTTCCGATAAAGTAAAACGATTGTTTTGTGGTGAGAAAGTCACGATGTTGTGGCTGGATGCTGTGATCTTTTGTATTTTATCTAAGCCTATGTAATTTTTTTTCACATAGTGACAGACCGAGTACCCCCCCCCTCCTTCATTTCACTGCATGTTTTGCTTTGTATTTCTGTGCGTGTGACAAATAAAGTATTTGAACTGAAGTTGGTACAAAAGCACCGTGTCTCAAACTCACCTTAAGGCAGGGGTGTCCAACTCCAGGCCTCGAGGGCCGCAGTGTCTGCAGGTATTTGTTGCAACCGTGCACTGCACCACCTGATCTCACTAATTGGCTCACCTCCTGGATCAAGCAGGGAAAGGAACTAGTTTAATCAGGTGGTGTAGTGCACGGTTGCAACAAATACCTGCAGACACTGCGGCCCTCGAGGCCTGGAGTTGGACACCCCTGCCTTAAGTGTTTGAAAGAATGTCCCGGCGCCCCCGCTCGCTATCATTTCCTCCGTGTTGGCTGCTTGTCATGTTCGGCACAAAGTAGACAAGTGGACTAAACATCAGCCCGAGTGAGACAGAGTATATAAAAGGCTGCACCAGACGTTCAGACAAGTACACGTAGTTACTCCTTCGAGACTCAGCCAGCTACCTGACTCACCTATTTATAAATACTTCATAAAATCCTCAATGGCCGCGTGTGTGCTTCAATGGTGTGGAAACAACGTGCTTTTCTTCCTCGGTCTCCGAGCAACCTTATGGCGCATCTCGGTATCCCCCTGCAAGTCATGTGTGACTGTATATACAAAGCGCTCCAACGCGTTACTTGCTTATGTCTGCACAATAAAAGGAAACGAGAGCCGATGAATCTAAATCTAGTGGCCCCTGCAGCTGCTCAAGGGGGGCTAAAATAAATGAATGGGACACCAGCCTGTGGCAAACACCACAAACCCCTTGGAGAATGACTGAGGGCGCCGAGGGCAGGGTCTTTGTACTCGGGGCCACAACGCCGTGAGCGCTCCCCTCTGGCTCCCCCTGCTCCTCTGTCTCCAGAGCCCAGATAATATCTGCTGGGAGACAGATTAGGGAGAAAATCTGATGCGCCGAAGCAACCAGTGATTCCTCTGGGACAGGAAAGCGGCTGTTTTAATGTCAGCTCTTCTCAGGAGTCTCCCCGACAAAAGGAACAATGTCCACTATTTAAAGATGTCTCCAAGCCGTCCTGCGGGATAGGAGGCAGGCAGGCAGGGGAACCACGCGCTTCTGAAGGCAAGGCATCATCGTCACTCAGGAATCAGGAGCACTTTGTCGTTTCATTTCATGCGCTTGCGCACATGAAACGAAACGAAAGATCGTTTCCCCCAGCCCACAGCAGTGCAACACAAAGACATTTGTAATTTGTGATGTTGGGCTATACAAATGAAATTGACTTGACTTGACAAAAACACATCCAAAAACTACAAGAACTACAAGAGCACATATATCCAAACTAACACTTATATCTGTAAAAACAAAAATCACTCCAGGAGAACGAACGCCAGCCAGGGTGACTGTCGGAACTGCCGGTCTGCACGGGCTAGCCGTTAGCTTAGCCTTAGCTTCTGCGTCCTGTCAGACCGCCCTCGGTGTTACCTCTTCGGGCACAGCTCCAGGCAGGGCCGTGGTCCCCGGGCCCACAGGACACAGCAGACCAAGCTCTCCTAGCCGATACAACGCCAGCTCTCCCGGCCATCAAACGAAGACAGTGCACGGGCGGTACTGGGTGAGGCCGCCGCAAACGTGAATTCGCGCCGCCATCTTCCCACACCGGAAGGAGAAAATGTTGTGTTCATAACATAACATATTTATGTTTTGGAAAGTGGAAAACGTTGCTTTCGGAAGTAATGGGGTATGTTTTCTCATACTTGACAGTAACACAAGTTAATTACCACCTTGGTGAACACGGACTGGTGAATGAAGTTTGAATGAGATGGTATGATACGTGAGGAAAGGTATATGAGCAACGGAGGCCGAAAGGATGCCGGGTACGAAGGTAATTTGAATACCCTGCAGCGGGCTGGGTCTCAACTTTCCTTCTAAGCCACTTAGTATCAAACCTTGAGCATGACCTGCTGCCACCCCCTCTGAAGGTGAAACACAGTCCATTACCACATTATCTGAAATGGTAATAAAACTTTACAGCCATGACACCCCCCATTTATCAGGCGGTCACCTCTGGGCTAGAGGCCTGGCGAAAAAACATCTGTCCTCCCGATGACCGCCTCAAAGCTCGATTAAAGTCTCGCCGTCTTGTCTTGTCAAAAGCTGGTGCCTTTGTTGGAGTGGAAGCGAGTCAGTATTCACAACAGACCGCGAGGCAACCTTCATATCGCTACAACTTCAGAGAATACCACTGACACCCCCCCCCCATCCAGCCCCCGCCCACGTTAACTGCGTTGGCGCATCTACAGTGCACTTCATCCAGCCAGGTAATTAGCGTTCATCCAAACCGTCACTCTGGCACATGATCACATGTCTTGGAGTCACAGGATTTACAATATGAAGCTGACAACCAAATTGCTCGAGCATAAAAATCGGGGCGATTAATTCTAATTTATCTGTAACAAAGGCTCATTAACTGCACCTGTAGGCAACACGTCTCCTGTCAGATTGTCTTCCGGAGAACCGAGAGGACACAGGGGCGGATTTCCAACAGGGTGAAAATTAATTTCAAGCATTTAGATCCCTTTAAAGCTTAGCTGCACACTACTGTTGCACATAAAGTGTAGAGTTGTCATAGAGATCCACCAAAATAATAAAAACTGTCGTTACATCAATGGAGACATGCATGTTAGGGTTAATCCTCCTGCCTGTGCCCCTGAGCAAGGCAACGGGAAGAAATAACTGGAGTTGGTCCCCGGGTGCTGCACGGCGGCTGCCCGCTGCTGCTAGCTGCACAGCTAGGATGGGTTAAAAGCATAGAGTGCATTTCATTTGTATGTGTGTACAAAATTACTAATAAGGAGTATTCTATTCTATTCTAATATTAATGTGCAAATAATTTGTGTATGTTTCCCTTTGCACCAAAATTCCTCAAAGGGGGTCCGCGGTGGTGTAGCGGTCTAAGCATCTGCTTTGCGTCGATGCAGTTGTCCACTGGGGACCGGGGTTCGCGCCCCGGTCTCGTCAGATCCGACTATGGCCGGACTCGATGAAGCAGCAATAATTGGCTGCGCTGTCTTCGGGAGGGGGGCGGAGTCGGCTTGTGTTCGTCACATGAATGCGTCTCTGTGTGTGTCGGAAAAGCAGTGGTTCGGCCTGGAGTCGCCTTGTCACGGAAGTGGCGAGGCAGTCTCCTTCGAGACGCCGGCCGGAGAGATGCAGATGGCGAACGCATGCAGAACGAGGGTGGGTGTTTAAACTAAAACAGGGATCGATTGGCCACTAAATTGGGAGAAAAAAGGGAAGAATCTGAAATCAATTTAAAAAAAAAAAGTCCTCAAAGGAAGAGGCGCCTACCGCTGTAATACAAGCAGGCCCCTGTATTGTTTGTATCACGTGTTCTTCCAGCAGGTGCACGAGGGTGACTTACTGCACATCGCTGCAGACAAACACAAAGAAGAAGGAGAAAACAACATGTCCACCGGAGAATGCTTTGTTTAGACTCATTGATGGAATTGACAGAAATTCAACCATTCGGTTTTATTTTGCCAATTTAGCCATTTCATCAATTTACTTCTAAATCCACGAGTCCATTTTTGTTACAAATAAAAATACAAATATTCAAATTTTTCAAATATAATTATTGATCCCCCCGCAACCCTGAAAGCAGGATAAGCGGTTCAGATAATGGATGGATGGATGGAATTATTAATCCTTCTGTTGTCTTACCGGTCAAAAAGGGCCCATAATAGTGTTTAGCAGCAGAGAAAAGACTCTAAATGATCTTTTTTCAACCTGAAATTTGAGTGACCCCAACCTTGGAAAAAGTGAAACATTTTTGTTCACATTTCCATGAAAGCTGTGCACCACTAGGGTACTAAGATTGTCTTGGGTCATGTTCGACCCTATACAAACGAGTGGTGCCCACTGGTTAAATGCAGTCTTTCTGCACCGTGAAGGGGGAAAACCCAGGTTGTCACAAAGTTTGCAATCAATGACAGGTTGTTTCTTCATGCAAAATAGATTTGGGCTTTAAAATTAAATTGAGTTGCTTAAATTTAGAGGTTTAATGAAGGCGGGTCATAAATGACCCCAAGACAATGGCAGCATACAGAATGTGTGGACAACACAAGGGTTAAGCATTTACTGGGTTAATCGCAGGCTAGCAATCGCTACAACAGTGTACCAGCATTTGACATGATGACCAGTGAAATAGCAACTAGCATGCTGTCACGTCTGCAGTACGCCTCAAAGATTGGCCCGCAAACCGGATGTACCACTTGAGCACCATGGCTCTTTATACGCCAGCGGCACTCACTGTAAAGGCGGCAGCGCTCCTCTGGCTGGGAGGGCCCGGCTGGAGAACCAGGGGGAGAATTACAGCTGCACAGCCTCACTGTTATGACAGCGACAAGAGCTTTTCTGCAGATGTGGCTCGGCAGCACAAATGCCATTTCATCTGGAGCAGAAGGTCAAACGTATCCGTCTCCCTTGTTTTTAATATAGGTGAACAAATGCGCGGCAACTAAAAGGTCATCAATTGACGAAAGACTAACATTGGCCGGAAGACATAAGGCGAGACCACTAAGTGCTTGAAATGTAGTTGCGCGCCGTGCCCTTCCGAGCCTGGGCTGCGAAATGATAAGCCTTTAATTAGAATGTTAAATTAATGAATTTCTCAGGTAATAAACATAATTAGCAGGTGTCAGAGATGAGAGCTGATTAATCATTATCTACTTTAATTAGCCCAGGGGTGACCTAGGAAGAGTTATGTTTATTGCAGTATTACCTTTATCGACAGTTAAGAAATAAATTAAGAAATATGGTGCGGCGGTGCATTAATTTTTTATCGCCAGACCGGCCGCCTCCTCTTTGCTGCCTAGATTTTTTTGCAGAGAACAAAGGCAGCAGCAGCCTGGCATATTACGAGGGTTTTTAGTTTGTCTGAATATGTCCAAGGTAAGTCTATTGCTTTATATATTTATTTTGTTTCCTTGCACAGTATCCTAAACGAGGCTAACACAGAGGTCCCCCGAGGTGCGGCCAAGTGGAGACGAGGCGTCTCCCTGCTCGCCATGTGAATAATTCATGAAGGATGTGGAGACATGGGTTAGAGATGCTGCCAATAACTGCCGAGGCCCTGCCCACCTCCGCGGCTGCTGCTGCTGCTGCCCTTTCACCGCGACCTTTGGGAAGTGGATTCCCACGACGCCGGAGCCAGTGGTACTCCAGAAACCTCCAACGACGAAATGAGAAAATAAAACAGATGCTGCGTGTCACACAATTTGGGCAAGTCTTTTTGTTGTGTAACTGTGGCGGTTTGCTTGTTTGTCGTGTGCTCTTGTTTATTGGAGTTGATAAAAAAAAAAAACACCCAACCAGGGCAAGCAAACCCCCCTCGGAGAGATAAAAGATGATATTTTGTGTTGCGTTTCAAACTCCCTGATGAGAGTTGCATCTCGGCCCATAGCAGATCTGCTGGCTTTTAGTGACTGTTTTAGCATCAAAACATTCTCTCTACTTCACCATCATCGCTGATAAATCACCAATAATCCATTTCTACTGAGTTACGCTAGGTGACTTTATTTTCTTTTTTTTTTTAATCAGTGAGAAGATCAGCTTGGAGGAAAGCCCAAACCGAAAATCCAGCCGTTCATCATGACGACTGCTGAGCTAAATGTGACCACAGTTTAAGAGGTGGGAGGGCTGTGGGCATCCTGGTAGCATAGCAGTCTATTCCGTTGCCTACCAACATGGGGATCGCCGGTTTGAATCCTTGTATTACCTCCGGCCTGGTCGGGCGTCCCTACGGAGACAATTAGCCGTGTCTGCGGGTGGGAAGCCAGATGTGGGTGTGAGTCCTGGTCGCTGCACTAGCGCCTCCTCTGTTCGGTTGGGGCGCCTATTTGGGGGGGGAAGGGGGAACTGGGGGGGGAATAGTGTGATCCTCCCATGCACTATGCCCCCCCTGGCAAAACTCCTCACTGTCAGGTGAAAAGAAGTGACTGGCGACTCCACATACAGTGCATCCGGAAAGTATTCACACTCCTTCACTTTCCCCACATTTTGTTATGTTACAGCCTTATTCCAAAATGGATTAAATTCCTTTTTTTTCTCATCAATCTACACACAATACCCCATAATGACAAAGTGAAAAAGGTTTTGTGGAAATTTTTGCAAATTTATTAAAAATAAAAAACTGGAATATGGCATGTACATAAGTATTCACACCCTTTGCTATGACACTCAAAATTGAGCTCAGGTTCATCCTGTTTCCACTGATCATCCTTGAGATGTTTCTACATCTTGATTGGAGTCGACCTGTAGTAAAATCAATTGATTGGACATGATTTGGAAAGGCACACACCTGTCTATATTGGGTCCCACTGTTGACAGTGCATGTCAAGAGCAGAAACCAAGCCATGAAGTCAAAGGAATTGTCTGTGGACCTCCGAGACAGGATTGTATCGAGGCACAGATCTGGGGAAGGGTACACAAAAATTTCTACAGCTTTGAAGGTCCCGAAGAGCACAGTGGTCTCCATCATTCGTAAATGGAAGAAGTTTGGATCCACCAGGACTCTTCCTAGAGCTGGCCGCCCAGCCAAACTGAGCAATCGGGGGGGAAAAGGGCCTTGGTCAGGGAGGTGACCAAGAACGTGATGGTCACTCTGACAGAGCTCCAGCATTCCTCTGTGGAGATGGGAGAACCTTCCAGAAGGACAACCATCTCTGCAGCACTCCACCAATCAGGCCTTTATGGTAGAGTGGGCAGACAGAAGCCTCTGCTCAGTAAAAGGCACATGACAGCCCGCTTGGAGTTTGCCAGAAAGCACCTAAAGGACTCTCAGACCATGAGAAACAAGACGCTCTGGTCTGATGAAACCAAGTTTGAACTCTTTGGCCTGAATGCCAAACGTCACATCTGGAGGAAACCAGGCACCTCTCATCACCTTGCTAATACCATCCCTACAGTGAAGCATGGTGGTGGCAGCATGTTTTTCTGTGGCAGGAACTGGGAGACTAGTCAGGATCGAGGGAAAGATGAATGGAGCAAAGTACAGAGAGATCCTTGATGAAAACCTGCTCCAGAGCACTCAGGACCTCAGACTAGGGCGAAGGTTTACCTTTCAACACGACAATGACCCTAAGCACACAGCCAAGACAACGAAGGAGTGGCTTCGGGACAAGTCTGTGAATGAGTGGCCCAGCCAGAGCCCAGACTTGAGCCCCATTGAACATCTCTGCAAAGACCTGAAAATAGCTGTGCAGCGACGCTCCCCATCTAACCTTACAGAGCTCGAGAGGATCTGCAGAGAAGAATGGGAGAAATACCCCAAATATAGGTGTGCCAAGCTTGTAGCTTCATACCCAAGAAGACTTGAGGCTGTAATCGCTGCCAAGGGTGCCTCAACCAAGTACTGAGTAAAGGGTGTGAATACTTATGCACATGCAATATTTCAGTTTTTTATTTTTAATACATTTCTACAAAACCTTTTTCGCATTGTCATTATGGGGTATTGTGTGTAGATTGATGAGGAAAAAAAAGGAATTTAATCCATTTTGGAATAAGGCTGTAACATAACAAAATGTGGGGAAAGTAAAGGGGTGTGAATACGTTCCGGATGCACTGTATATCGGAAGAGGCATGTGATGGTCTGTAGCCCTCCCCGGATCAGCAGAGGGGGTGGAGGAGCGACTGGAACAGCACGGAGGAGTGGGGTAATTGGCAAAATACAATTGGGGAGGGAAACAAAGGGGGGGGGTGGGAGGGCTGAGATACATTGTAAAGGATTAATAATATCCATATATACATGAAAGCAAAGGTCAACATTTGTCCAACACTGACTCTAGGATGTCTTCTATATGGATGTCATCTTAAAGTTTAATTTTTTAGTACCATGAAGTCTACCATGACTTATTTGAATTAATATTCCTACCCGTGTTTTATTTAGCTAGGATCCAGTCCTGCTCAGTGTGGCGGTACGGCATGCATGCATGCAGGCTGTAGACTATAGTTTAAATTTTAACTTATTTAAAAAAAAAATCTATCTTGTGCTTTTACTTTAGCACTGGTTTTGCTCTTAGATGCTTGTTTAGAGAGAAGATGCACTTATGACCTCTGATGACTAGTAGTTCTCCTGATTTCCTACGTTAAATGCACTTATTGTAAGTCGCTTTGGATAAAAGCGTCGCCTAACTGACTGTAATGTAATGTAATGTAATAGTTCATCTCTGTCTGGTAGCCACTGGGCCGTCAACACCAAACAATATTTCTGTGTGCACTTGCAGCGAAACTAACACCAAGCGGTTCAGACAGAAATCAGAGCAAACATGACCAGTCATTTGGAGCCTGCATAAGGACTAATGTGGACTGGCCATTTTGTGTGGTGGTCTGTTTGATGATCAATAATAAACAGTCCTGTGTCTGAGTAAACTATGTGTTCCCCGCTCATCTATCTATCTGTTACACTCCGATTAAACATTCAACTATACCCTGTTGTATGAAGTTGAGGCCGTCATAAACAGCAGGCCCATTTCAAAGGCATCTTCAGACCGCAATCATTTAGAGGCCTTAATGCCCAACCACTTGGTCAAGCCCAAGCTACCACCAGGAGTATTCGGCAAGTATGACTGGTATGCTAACCGCAGGTGGAGGCAAGTCCAGTACTTCGCGGACGTCTTCTGGAAATGCTGGTGCCGATGATACTTCACTCAGCTCCAAGAACGTCAACTACGGTCCAGACCTGGAAGAAAATTCAGTGACATGGTGCTGATTGTGGATGACACATCACCCAGAAATTCATGGCCACTTGGAAGAATCGTGGAGACTTTTCCTGACAAAGGCCTTGTTTTTCAAGTGAAAGTTCAGACCAAGACCAACAAAAGAACTTTAGTCGCCCAGTAACGAAGCTATATGTCTGAAAGAATTTGAGGATAATGACCTGTACTAAAGCCATATCCTCATTTGTGAGGTGGCGAAGACATTTCTTAGAATTGGTACACAACTATGTTGGCATTTAGGCTCCTTTAACTTAAATTAAAATTTCTGAGTAAGTGGAGTGGTAATGTAGGAGCCTAAATGCAGTTTATTGATATAAATATTGGACTGGCATGCAGTGATTTAGTTAATATATACAATGATGCAGTAAGTTGTTTTATTCCTTGCATTTAAAAGGTTTGAATAATTTAAAGTGTACTATAAGATCTCATTTATGCTGCATTGGTCATTACAAATGGGTGACTTGAATTGTTACTCTTTAAATCGTTAAATGTTTTGTGTAAATTGTGTAAACACAACATCCATTGCACATTGTGTGTCTTAGGAGAGATCCCTCTGTTGATCTCCCTGAGGTTTCTTCCCATTTTTTTCTCCCTGTTAAAGGTTTGTTTTTGTTTTTTTGTTTTTAGGGAGTTTTTCCTTATCTGTTGAGAGGGTCCAAGGACAGGATGTTGTGTTGCTGAAAAGCCCACTGAGGCAAATTTGTGATATTGGGCTATATAAATAGAATCGACTTGACTTCCTAGTAACTGTGCGCATCTTTAATTGTCATTTGATACTGTGGTGAGGAGAGCTGGAGAAGAACCGTGGGGTGGAGTTAGAGTGGAGCCAGTTTTGTGACCTCTCGGCCTCGTTTTCTTAACCTTTTCTCGCTAATGGACGATCGTTCTGTAAAAAATTTCTTGTTTCGAAAAAAACAAACATCCACAGGACCACTGAAGTTTTGTTTTTTGCTTGTTTTTGTTTTTGTTTGTTTTGTTTGTGGATATGGGCAAGTCGTAGGCATGTCAAGCTAAAGCTTCATTCTTTGGAAACCTACATTAATAGTCAAACAAGCTCTGCACGGATTAATTGAATTTGGAACGACCTGACTTCAAATGGACTACCAAAGAAGGAAAACTGCACAGACATCACGGTGGTTTTGAGAAAAGATGACTAAGTATGTTTCCTTGCTTTGGCACGGATTGCTAATTGAAGAAAGCCAACACAAGTTCCTGGACTGTGGTCCTGAGTGTGTGTAGTCATTGCATATGCAAGTGAACACAGACACTTGTTAGCTTGCATCCAAGTAAAGTGCCATCGACGCATGTATGAACTGTTTGACACATTTTCAAACAAAACTATGGACTGTGGAATAGTCAGTGGACTTTGAGATAGTAATGCACTTAAAAAGAAATGAAAATGGGTATTCACCCAAGTATGAGAATGTATGAAAAGAGTTCCAGTCTGTAAAGTTTCACATAGAAAGAAAACTAAGAGTTCTAGTTTGTAATGTTGCATTTAAATTGGACACAGTAAGGGATCCAGTCTGTATTGTTACACTTAATGATAGATATTACAATCCCCAATTCTAACCATCACTACAGGTTATGGGTCAATGTTTTTGTAAAGCGCTTTGAGTGGCTGTTGCAGCTAGAAAAGCGCTATATAAAATGTAACTTGATTGATTGATTGATTGATTGATTGATTGATTGATTGATTGATTGATTGATTGATTGATTGATTGATTGATTGAACGAACTGTAGCTCAGTCTAATTATCAGCTGGACTTGACTTAGATTCACTTGTAAAACCAACTTCACACCGAGTGTAAAATGACAAAATATCTACAGTGGTGCTTGAAAGTTTGTGAACCCTTTAGAATATTCCATATTTCTGCAGAAATATGACATAAAACATCATCAGATTTCCACACAAGTCCTAAAGTAGTAGATAAAGAGAACCCAGTTAAACAAATGAGACAAAAATATTATACTTGATCATTTATTTATTGAGGAAAATGATCCAGTATTACATATCTGTGAGTGGCAAAAGTATGTGGACCTTTGCTTTCAGTATCTGGTGTGACCCCCCCCCCCTTGTGCAACAATAACTGCAACTAAATGATTCTGGTAACTGTTGATCAGTCCTGCACATCGGCTTGGAGGAATTTTAGCCCATTTCTCTGTACAGAACAGCTTCAACTCTGGGATGTTGGTGGGTTTTCTCACATGAACTATTAGCTTCAGCTCCTTCCACAACATTTCGATTGGATTAAGGTTGACTTTGACTTGGCCATTCCAAAACATTAACTTATCCTTCTTTAACCATTCTTTGGTAGAACGACTTGTGTGCTTAGGGTCGTTGTCTTGCTGCTTGACCCACGTTCTCTTGAGATTCAATTCACGGACAGATGTCCTGACATTTTCCTTAAGGATTCACTTGTATAATTCAGAATTTTTCCATCAATGATGGCAAGCCATCCTGGCCCAGATGCAGCAAAAAAGATACTACCACCACCATGTTTCACAGATGGGATAAGGTTCTTATGCTGGAATGCAGTGTTTTCCTTTCTCCAAACATAATGCTTCTCATTAAAACCAAAAAGTTCTATTTTGGTCTCATCTGTCCACAAAATATTTTTCCAATACCCCTCTGGCTTGGCCACGTGATCTTTAGCAAATTGCAGACAGGCAGCAATGTTCTTTTTGGAGAGCAGTGGCTTTCTCCTTGCAACCCTGCCATGCACACCATTGTTGTTCAGTGTTCTCCTGATGGAGGACTCATGAACATTAACATTAGCCAATGTGAGAGAGGCCTTTAGTTGCTTAGAAGTTACCCTGGGTTCCTTTGTGACCTGGCCGACTATTACACGCCTTGCTCTTGGAGTGATCTTTGATGGTCGACCACTCCTGTGGAGGGTAACAATGGCCTCTTTATCTACTTTTAGGACATGTGTGAAAATCTGATGATGTTTTAGGTCATATTTATGCAGAAATATAGAAAATTCTAAATGGTTCACAAACATTCAAGCACCACTGTACATCAGTGTGCCAGTTCCCATGCAAGCCTCTGTCTGTTTTTGGCATGTTGAATCCAAACTAAGCATTTTCAATTAAATTTTGTCTTCAAGTTTTCCTCCTTGCTTCTTACCACCTCTGCCGATCCGGGGAGGGCTGCAGACTACCACATGCCTCCTCCGATACACGTGGAGTCGCCAGCCGCTTCTTTTCCCCTGACAGTGAGGAGTTTCACCAAGGGGACATAACGCGTGGGAGGATCATGCTATTCCCCCTCCCCCGCCGAACAGGCGCCCCGACCGACCAGAGGAGGCGCTAGTGCGGCGACAAGGACACATACCAACCTCCGGCCAATTGTGTCTGTAGGGACGCCAGACCAAACCGAAGGTAACACGGGGATTCGAACCGCCGATCCCCATGTTAGTAGGCAACAGAATAGACAGTCACGCCACCCGAACGCCCTTTACTTTTTAAACAAAATGATAATATAAACAAAATCTACTGCTCTACCTACCTACATTAAACAGCAAGACCACACAATAAGAATTACTATGAGGAATACAATAAAAGAAGCCAAAAGTCTAAACAATGGAAATCGTCCAGTGTTTAATCCATGATCCAGCTCAGCACCCGTACAGAACAATATTTACATGGCTGATGATGTCTTGCAATATGTTCCTTTGCAGACAGATGTACCCTAGGTCAGACTTTAAGGATGTCTGTATTTAAACAGTATGAGGCAAATATTTAGAGAAAGCTTCCGCGGCATCCAGTGAGAGGCAGAGAAAGATGCAGTCACTCGGGACTGAATAAAAGACACCTGAGCTGTCAGAACAATTGGAAGGAATTGGCTGGAGCTGCAGCAAATGATGCTCCTGCGCTCCTCTGCAGCTGAGCCTCCGGAGAACTGCATGCAAGCAGAGACGTACAAGCCTTAATGCACGCACGCACGCACAGAGAGAGAGAGAGAGAGAGAGAGAGAGAGAGAGAGAGAGAGAGAGAGAGAGAGAGAGAGAGAGAGAGAGAGAGAGAGAGAGAGAGAGAGAGAGAGAGAGAGAGAGAGAGAGAGAGAGAGAGAGAGAGAGAGAGAGAGAGAGAGAGAAGTGAATGTTGGATGTTAATATCAGCTCAGTGTGAAGACGTACTCTTGAAAGAGAGCTGTGGTATCTCTTGGCACTGGAAATCCATCATATTAGCAGTCAATGAAATCAGTGTACCAGGTGGTGCACATGTTTCTTTCCAGCAAATTGGCAGCTTTACGTGATTTTCGAAGGAAAATACAAATAAACAAAGTCTTAATGACGATAGATTTAATAGTGCACTCAGAAATGAATAGCCGGAATCTGAGCCAACCATAGTTGTCAAGGCATTACTTGGCAACAATCTGTTTTTCCAAGTGTGCAACTGGGTGACTTTGACCTCTCTGGGCGAGACAAAGTGGACCAGTTCAAACCATTTCATGTTAGTGTAGCGATCATGAACGACTAGACTCGCTAGCCCTTGGCTAATGGGTAGGACCTCTTTAGTTGACCGGTTAGCGCAGTGACCCGAGTTCGCGTCCCGGCTGCGGCGGCCCCCTGAATTCGCTACATTGGTGTCAGAAATGGGATGGTGAGACCGTGAGGCCATCAGAAGCACGTGCGCCCAGAGGCGTGAGGGAGCTGATATGCTGAAGCGCGGGGACGCGCTTCCCGAAGGAGGGGGGTGGGGTAGTGTAACGATCACGAACGACTAGACTCGCTAACCCGGTGGCTAACCGGTCGGACCCTTTAGTCGACTGGTTAGCGCAGTCGCCCGTGGCGCGGGAGACCCGGGTTCGCGACCCGGCTGCGGCGGTTCGCGGCTGCCCCTGAATTAGCTACATTAGGATCTAGTCTTCTGAGTGCATTTCGATCATCCCCGAAGAGCAATAAATTAACAGCACAGTTTCATACAGCGGGGAAACGCTGGCCTTTAGGGACAATCCCCCTAACTTTGCTTGGCACGTGTATAGTTACGTTTTATCCCGAAAGGATGAGGTCGTTTGCTTTGCTGCAGTCCCCGCAGAGAGCGGGGAGACCGGTTCGCCATGCTCGGCACGGCTGCCCCTGCTTAGCTTGTCAGCTCAGCAACAGCTTTTATGAACGATGTTTTGAAAGCCAAGGAGCGGCAGTACAAAGTGTTTGAAAAAAGAGTCCAAGTGTATTCCGCGCTATATCTTCGCGTAACAGATTTATTTATAGCTAGTATAACAGGTACAGATGTTTTCCCAGGGCATCAAGCGGCTTCCTGAATCATTAGCATCGACAAGCTGCCGCCACATGAGAACAATGCGCTACAGCTGTGAGGAGGCAGCATCACGCTTTTCTGCCTCCAATCCAAGGTCGCCTGAATCTACATGAAACCGATTTGATACATTAAGATATTTCTTTTAAATGGGTGTTACATTTCTGTCGAACAGATGGACTGTGATTAAAGCGAAAGGGCATTTGTTTGACATTGTAGTGAATTCGGAGGGCAGCCGGGAACCCGCCGCAGCCGGGACGCGAACCCGTGGCGACTGCGCTAACTGGCGAGTCTAGTCATCCCTGGTCGTTACAATATGTTCGATTATAAAACAGGTATTATACCACCCACTTTTTTTTTTTTGGAGGTTCCTCACCATTACTTCCCAGGGTTTGCTTTTGCTCGGTAATAGGTAAAAGTGGAAAGTTGCCTCTCTTGAAGCGAATCTTGGAAAGCAGCCGTTCTGACATTTGATGACAAGGCTGAGGGAGGATCTGAGAAGTCACCCGTGTCAACTTGACAGTTAAGCTGCGGTGGGCTCAGGAAGGTTTCATTATCTCCTAATTACTTTAGATAGAGCCGGGGCTTACCGGGTGCATGCAGGAGAACACCTGCAGACTCGAGGCAATCTCCCCAGTCTCCACCACCAAGGCTGCAAGAGGAAAAAAGAAGAAGGGGGGAAAAAAAGCCCTGCATGCAAACTAAAGGATTACACCACCTGATACCAGGCATCTGTAGTGATAAGCACATCACGGTCTAAAATCAGAGTAGAAGCGGAAAAGCGGGGATGTAATGGGTGAAAGAAAATCCAGCGGGTCTAGTCATTAATTGACTGGAGCCATGTCTCCTTTGAGAATTTCTTCCCCTGTTGTCAACCTCCAAATCCCAGCTGTCTACAAAGACTCCAGCAGGACTCATCCCCCTGCGGCATGACAGGTGCACCTTTACAAGGGACTGGGGCACAGAAATAACCGCAGAACACAGTGTGAACTAAAACAGCTCGACAAGATGTCCTTTTCTTTGGTGACAAAGAAGAGGTTATTTATTTACAGGCGGGCCAGAGTGAAGGTAAAATGAAAAAGGTACCCCCCCCTCTTTTTTTTTTTTTTTAGACAGCCGAGCCAACGCTAAGCTGCTGCGGACGGGCTGACACTGCCTGTCTGGATGGAGAGAATACCATTTGTGTTAAACAGACAGAGAGAGAGAGAGGAGCTGCTGGCAGCTCCCGCCTGATGCTGCCTGAAAGAAAGGGGGAAAAGGGAACCCATTCACGCTCAGCGAAGAGGCGACGAGCCCTGGCTTCCTATTGGACAGGTCTGTCTGCGAGGCGTCTCGGGTGCCTCACCTGGTAGAGACGTGCGGAGTCCTGAGCGCAGCGGCCCGGGTCCGAATCCAGCCCGGCTCCTTACCCTGTATTACGCGTGTGCATTACGCGTGTGCATTACGCGTGTGCATTACGCGTGTGCATTACGCGTGTGCATTACGCGTGTGCATTACGCGTGTGCATTACGCGTGTGCATTACGCGTGTGCATTACGCGTGTGCATTACGCGTGTGCAGTCTGGTCCCCCGTTAAGAAACCACTAGGACAAGCCCTCCCTCGCCCCCACACATCTCATAGGTAGATGGACAACGGCGGGCAAACGGAGAACACAACGCTTGGCCTCGCGGTTAGCTGTGAAACTATTCAGGCACGTGTTTTGACTTTTTTTTTTTATTACAGTGGTTAATGTTTGGTAAACGCCATTGTTACCGTTCACCTCGGATGTGTTCATGAAGACGACAACAACTGAGCTGTTGTTTATACCAACAGCCCAACCAAACGAGCTCAGTCAGATGCATACAGAAGGTATACAGCTGGGTGGCTCAGGTGATGTTCGTATTAGATAAAATGACGTTTGTTAGCGGAATTAATCCTGTCAGCGAAATAAAAGCCACCTTTCCTCTGCAACTGCTGCCCAGTGAGAAGACACTCTGCCATCTAGTGGCGGTTTAGAACGCGACACCCTCGGGCCGATAAAGTGGTAAGACGGTGAAGCTGAGAAAAAGAAAAAAAATAACTCCATGTGCACCCAAGCTTTGCGTTTATTTATTGAAATCGAGCTAATCCCGTTGAACAAATCTATCTCGCCAAACCAGAGCGCACAGCGGGGTAAGGTAATGAGGCAGGAACTGAGGAGAGGAGCACTAAACTTTTTATAGGTACATTTATCAATACCAAATTCAGGACTTATTATTACCCCAGTCCACTCGCTGGGGATTGATAAGTAATTCTAAATAGTTTCGATGGGGGTTTTTTTCTTTTCTTTCTTCAGATATAACTTCCACCTGTCTGTTTAGGCCAAAGTATAAGGCACTACACGTGCAGAAACAAAGCATCCGCACGGCTTCCCAGTGAGGATTTACATCCATGAGAAACAGCCTCTGAGCTGTAGCTGGTCCTATGACCTGAACTGCAGCTACAGCTGCTTTGAACCGCCATCTTCAGCTCTCCCTCCCACAGAGGTCATCTGATGTCTTTGTATCCCCCCATTAGCAGATAAAGACGTTCCAGCATGCCGGCATGGTACGCAGACCTCTCCGGTGAGAACAAGCTCGTAGAGCGTCAGACTGACATTAGAGTCCAGGCTTTCCAGTGTGGCAGTCTAGGAATTAAACACAAACTCCAAGACGATTCCGGGCGAGTTCCAGCTGGGAAAACCCAAGTCATGCCAGGGGCTTTCCTGGTCCGCATCCCACAATTTTTAATGGAATACCCTATGCAGATATCCAAAAGTAGAAATGCATGAGACATGAAATATGAATAGAATTATTTTCTTCTTTGGCTTCTCGCCAGCTCGTATTTTCTGATCCCCCCCTACTCCTACACACTGGTTTCACAGTGTACCATTTCAGAGACTGGCGGAATACTAACAGGCTTACCTGAGAAATCTGCAGAGGACCGCTTCTGTAGCTGGTGGGCTGCAGGGCCCAATACGATGCATCCAATTAACAATTATGGCAAAGCTTTAGCCCGAGGCTAATGGGGATGCAGATAAGGTCCTATGGATAAATTAGAGGCAGCATTTAAAAAGCGAAAGACAGATGGAGACTGGAAGCCCTGCGATACTTTCTGACTGTGACCGGCCCTACTTCAGCTGACCAAGCAAATAACCGCATTATTCATCCTCTGGAGCAAATAAAAAAGAAAGAAACATAATTATGTCACAGAGTAATGAATTACGCCGGCTCCAGATTAGAGCAATTTAGACAGCATTTGTCAGCACATCGCAGGCCTCGTCTGCCTTCCAATTTGGTTCAGGCAAATAATACCGCAGTGGCGCTGAATCTATTCGCTGCTCTGCCTCCCTGTTCCGTCACAGAGTGAAGAGTGAGCGGAGGAAGGGGGGGTGTCTCCGGGTACCAGCTCTATCACTTTACAACGTCTGAATTGAGGCCCCACCGGCGCTTCGCAAGACGTCCCGTCTAAGGGCCCTGTGCACGCTCCATGCTAATTCCAGTCTGATTGTATCAATGGGCATGGAGAGGAGACCGTGTAGTGTGTGTGTGGCGTGTAGTGGCTAGTATGGCTGCAGGGCAGAGGCCTCCACATGCGTCGTCCTGCTCAGCAGAGTTGAGCGGGAAGGCTGGTAATGACGTTCTGGGTGGTTGATCCTTAATGCAGCCGTAGGGGATTCGTCAGCATGCTGGAGAAAGTGGGAATTGCGCTATGTGAGCTTGTGGATCACACCGTGTGCAGGCGTGTGTGTGTGTGTGTCAAGTCACGTCAGGTTTATTTGTATAACCGTAAATCACAGAGTTGCAATCACAGATGGTTTTACAGCCACACGGTGAAAATAGGTAGATACGGTAAACGCTAACGCGCCCTCTATCATTAGACCCGCCGTTCAGATGAGGGAATCCCCACAGGGGGAAAGAAATAGAAAATAAAAAACTTGACATGAAAAAAAAAGCAAACTTTAAGAGACCTCAGGAGAAGCCCCGTGTGTCCGTGTTGTGTCGGTTGTCTGTATATTTGTTTAGGTTGATGGTTTTCCAGCCTTGTAATGGGGGGGAGGACTTGTGCGTTTTCGCATAGTTTACTTAAGCAGATGAGGCTATGTTCAGATGAAATCTAAAGTAGTTTGAGTTCAACAGGAATAAATATGAATAGTAATCTTGTGCTGTTGAAAAAGTTAGCTTCTTTTTTTGTTTTTTTCCAGGAGAACTTTCCTGTTTCCGCACCTGAGCAGTCAGTCAAAAGAACCGTTGAATTATCCATGCACATTTTGTAGGTGTACATTTACAAAACCTCTGACACGTTCTCTGTCTATTTGTTCGAGATGATTGCAAATTGTGAGTACCAAGTCCCGGGCGGCACGGTGGCGCAGTAGTTAGCGCGGACACCTCACAGCAAGAAGGTCCTGGGTTCGAGCCCCGGGGTAGTCCAACCTTGGGGGTCATCCCGGGTCGGCCTCTGTGTGGACCGGGTGCTCCGGTTTCCTCCCACAGTCCAAAGACGTAGGTCAGGTGAATCGGCCGTACTAGATTGTCCCTAGGTGTGTGTGTGCTCGTGTGTGTGTGCGTGTGTGTGTGCTCGTGTGTGTGTGCTCGTGTGTGTGTGTGTGTGTGTGTGTGTGTGTGTGTGTGTGTGTGTGTGTGTGTGTGTGTGTGTCGGCCGGCCGGCCCTGTCTACGGTGTCTCCCCACCCGCCACCCAATGACTGCTAGGATAGGCTCCTGCATCCCCGTGTCCCTGAGAGCAGGGTAAGTGGTGTGGATAATGGGTGGATGGATGGAGTACCACGTCCTATGCAGAGACCAAGAAAGCTGCAAGTGCAACAAAGTATCTGGTCAAGGTAATTAAAGATAGCTAAATATGCTTTGTTTATGACCAAACAACAACCAAACAACAAATGACGTGACTCTGGGGGTTGTAAGATATGACCCATTTACTTTGACACTTAGTGCAAAAGTGAGGTTGGACGTTGCCTACCAACACAGGGATTGGATCGCCAGTTCGAATCCCCGTGTTACCCCCGGCTTGGTCGGACGTCCCTACAGACACAATCGGCCGTGTCTGCGGGTGGGAAGCCGGATGTGGGTATGTGTCCTGGTCGCTGCACTAGCGCCTCCTCTGGTCGGTCGGGGCGCCTGTTCGAGGGGGAAATGGGGGGAGTAGCGTGATCCTCCCACGCGCTACGTCCCCCTGGCGAAATGCCTCACTGCCAGGTGAAAAGAAGCGGCTGGCGACTCCACGTGTGGCGTGTGGTAGTCTGCAGCCCTCCCTGGATCGGCAGAAGGGGTGGAGAAGCGACTGGGGCGGCTCGGAAGAGTGGGGTAACTGGCCAAGTGCAATTGGGGGGGAAAAACAAGTTGAAAAACTTGTGTAACTTTAAGGCTTTGATACCACCTGTATATGCCATACTCGGCACGCCGCTTACCTTATAATTAGAGAACATCACAGAAGAAATAGCTGAGGCAGTTATTTACCTCAAGCAGCTTTCCATTTAAGTCATGTCTGAGCAGCATTTAAATTGGCATCTTCACATCTTCTCAGAGCCTCTTGGTTGCCAAGCAACATAGAGTAAAGGTATTTTACAGCAATCTAGTAATAGAGCTCAGCGTCTTCTCTGAAGGATTTGACTATCCACCTCTGAGATGCACAGCGACATCACTCTCTTTTAACCTCTCCAACGTCAGTCTACACAATCAGAATTCTGCAGAGAATGGTTTCCTGTCTGATTTGCGCACAAAAGTCGTCATTCTCTTGCCTTTGGATGTGCACTGGGCAGAAGAAATAGTTTATAGCATCTTGTTTAATGGAACAGTACAAGTCAATAAAACCAAGCCAAAATTTCCCCACTAAAACATTCAAATCTCCTTCTGCACCCTCTGCCAGATATAAAGACATGTCAGGAAACAGGTTGCACTCAAAAGACATTGGCAGTCTTTTCCTCTCACTCTCAAATGCATCTTGCTTTCCATTGGCAGGAGGTCTCCCACTAAATGCTAAGGGAATTTGGCGGCCAGCCATGCTGATGTGACCGAGGTGACTGGTGCAAGTGTCTTTTTGCGATACTGTGCCGAGTGGTGACAATTTGACTGTGGCATATCGGTCTCTCTGCTGGAGTGAGAGATGAAGCCACGTGGGCTACTCGCACTTTGCTGGAAAGTGTCCAGATTAATTAAACGACATCTGAGAATATGGAGAGCTGACTCTGCCAGCCAGCATTTCTTACCCCCTGTCTGACAAGGATGCCACTGCTGCTGGATATTTATCTGGGGATCTTGGGGAACGAGGGAGTTGCATGATTTATTGCAGATAATTTTGCAGCCTACCTGCTGAATTTGTAAACAACATTGATCAATCCGGAGCGGCTTTACAAATGGCAGTTGTTTCCAAAAATGACAGATCATTACAATGAGGATGGGGGGCAGGAGAACTCCTAATATGGATCATGGCCTGCAGATAAATTCTGGGAGAACAGCGCCATTGATTCCTATGCATGAAGAGGGGCAACAACTAAACAAAATAAAACCTTGCAATGATGAGAGACTCCGGAATAAACAATTAGAAAGGAGGCATAACGTAACCCTGTAGCCACAGATTGCGCAAAAATAAAAGCTTCATCTTTATTCATGACCTTTTTTTTCCTGATGATATGATATTTCTGGTTCTATAGCAGGCTACAGCCTCTCACACACAGCAGTATTATTACTTACTTCTTTGGTTGTCAGTTCATAAAACCTTCAGCATGGCAAGTTCACACTATGCCGCTTTGAAGCACAAGAGATAAAAAGGCTGATAATTTGGGGCATCCTTCTTTCCTGTTGAATAGAATAGAATAGAATAGAATAGAATAGAATAGAATAGAATAGAATAGAATCGGAACCCTTTAGCACAGTGCTTGACGGAGCTAAGCAGCCTGGGAAATAGGTCAATACTCTCCAGCATGCAGCCTAATGAATTTAATTGCCCCAGGAGCTGGAAATCGAACTTAAGGGCACAGGCAAGGCTCATTCGACCACGTACACCAGTCATGAGCAACGACCGACAGGTCACTATCCATAATACAAACATAAAGACTATCGCTACTCACCAGGGAGAATTAACAATCAGCTCACAGCATATCGACGTGAGAGTAAGAAAGCATATAACAAGAGATGTATGATCACTTTAACCATGCAAATACCCTGTATCGACCCTTGCTATGAGATGGGGGGGGGGGACACATTACTAAGATATGGTTTGCAAGGCTTTACGAACAAGTGATATACAAGTGATAATTGTTCAGACTGTGAACAATAAGAGGGACACTGGGGAAGGGTCTCTGAGTCTAGGGCCACTTGGGTTCATGTTGGCATCATTACCTCAAAGCAGCAGTAGACAAATGTGTTTGCTTTAACTTATCGTTATGAAGTAAATATTCATTGCACAGTGTTATGGCTATGGAATAATGGCGCCATTGGCCTTGAGATCGGTTCCCTATAAGCCTCGCTTTCACCGTGCAATTCTGTCTGCCACCGGGTACGTTCTCGCAGCAAAATGATGGCTCGATTTACGGCACAAAGTGTGTCAACAACTGCGCCACCAAAATAGAAAGAGGAGGAGCGCTTTTGTTTTCCCCGGTAGCTATTGGTAGCTATCCCCCAGTAGCAGAAATGGCGGACGCTGGGACAGCCAAAGTGACAGTGGAAACCAGCTGGCAAGAGGAAAACGAACCAACCCCATTGACGGAGGAAGCAAAGAAGGCGACGAGGGAAAGTGATAGAAGCAGAGGTAAAACCGTATATATGTCTATGGGTAAAACAAGAGTGAACCTCGGACGGGCATTCCCAGGGCTCTCAAGTCTCACGCATTGGGCGTGAGAAACGCGCATTTCAACTCGCTCACACGCCACACCTTGTATTTCTCACGCAGAGAACCAGGGTAACGCCCACCAAGTTGCGCCGCTATTTTTTATAACAGTGGAACAGGTAGGAATCAAGTGGATTCCCCATAGCGTTGAGAAGGGCCTGCCACGCACCAGCCAATCAAATTAAAGAGTATAGCTGCCGAACAGCCTCTCAGGTGAGCTCTGGTGTCCTAGTGAAAGATCTGACATCTTAGTTCAGGAGTTGAATGAAAGAAAAATAATACAAAGTTTTTGAGATAGTGTGAGCATCACTGTGGCTCTGTGTCATGAAATACACAAACTGAAAGCCAGAATCTCAGGTGAGGTTAGAAAAGCTCACAGCAGCTGTTACAGAGCAGCAGATTACCTACAGGTTTCTATACATTTATGTTATTATAACATTTCATGTGACAGAAGTTATGTTATTTTTAAATATTAAGTGTGGTCTCAGATTTAAGTATTCTATCAAAATAAAATGTCAAAATCAGAGAAAAAGCCATGATAATAATTTAATATGTAGGTCAGCACATGCATATTCATTAGTGAACATGTTGCAAGTGAGACTCTTTATGTGCCTGGAAGAGAAAAGAGACAGAGAGCAGTTAAGTTAAAACCAAACCTACACCCACAGGACCATTAAGCATGTACTTAAATAATATAAATAATAATTTTCTATCCATACTGAGGAGGCTTACTTTAAATATTTTCAAATTATGAGGTATCTTTGAGTAAACTCCAAGTATCATTGAAGTATCTCGAGGCTGGAGGCAAAGTGTACTCTTTTTTTGGAACGCCAAATATGGTCACCCTAAGCTAGCTAGTTGAATCCCTGCAAATTTCAGCAGCTATACTGACACTTGTTTTTTAGTCTTAGTTCAGGACCCATTATTCATAAAGCGTTTCTCTTAGGCCACCACTAAGAGTACTTATGAATTGCACTAAAAGTTTTTAGTTTTTTCTTAAGAGTAATTCACGAAGCATTTGAGACCAACTTCTAGGAGGACTTTTCCAACTTAAGATGAGATAAAAGTTATGCTTTGTTTGACAGCTATTTTATGTGTCATTTATCAGATCAGACCCCCGTCCCCACCCCAACCAAACCCCCACCGCCGCCGCCAAAATCTCACTCTGAACTCAGTTCAAAACTTGAGAGCCCTGCATTCACTCGATGGAGTGAGCTCCAGTGTTGTATGGAACTCTGTTTCCCCGTCGAGGTCTGTCCCCCCCTAGCCAGACGAAAGCGTTCGAGAGGGAACAGGTTAGCTGTCGGTTACGATTAGATTAAGATAAGCGTTAGGTTAAGTTTAGGGTTAGGATAAGGTTAAGCAAGCGTCCCGGTGTTGTAATCGGACTCTGGCTAGGGGGATACAGATCTCGACGGGGAACCAGAGTTCGATACAACACCCGGGACTTGAGAGGGTTCCGAACCGACATTCAGTTGGCGTTCGTTCTACCGGATCAGTGAGTAACACAGCCTGCCTACTTATTAATACTACCGGATGTTTTGCTCTGCCTTTATCATCGCACTGAGATCGGGGTTTCTAGTTCAACTTGGGGTTCCTGGCGGTTGTTCCTTGCTTTGGGCAGTAGCCAGGCTGCTAGTAAAAGGAAGGCGATCCGGTTGTCTTTACGACAGCGGTGCAAACAATAAAAACACTTGGAAACGCTGTGGGCGGAGTTGAAAAGTTGTCTGCAGCCGCTTTAAAGACAGCATGAGTTATGTTTGGATTTACCTCGGATTCTCCATGGGTCCAATTAAAGATCAATCCCTGTCTTGCTCGTCACACCATAGTGTGCACGTTTCAAGCCAGCAGGGTCAGTCATTACTGCAGACTTTTCTTGATACTGACAGCAGTGCTTTTCAAAATGATCTCTTTTGTTGTGTAGTGGTAGTATTGGTGAAAACATGTCAGGTACAGCAATGGCTTCATCCTGGGGCGCCAGAATTTACTGCTGAGCCTCCTGGTGGCGTTGGAGGCCTAATTCAACAAAATATCTATAATGGACACTGACACTTGATGACCTTAATTACACTCCCACAGCCGCTTCCTGTCAGCATTCTGTGTTGCCCTTCATTTCATGACTCCAGCTCAGATGACAGTTACTCCTGACACAGATTGTGTCATTTCTCATGTCTCTTTCTTTTCATTTCTCCTTTTCCCTTAGCTGCTAGTCACAGTACACTCCTCTGATGACAAAAAAAAACTATCCAAATACAAATTACCATAATCTCTGATTTTTGCATTATTGAATGAGCTTCATTAGCAAAAGCTCTGCAAACCATAAAAGACTGCAGAGTCAAGTTTGCCCCAGTGTGCAGCAGTGCATTTTGGGAAGTCCTTTGGAATAACATTGTTTTAGTAGGACACCCCCCCTCCCCATATTCTCATTTTCTCTGAAGTAAATTGGCTGCCTGCCAGCCGGTCTGGATCATTCTGCCCTAAATGAGGATTGAGATGGAATAGACGTTCATGTCAATTTGTTCCCAATATCCGTGGGGACACAGCGCTCCGTGACCTGCCCATTCCAATCCTACACGCTATTAGAGGAATCCCGATTCATGCAGAGAAGAGAGGAATTGTTGGGAATCCTTGTCAAGACATAGATTTTTATTATTGCGACGTAAAAATTAGAGCCCGTCTTGCCGGTGCCAACGAGCGCCATTTATTGGACGGGAGACGGTGGCTTTATTAAGCAGCAGACTCCAGCGCCTGGTTTATTACACCCTAGCTTTGGCAAATACCTGTCAGGAGACTTTCCATTTGATTCAGATAAATGCTACTGCTGCTCCTCCAATACCCTGTCTTCATCGCTTTACCTTCCTTTTGGAGACTTTATGGCGGTTTAGTAAATGGAAGCAACAGGGAGACAGGGCTCCGAGCAGGAGTAATGAGCACAGTTCCACCAACAGCCGCCCTTATAGATACTGACACTGTGATTTAAGGGCTTTTCTAACCTTTGACATAACAGCTTGATAAGACAACTGGTCCCGAAATGGCTTCACTGACATTAGGAAAAACAATCCTCTACTTAACCTTGATTTGTGTAAACTCGTTTTAGCAGACAAACCGCCTGCACCAGCTGTGAATAATGAGTTAATTTGAACCATTGTCTTGTCCCTGCCATAAATAAAGCTGGTAAACAATCAAGGATGTGGGTGTCATTGTGTACTAAGGGCCTCTTGTGTTCTTTAATGCTCAGTTAAATGAGGTAACTTTATCTCAATTGTGGTCCCGAAACACAAAACATTTCACAGAAAACTAGAGCTAAAAGCGACTTGAATGACAGGAATCAGTCTTTCCTGAGAGGAACATTGGATTAGAGTTTGTATCAACAGCCCACTTAGCCACTGAGGGCCGATCGACATTTCACACCGAGCAAGGTAATACCTCATCATTATGGCAAGTGTTGCTGCACAACCACGTTCTCTTAAGGTGGCATTTCATTGGCCGGGCAGCATTGTCCAGACCGCCATCACAGTCTTAAGTGCTTTATTTGAAGCCAAAAGGTCAAGAGGAGCTCAAGAGGAAGTGAACTGTTAAATGTCTCAAATCCCAGGTAACAGAGACGGTGGGCATCTCGTCCACCATCTGCCAGCTAGTGAGGTGAGCCATGCTCATGTTGTCCTTCAGCAGAGCTTTGGGCTATTTTACTAGATTATAGCAATGTCCATAATCAAATACAATTATCTATTGTCATTTAAGAACTACTTGAAGTTTGTCCTGTGTTTAGTCATAGTAATCTGCCGGTAAATCTGGGGTTCTCAGGCTCCTACAGATGGGGCAATATTCTAACTGGGACTCATGTGGCTGAGGTCCTGGACTGTTCTGGTGGCATCTGGACACTGCTTGGCATCCTCCTCATCGTATTCTTCATTGATTTTATAATTCCATTATAATTCTGTTATCCTCTTTCAATGTAGTATTGTATAAATTGTGTACACACAACATCCATTGCATGTTGTCCGTCTTGGGAGAGAGACTCCTTCTCTGTTGCTCTCCCTGAGGTTTCTTCCTATTTTTTCGCCCTGTTAAAGGGATTTTTAGGGAGTTGTTTCTTATCCGGTGTGAGGGTCTAAGTACAGGCTGTTGTGTCGCTATAAAGCCCCCTGAAGCAAATTTGTAATTTGTGATATTGGGCTATACAAATTAAATTGACTTGACTTGACTTAGTGACCCATGATGTCTCAACCCATAATTTATGGCACACTTAATCAAACTATTCAAATCAGATGCTGTATTTTTTTCTTTAGATTTACTGCTGCCCCACCAGAAACAGACACTTGGACCGTCCGTGTCCGCCAGCTGACTTAACGGGTTTTGTTAAACCAAGGCCCCAGTTTATATCACTGTCTCTTCATGAGTGTGACAATAGAAATAATCATAACTGTCTTTGTCAATTATAATTGACAAAAAAACTCTCTGCTTTCCTAATCTGGGGGCCTACACTTGCCACCGTTTCAGATTTCAGAACCTTGACTTATAAAGGGGGTGGTTGGATTTAAGTTATGGTAATTTTGATCAATTTGCATGGTATTGCAGTGATTTATAGCGGTCTCTGGCAGGGATCTGAGAGAATCCATGCATGTAATGGCTGCAGGTTTTCCACTAGATGGCCCTTGTAGCAAGTTATGATCCTTCCTCCAGAGTCTGTTTGCTATTGTAACTTGATAGCAAAGCTTTCCGAAGCATAAGCCAATAAACAATACCATTAGACCAAATGTGAATGTGAATTCATTAGTCACATTTATTGATAATAAGACACATTCAACTTTAAGTAAACAGCCAATATTGCCTGGATGCCTCTTCAGTTGCGACTAAATAATTCCATTTATGCATAAATTCTCCACACTTTTATGAGTGCTGTAGATTAAATGTCACGTAGGAGGCGGTAAATATTTCACGCCACACAGCGAGACAGAAATAGTGCTCTCACTACAAATAAATAACACTGTAATGGAAAGCACATTGTGTTCTTCTCAATTGAGGAAGTGGTTTGCTGCTCGGCAGACTGTTGTCACATGCAGTCCCTGTTAAGTGTCTCGTTATAAAATAATTTCACTGAGCAAAAGGCAAGTGGCAACCCGGTGAACACCAGTGCATGCTTAAGTGTGCAATTGCTGACAAATTTGATGTGCTAAATCCGCGAAAGTCTCTCTTGCAAGGGAGTAGATGTCAGTCACTATTTTGTGGTGTTGGACATAAATTGCTCTCCCTAATGATGGATTTCCCTCCCAAGGCCTCTCATAAACATCTCAGAGCCGCACATTTTTTTTTCTTCTTACAAGTCAGCCTTTAGGCTCTCAGTCACAATATTACAAGGCCTCTTTTGTTTCGTTTGGCAGCAGGCTGCCCTGGGATCCATCCACACTGATCCATATGGGAATACTGGGTGTCAGCGGAGTACTCAACCTTGATGTGGCTTCAAGGCACAAGCTAAGCTGTATTGGGAGAGCTGGTGCCATCCCTCTTGTTGATTTATGGGCTAACGAGGACTATAAAATAACAGGGAGGTCCAATGGGCCCTCACAAAGAAACAGTAGAAAGCTCCGTGTAACACAGAGTGAAGAAGGAGAGAGAGAGGGAGAGGGAGGGATGCTGGCCGGAGGGCAGGGCGTTAACAGTGGTGTGTATGCAGGTGGTGGGAGTCGGCTGTCCGGCCCTCGTTTTGAGCCGGGTCATCTTATCCCTCCATCCCCACACCCCCTCTGACCCCCCCCCCCGGTGCCTTAAACGTGGGCTCTGCCTCCTCTCCTTTCACAGTGGTTATAACAGCCCCATGTAAATCTCTCTCGGGTAACACAGGCCTGTCAACCCTCTCCTCCGGCCCTCTCCTTTCAATGTATTCAACCTCATTGAGAATTCAGAGAAGAGGGACAGTAGTGGAAGAGGTTGTGCAGGTCTGCTACACTAGAAATGGATTGAAAGAGACTCGGCGCAGATCAAAAAGGGAGTGAAAGACAGAGGAAGCGAGAGTGAGAGAGACAGAGTGAGAGCGACAGAGAGAGCGATAGAGAGACAGAGAGAGAGAGTGAGAGAGGCAGAACGAGAGAGACAGAGGGAGTGAGAGCGAGCTAGAGAGAGTGAGAGATAGACAGAGTGAGAGTGAGAGAGACAGAGCGAGTGAGAGACAGACAGAGTGAGAGAGTGAGAGTGAGAGAGACAGAGCGAGTGAGAGACAGACAGAGTGAGAGAGTGAGAGTGAGCAAGAGAGTGAGAGGGACGGAGAGAGTGAGAGAGACAGATCAAGCGAGAGAGAGCGACAGAGCAAGCGAGAGTGGGAGAGACAGAACGAGAGAGGGACAGACAGACAGAGAGAGTGGGAGAGACAGAGAGAGATTGTCTGCAGTGAAACCTTAGACAGGAGAACGGCTGGACACTGGAAGGGCGAGAGCGACCCCTCAGATGAAAGGCAACTCGTCCATCAATAAGTCATTAAAGCAGACATGTCTCTCGCCCAGCCTGCACCGCAGGACTCACACAGCCACAACGGGCTCTCCTCTAAATGTACGCTCGTTTGAAGGAAATGTCGGGGGCAGGGGGCCTGAGCAAAAATAAATAAATAAATAAAAATATTGTGTGAAAGTGGAAAAAGGCCTGAAATGAGGAAGCAATGAGCACCATCTGCTGGAGTTTCTACCTTTACATCCTGAGACATGATTTATTTACAGCGTGTGTAACCAGGACAACGCCAGCAAAGCGACAAGGTTTGTCTACATGCTGTCTGGCTCTGTTGGAACTTCACGCACACACACACGCACGCACGCGCACACACACACACACACACACACACACACACACACACACACACACGCACTTGATTTTGCAACGGTTTTACGACGGATGTCCTCCCTGATGCAACCCTCCCCATTTACCCAGGCTTGGGGCTGGCACTAAGAATGCACTGGCTTGTGCATCCTCAGTGGCTCTGGGTTACACACACAAACACACACACAAACACACACACACACACACACACAAATGTCACCAGTAGAAGGTCAGGACCGAGCAGAACTAACCGCTCAGACAGGACTCACTTTTACAGCATGATGATTGGCAGTAAAACTAACCGCCCCCCCTCCATTTTTGTTTGTTTGTTTGTTTGTTTTTGTTTTCTTGGGTTAAAGACATGGGTGAATAAACAAAGCAAAACTTCCCTGTCACTGACGGCTTTGTGCAACAGCTGGTGGTGGCATATGTTGTTTGTTTACGTGTGTGTGTGTGTGTGTGTGTGTGTGTGTGTGTGTGTGTGTGTGTCTCAGGTGAAGGGAAACCGAGGGGCCATCCTCTTAAGAAGCATAGTAATTGTATGAGTGGTGCTCTGAACAAGCACTTGTGACCCTGATCCGTCTTCGTTAACCAGTGGCTGGTACCGGGACCTGACAGGGGTCACACACGCACTAATTCATGTCCCCTGTGTCACATGTTTAACCCTGAGCGCTTCCAGGGAAAAGCCAAGAGCAAAATTTATTAGGCTGTAAATTCAACTCACTTAGCCCGGTCAGTGACGGCACAATTTTGGGTTTTGCATTATAAAACCTGAAAACTCGTAATAAAACTCACTCGTGGCGAGGCGGCTGTTGCCATAAAAACACAGTTCACTTGAAATTCCAGTTGTATGCCGCATTACAATTGTTCTTTTGTTATTTCGACACTGTGTGACACCAGCCTGAGGAGACCCAAGTTGTTCATATTTATCTCCCGAGCGCCGTCTCTGCAAAGGTCACCATGTCTTCTCGGTTGTAGTAAATCAAAGAACCAGCTGAGGAGACCCAAACCAAAAACTTACACTATTTCAAATAAGGAGGGCAAATGTAATTAACCTTAATGAGCAAAAAGGCTTCACAGTTTAGGAACAAATCTTAAAAACATACAGCACATTGGACCAAACATCATGGGTCAGTTCTTCAACCTGGTGGTGGTTGCCTCCTCTGTGACTGGAGCTAACTGGTCACCAGAGAAGATACACTACTGGTCATCTGCAGCTCAGTCTGAATGGACAGATATGAGACATTCACACCTTACATTCAGAGTATTTACTGTTGATGTTACTGAGACGGGTGGATTTTACTGCTATTACAACAGCAGCACAGTGATTCAGTGTTTTTATGACGACTGTCTTTAAGAAATAGCACCAACGCTAACTAATAGGCTAAACTACAGCTTCTTCTTCTTCTCCTTCTTCTTTCAGCTTGTTCCCTGTTTCTCAGGAGTCGCCACAGTGGATTTTACTGTTTCCATCGGTACCATGTGAGGGCACAGCACCAGTGGGGCTCATTGTTAACCCGAGCCTCGACAGATCCGGTATGGTCTTGTCAATCTGCGTAATGATTTGGCAAATTTTTAGGTCGGATGCCCTTCCTGACACAAACACCAACCCTATGGATGGGGCACAGGTAAAGTGCTGCACGCCATCCCAGTATTCATGGACTTGTGCCCATGCCCGTCACCACAACAACAACAACAACAATAATAATAATAATAATCTAAACTACATATTCATCAAAAATCCTTTGCACACCCAACAAAAATTGGGCGGCACAGTGGTCCAGGTATTAGCACTAATGCTTCACAGCAAGAAGGTCCTGGGTTCGAACCCCAGGCCATCCCAGGTCCTTTCAGTGTAGAGTTTGCATGTCTCCCCATGTCTGCGTGGGTTTCCTCCGGGTGCTCCGGTTTCCTCCCACCATCAAAAAGACATGCATGTTAAGGTTAATACTCCTGTCTGTGCCCCTGAGCAAGGCAATGGAAAGAAGAACCGGAGTTGGTCCCTGGGCGCTGCAGCTGCCCACTGCTCCTATACAATAGGATGGGTTAAATGCAGAAGACAAATTCATTGTAACCTGTACAATGACAAAATAAAATGGCTGTCCTTTCTTCTTCAGAGTGTCTTTTCCGCTGCAAAGGAAGCTAACACAACAATATGGAACAATAAAGAGAGTGAGTACTCCACACTCGCATATAGTGTAGGTAACGTCATCACCATTTCATTTATGTGACATGTTGAATTAAAATCATCTGTCAGAGTGAATGCTCTGTCCAACACAGGCCTCGGTAGTTCAGACGATAGTTGTAGTCACCATTACACATCTGCAAAACAACTTACACGACTCTGTGATTCAGATTATGTGCTACAAATACATGCTGAGACATTCATTGTGTTTCAATGTGCCATTTTACAATGTCACATAAATAGATACAAAATTGACTGTGTAGAAATGATTAGAATTAAAAGTAACAGAGATTTTTTTCACATTTGTTAATTACCCTCATCGTCCTGGTCAACTTCTAAAGGAGGAAGACGTATTAGGCCATATCACAAAAAAAGCGTTGCAGCTAATCTAACATTGTTAACCTTCAATGGGCCTTTTTTTTTCCTTCTAGCTACAATGTCCAAGAAATTTGCACTACTTTTTACTGTGGTGCGGATAATTTCTAGATCCTTATTAAAGCTATTCAGCAGTTTTATAAAGTCATTTAGCCCAAACTCATTATCAGAGAAAATGAGAACGACATCATCAGTAAATTCACACCACTTAACTACGCAGATTTGATAGCTAGTCACAGACAGGCTCCGCACATAATTCTCTTCAAAATAGCCCACAACTAAATGAGCCAAATTAGGTAAAGTAATTTGTCCCACTCAAATACCAAATTTTGTATGCAGAAAGCCTTTTACCGAGTTTAAAAACTTTATCCACAATACAAACAATGTCGTCTCACTCATAACTTTGTTAGGAGCTGTGTGGACAAGTAGGACGCCTTTGATGAATATAACTACACCATCAAAATTCAAATCAAGGTCGCGATGGCATAGCAGGCTATTCCATTGCCTACCAACACGGGGACCACCGGTTCGAATCCCTGTGTCGCCTCCGGCTTGGTCGGGCGTCCCTACAGACACAATTGGCCGACTGTGCCGGTGGGAAGCCGGATGTTGGTATGTGTCCTGGTCACTGCCCTAGCGCCTCCTCTGGTCGGTCGGGGCACCTGTTTGGGGGGAGGGAGAACATGGGGGCGTACCGTGACCCTCCCACGTGCTACGTCCCCCTGGTGAAACTCCTCACTGTCAGGTGAAAAGAAGCGGCTGGCGACTCCACATGTATCGGAGGAGGCATGTGGTAGTCTGCAGCCCTCCCCGGATTGGCAGAGGGGGTGGAGGAGTGACCAGGACGGCTCAGAAGAGTGGGGTAATTGGCCGGATACAATTGGGGAGAAAAAGGGGGAAATCCTCCCCCCCTCCCAATTTTTTTTCTTTTCCAAATCGGAGCCAGCAGAAGACAGTGCTGGAGATGTCCTTCCCCTTTCCCAGTCAGCAGCTAATGGTGTGAGGAGCATCCCAGCCAGGGAGGAGGGACATGGTCCACTTTGGGTCCTGGTCCAGATGTGCCGCAAGACGTATGCACACTGTCCACACTGACAAAACACGCAGACCTGCCTCCAGTCATAGGGAGTGCCCACCTGGCTGAAGCTCTCCAAGCCCTCTCTGTGCTGGTGGGCTTGGGCCAAGGCACACTTCATTGTAACACAACTGCACTACTGCGCTTCACACAAACACCATGACACACAAAGATACACAGAGGCAAGCCCGCATATACATTATTCACACATGGAGACACATGAACCCGCACACACACACACACACACACACACACACACACACACACACACACAGTAGAGAAAACCACAAAAAAAGAGCCACACATTCCCTCCCCCACTATGAAGGGTGGAGAGGCCATCTGTCTCTGAGAGCAGCAACACAATGACCAAATTAGACAACTCCACTAACGAGGCAGAGCTGCTGTTAAAGATTCATTCATCATCTCTCGCCCTCAAACCACCCGCTGCCCTCTTCGGCGTCATACAGAGAAGCAACTGCAGGGTTCATCTGAGGAGCCCTTATTGTTTGTCTGGGAGTATGCTGACCATGGTCATGGGTTTCTGACAGACCTCTGGAGAGGTCACACACACACACACACCCCAGGCCTGAGCGTCAGCATTGCGAATAACTCCAGGACGCAACAATTTGTGATCTTGTCGCCAGCAGGAGGCCGTGTTATGACACGGGCTGATGTCAGCCCAAAGACAAACAAACAGAGCAAGTTTTTTTTTTTTTTTTTGCAATAGTTCATCTTTTTTTTCCCTGTTTTTTTTAACTCCTCTCACGCAATTCAAAAATAAGGAAGTGCGACTAGCGTACATGTTCCCCGTGATGTTGACTCATGGTCTGTGACAGATAGCACAACTATTGTGCTTCGTGGCCCCCTTAGCCGTGAAAGAGCCTGACATTTATCAGCGGGAGAGCACTTCAGCAGACTGAGGAAGGTGCAGGCAAAGGAAAGTGAAATGGTGGCGGGGCCCTACCCACATGGCGTGTGCGTGTGTGTGTGTGTGTGTGTGTGTGTGTGTGTGTGTGTGTGCGCGTGTGTGTGTGTGTGTGTGTGTGTGTGCGTGTGTGTCTGGGATGAGGCAGACAGACGACAACAACAAGTCCAGCAGGTTCACTAGGAGTTCACTTTGAGCTTTCTGGCAAGCCAGCAACGTGTTTTTCTCCCTCAATTTGTCTCTCTCATCGTGTGTGTGCGTGTGCGTGTGATTGTGTTCATCTGCATGTGATAACGGGTACTGACTGGTTGTGCAGGAAGGCGGCAGCAGAAGAGCCGCTTGTGTTAATAATCAGCAAAGCTCATTGAGGTGGAGAACAGGCTTGTTTGGGCCAGAAATTACAAACGGTGCCAGACATAAAAATGCAGTGTTGGATTCATGCACTCGCATACTTTAGTAAATGAAGCCAAGGCTCCGGTTTCACATTACCGAGGATACTTGCAAAGGATTTGCCCAGACATTTGCCTGAAATTAAAAAGGATTATTAGCTTCACTCCCCGAACGCAGACTAAAGCCACGTTGTTGTGATGCACTCATTAAAAGATCGGGGAACCGGTGTCCTCCCAACACCAAGGATTGTTTTTTTGTGCTCGATCAGCATCGTGGCGCTCACATGTCTTCAGTCAAGAGGCGTTTACAGGGTTTGGAAACTGGAGGAACGCCGTGGCAGGGAGGGATTGTGGGATACGGCTTGAAAACGATCTTCGTGTCTAAACGCCAACAGCAGATTGCACAAATAACGCCACAGATTGGGGTCCTCTCTATGTATCTACAGGAAGAAAATGCCTAGGCAGCGTCCGAGTGGTGTCACAGCATCGGGGCCGCTATGGACGCGTCACAGGAAGTCAGACATGGCTGTGTTTACAACGCCAACTCACGTATATGCTGCCATATATCCGATAATATTAAATTACGCAAAAAACGAAGGAAATTACAACAAACTGCTTACTTCTAATGTTACATTACACTACAGTCATTTAGCCGACTATTTTATCCAAAGCGACTTACAATAAGCGCATTTAACGTAGGAAATCAGGAGAACTACTAGTCGTCAGAGGTCATAAGTGCATCTTCTCTCTCAACAAGCATCTAAGAGCAAAGCCAGTGCTAAAGTAAAAGCGCAAGAAAGAGGTTTTTTTTTTTGTTAAATGAGTGAATACAATAAGTGCTAAGAGCGAGACACAGGGTAGTAGTTCTTGAAGAGGTGAGTTTTTAACCTGTGCCGAAAGATGGGGAGCGACTCCGCTGTCCTGACATCAGTGGGGAGTTCATTCCACCACTGTGGGGCCAGGACAGTAAAGAGCCGTGACCGGGTCGATCGGCAGCAGGGGCCTCTGAGCGACGGGGCAACCAGGCGTCCCGAGGCAGCAGAGCGAAGTGGTCGGGCGGGGGTGTAGGGCTTGATCATGGCCTGGAGATAGGAAGGAGCTGTTCCTTTCACTGCGCCCTGTAGGCTAGCACCAGAGTCTTAAACTGGATGCGAGCAGCTACTGGGAGCCAGCATAGGGACGTGAGAAGGGGAGTTGTGTGGGAGAACTTAGGGCGGTTGAACACCAGATTAGCTGCAGCTTTCTGAACAAGTTCCAGAGGTCTGATGGCCGACACCGGGCCATCAGACCCGGTAGTCTAGTGCATCTGATGTCTGACTTCCGTTTGCTGCAAAGCTTCTGCTTCTGCTCAGGAAGGGCTAAAAATAGCTCATGGACGCTGTCCCAACAGCACATTTTAACCTCCTCTCCAACTCCTCTCCTCTTCCGCTTCCGGTGTGGGAAGATGGCAGCGCGAATTCACATTTGCAGCGGCCTCACCCAGTACCATCTATACAGTGTCTTTATCCACATCTGCATTTAAGTTTTGTCTTCGTTTGATGGCTGGGAGAGCTGGCGCTGCATCATGTGGGCCCAGGAACTACCTGAACACCAAGGGTGGTCTGACAGGACGCGGAAGCGGGGCAGGCTAAGCTAGCTGCTAGCCCATGCAGACCGGCAGAACGGCAGTCATCCTGGCTGGCGTTCGTTCCCTTGGACAATGATTTTTTTTTAAAGTTTGGATATATGTGTCAGTTTAGATATATGTTATTATGTGTGTTCTTGCAGTTCTTGTAGTTTTTGGATATGTGTTTTTGTCTTTGTGTTGCACTGCTGTGGGCTGGGGCAAACGACAGTTCCTTATTCCTGAACTTAAACCCCGGTAGAGACATTTCCTTTTACAATTCCCTAAAACCTCAAGCACATAAACGGAGTTTGTTTTGATGGCTTAAATCATGAGAGGTGCCACATTGTGGTGAATCGACAAACCGTTGAACACCACCGATTGTTTGGAGACCATTAACAGCCACGTGTTGTGTAATTCATTCTGTTTACGTTCATCAGACACCGCAACTTATTTGCTCTTACATCAGAAACACGCTGGGAGCCCAAGGCGGTGTAGGCTGTAATGAGCAGACACAACAGGGGATATACATGGACTGAGTGTGCACAGGTCTGAATTGGAGCCTATGTTGAACCCAAAACGTATTATTTAAGAAAGGGTGATTTATCCAATCTGTATGAGTGGGGTAAAAGCCAATACCCCATAATTGTCTATGAGAGGGGAAAAAAAACCCCACGGGTGATTCAGAAACCTGATGATGGCAGGAACAGACTTTCTCAACCTATCATGATGGCAGCCTGCCGCTGGGCAAACGCACTAAATCTAATGAATCACAGGGGCAGGAGAAAGAACAGCCAAGGAAACAGGAGCTCTAGATGTTGGAAGGATCAGTCACCTTTACCGGAGTCCTGTCACGGACCACAGACGATGTCAGGCGGGCAACGCTGGCAAAGTCACTAAACAACAAGGAGTTCAGGGTCAGGTCACAGGTTCGACTTTGGATTTCATGATAGCAGCGTTTCAGCGGGGTCCTTTTCCTCGAGTTGACCGAATAAGAGAAAAAGGGAAAAGCCTAAAATGCTAAAGCTCTCAAGATGTCAAGCGCTAAGCGACGTTATTGTGCAAACCACATTAGCGGCAAATGGTCAGCTGAGACGTTGCATCTCCTGCTATCAAAAAAGACAATACCCTCAAGTTTTACTGTCACCCCGAGGCACGAGTGACAGGCTGAAGATATTCAGACCCTCCCATTTCCTGCACATCCTGTCCCAGGCTGAACTCCATTTGTTGATATATGTCCGAGGCTCCTCATTTTGCCAAATAGCATGTACTATAACCAGATGGAACTGTCCCAAGAGAGCCCCCTCTAATTCTATTAGTCTGGGGACACTCTCCCTCTCTCTCTCTCTCTCTCTCTCTCTCTCTCTCTCTCTCTCTCTCTCTCTCTCTCTCTCTCTCTCTCTCTCTCTCTCTCTCTCTCTCTCTCTCTCTCTCTCTCTCTCTCTCTCTCTCTCTCTCTCTCTCTCTCTCTCGCTCTCTCTGTCTGTCCAAACCACACAGTCACAACACTTACACTCACACTCCAAAACACATCAGTCCAAGACATAGGCAGCGAGTGGACAACCCCAGAGGACTGTTCCCTAAAATCCCAAGGCAGATACCCCTCCTCCCCCGCACACACACACACACACGCAAAACTACACAGTCACAAACACTTACACTCACACTCCAAAACACATCAGTCCAAGACACAGACAGCGAGTGGACAACCCCAGAGGACTGTCCCCTAAAATCCCAAGACAGATAACAACCCCACCCCCCCACACACACACACACAACCATCCCACCCCGACCCCCGGGGACAGGGGGCCCATGACGGATCAGACAATGATTTGATTTGAAGCCGGAGTGAAAGCTGCCGCCCGTGCCCCCCCTGCCACACAACGTGAGCGATGATTGAGCGATGACTGTCTGGAGGCTCCGCTCAGGAAACTGTATGTACTGGACAAGCCCAGGCCCAGCGCAAACAATCATCTTTTGTTCAGAATGGTTGGAAATGAATTGTTGATTCATGGGAGCGGAGGCAAAAAGCAAACCCCAGCTGCATATCCCGTCTCCTCCACCTGACCATTTTGAGCCGTTACTCTTCAAATGTGCCATATGCTGTGGCCAAGAAGAAGAGAAAATTGTTTTTTTTTCTCTCTCTTTGATTAGCGTGCAAGATAAAACAAGGCTGTCCTAGATACATGAGCAAAATAAGTTGCGTTCACCACAGCACACATGGCTCTTGCAGATATTGTTATCAATGACCCAGAATGCTTCTTGACACTCTGCACCGCGGCACACTGTCGTTTGTCCTGGCTCTCCGCCCTACGGCCTCCAAAGCCCACAGCAAAGATGCAAGTGTCTTAATGCTTTGCAGATAATAGTCACTCTAAACAACGTGGCTGCATGGTAGTTTGTCCCCTCTGGGGTTTGTAAAAGTCCTGTCTGTCCTAAGGCTGGAGAAGCTCCAACAAAGGCTGCCCTTCAAGCTCTTGGTGTTCAGTCGTGACAAGCAAGATGCAGTCGCTCCTTACATCTACACTGACATATAGAAACAAAGTGGATTATTAGTGCTTTAATACATTACAGATCATCTATTAATGCACGTGCTGTCCTGTATCCACACTAGTTCACAGCAATTTCATTGGGATCCAAACTAGCAATTCACCCCAAAATTGAACGTGTTTTATACACATTTCTTGATGTATAAAAGAAACCCTGAATGGATAAAATCCAGGCTCTGGTCCAGCTTTAATCTTAATCATAATAAAATGTATTTTGACCAAATCCGCCTGCTTAAAACGACACAGAGCCCGTTCTGAGCTTCAGTCGCTGGTCGTAATAAAATCAACATTATTGGGTTTTCCATTAGGCATAGCAACTCGAAACAGAAAAAAAAATCCCACAACTGATAAAACAGTATAACCGCTGTGTATCAATCCATGAGTGCACTTAATGAAATCGTCAATATTGGGTCTGGGTGGGTGTCCGGGGTAGCGTAGCGATCTATTCCGTTGCCTATCAGCATGGGGATCACCGGTTCGAATCCCCGTGTTGCCTCCGGCTTGGTCAGGCATCCCTACAGACACAATTGGATGTGTCTGTGGGTGGGAAGCCGGATGTGGGTATGTGTCCTGGTCACTGCACTAGTGCCTCCTCTAGTCGGTCGGGGCACCTGTTTGGGGGGAGGGCGGGGGACTCCTGGTGAAACTCCTCACTGTCAGGTGAAAAGAAGCAGCTGGCGACTCCACATGTATTGGAGGAGGCATGTGGTAGTCTGCAGCCCTTGGAAGAGTGGGGTAATTGACCGAATACAATTTGGGGAGAAAAGGGGGGCGGGGTGGTTCCGGGTTCTCATTCGGTGTAGTACCCCAAACAGAAAGCCCAACAGATACAACAATGTAACCACTGGATGCTGATGTAGGACTGCTCTCCTCGGGGGAATACAGTCCTATTGATAAGCCAGCAGGGCGATCAATGCTTCCCCCACCTCCCAAGCTTGGGCGTGCTAAATAATGGAGAAGATAGCGGACAGGATGTCGGTGTGAGAGCAGCAAATGCATCTACATCATTTAACTCCTCATTTTGGTTTACATAAAACACAATAATTCACATAGATTTGGAAAGGGTGGGGGGTGAAGGGGGGAAAGGCAACACCCTGTATCAGCAGAGGGATCTATACGTTCTTTGTCTCCTTTAGAAAAGAGAAGAATTCAATTGTGTTTGAAAACTCTTAGAAAATAAACCCAGAGGCAGAGGAATATACAAAGGCTGACAGCATTGGGGGGGGGGGGGGTTGTTTATCTAGCTTTAAAAAAAAATCCCTATTTTGCTCTTTTTTTCAATTCACATGAGACCCAGCCCTGTCAGCGTCATCATTTTTTAAACTGCTCCTCTATACCCTTAAATCTCCTCAATATTTGTGTGTATCATACAAATGATATACAATGAGACTAACAGGTGTCGTTGTGTCCACATCCAGTGGCAACTAACCGTTAAGCTCAAACATCGTGAACTCTGGCAAAGCAAATACATACTTGTGTTTGTTCCAAATCAAACATAACGCTGACTTGTAATTTCAATTGGCTCACTGTGATTAAGACAACAGTTTCACCCAGTGTCCAGATATGATTCACTAACGGATGGAGAGAGAGACAGACAGACAGAAAGCGAGAGGGAGACAGACAGGCAGTGAGACAGACAGAGAGATAGAGAGCGACAGACAGACAGACAGATGGAGAGAGAGAAAGACAGAAAGAAGGAAAGAGACAGAGACAGAAAGACAGACAGAAAGAGAGAGGGAGAGACAAAGAGACAGAGACAGAAAGACAGACAGAAAGAGAGAGGGAGAGACAGACAGACAGACAGACAGACAGAGAGAGAGAGGGAGGGGGAGACAGACAGACAGAGACAGAAAGACAGGCAGAAAGAGAGACAGACAGACAAAGAGAGAGAGGGCGAGGGCGAGGGCGAGAGAGAGAGAGAGAGAGAGAGAGAGAGAGAGAGAGAGAGAGAGAGAGAGAGAGAGAGAGAGAGAGAGAGAGAGAGAGAGAGAGAGAGAGAAGGAAAAACAAAGTTGCCGTTTAACAAGTGCCCAGCTTTTGCTCTCTATGGCTTTTTCCTGGAGACACTTGGAAGGAGAAAATAAAACAACTATTTGTTTTCTGTTGGCTGCAGGCGCGGAGGTGTAGACGGTGTCATCTTTCAGACTTCAAGGCACCAGAGGGGTGGTAAAAAGTCCCGCTGGCTGGGTTGATGTATTCCTCCATTGCTGCTTTGTTCTTATTCAGGGCTGGACACTCGTCCCAGCCCTGCAGACCTTTATCACTCATCACGGCAAATTATGTGCATTGACAAGGATGCTCATATATGCCAGCCAAGTTTGTTGTTTTTACCATCATGGTTTCTAAATAATGAATTACGGCCGGCTTTGTCTTCTAAGTGGCATTATAAATCAGCAGTAAAAAGCAACGTGCCAAAGGCAACTGACGCTTTGGAAAGCAAAGGTTAAAATGTTGGGATCACTTGAATAATGCAAGACAGTGAGGTAAGGGTCTGTAATGTAGTTTCATTATCCGTCAGTGAAAAAACTAAATGGCAGAATGCATTTCTCCCCCCCCCCCCGTCATCTAATTGTATTTACATCCAAAGTATCCATAACAGGATTATACATTTGTTACGTTTCACCCTAGACAGCACCTATATAAAACTGATGACTACTTTTGTTCAGTCATTGCGGGACAAAAGTTAAGTAGATTATGTATTACTTTTGAAATGCAATATTTCATCTTCAGTGCTGGAAAAATTGTAACAAATTTGAAGATTAAATCCATTTTTTGTTGAGTTAATTTATTTCAATTTTGTTTTGTTTGATTTTTTTTAATAACTTGCCATTGAACAATCAAAATGCTATTTATCAGTTTGGAACTGATCAAAGGAAAAACAAATTGTCAGTGGCAACTTTTGTTTCTTACTTTCGCATTTAATGTTACCGTTACTTTTCCTCGCAATACTATCAATCAAAAAAAATGAAAGCGGTGAAAAACAATGTTCTTGCTGAGACTGGGCCCAGGGGTCTTTACGGTATAAACCTCAAAATCAAGCCTTTTACGCTTGACTCTAAAGTTCCCTGAGCAGATAGATGAGGAGTTTGGCTCAAAACAGGGTTTCATTCCCTCCTCACCTTCACCGGTCCTTCTCCTCCCGAAAGTTTATCTTTAGTCATCTGGCCCATTGTCCCTCTTATCTGAGCCGATCAGGGCACAGCTAAGTGCTCTGTACATCTGAGCGGGCGTCCCGTCTCCCCCAGCTCCTCCAGGAGCCCGGCAGGCCATATGGAGGAGCTGTAACCACAGGGAGCTTGACAGGAAGGCCGGCTCTGATCCTTTTCACTGCCTTCTGTTGTGTTCGAGCACTGCAAAGAGGTCTCCTGTTGCCCACAGTGAATATAGCCTCTGCAGGACGGGTGCTCATACTCAAGGGTAGCTCGTTCAGGGGTTGATTGAAATTCATGCCAAGTCAAGTCAAACTGGTGTCAATCCGGCAGTCAGAGCCGCATACAGCAGAGCAGCTTCGTCTGCATTCGGTCAAAGCAATTGTCTTTTTTTATTGAGCTTATAAACCGTTATGCAAACTAAAATGTAAGAAAAGGTTTGCGTTGCATAAAGGTTAATTTGCATATATCAGATATGGATCTGGTGCACGCGTTGGGTACATTCACGGTGGGACTGTGAGTCTGTTGCGCAGAAAAACCACAATTTAGACGTTAGTGGAAAAGGAAAGGCAACCCTGATTGCATTTATCATGGACTCATAGAAAACACCCTTCCTATGCAACATCACCATGCATTTCCCAACCACCCTTGTGGCTTTGCTTTGGATCAAGGCCAGAAGTGATTATATGTATATATTTCCTTAAAACAGCTCGAGGGGGAGCTTGTCAACTATTTCAGTATTTTTTTTTATTGGCTTGCACCCTCTTTATCCCTACGCTCCGGTGATTCCGTGTCAAGACAGGCAGGGTAATCAGAGCCGCGTTCGGGGGAGCAAAATCCTTGCTTTCTATTGTTACCTACAAGCAATGTCAATCTGGCAGGTGAAAACTTATCTTCTTTTGTCAAAAAGAAAGGTATTAGAAAAGAAAAAAGAAGAAGAAGTTCAGACACAAATGACTTTGGCAATGGATTCAAGGCAGAGCACAAAACGGTTGTATGAGCTGGACCGGCTGTGACCCGACAGCAAAACGAAGAGAGGCTCTTTCAATATTTAGGCTCAACGAAGAGAGTGTCAATAGAGTAGCAACACTGATGAGGTTTTGTTTTTTTCCTTCAAACTTGCCTCGGCAGAGTCTGTGGGCTAGAGTCATCCCAGAGACTCCCAAGGCAGAGACAGAGCACGGAGCCGAGCGGCAATCGTCTGACATTTCCCCCCATAAGACGGAGGAGGTCAGGAAAAACAGAATTATCAGCTCAGGGGGGGAAAAAGACAGCGGCAAGCCGCAGCTCGTGCATCGTTCGTGAATAAGACGTTCGGAGTCCACCAGTTGGAGATGTTGTGTAAGAACACACCAAGTTCCTACACGCAGTCAGACGTTTACATCACGGCATGGCTGATGCTCTCCATAGCTCTACATAAACACGCCGGGTGATGTGGTAATAATAACCATTATCACGTCCTGCGGTTCTTTCTTAGCAGTGTTTTAGGAGGGAACGTGTGCCTCGTTCGTCAGAAACACAGGAATCCAAGAAATGTGTTCAGCCGTAATGGAAATATAGCTTTGATTTTAGGATCCTCTTTTTCCAAAGGATGCCCGGAAAAAAAATTCCATTTTCACCAGCGCATGACCTTAAGCTGGACTAATGGCCTATATTTTGTGCCAAAGCCGGTGGGATTTTTGCGG